>NC_092875.1:337038917-337351917 GCF_028372415.1 Notamacropus eugenii | reverse complement strand
CAAAACCAAAACAAGCCACCCTCCCCCTTCAATATCTTTTTGGACAACCTGTTGATTATTCTCATTTAATTTGATTTGAGGTATCTTCAAGAAACAGATGTGTATCATTTTTCTAGGCCTGCTTTTGAAGTCTTATAGCTCAGGAGACACTACCAGCTACAATTGTTACTGTTCCAATGGGAGTGGAGGAAGTGGAGATGATGAAGTCAGTTTAAAATAATATAAATTGAAGTGAGCGGAGACTTCAAAGAGGAATTGCTTTTCATGTCCTCAAAATCTTTACCAAAGCAGACCCTCTAGTTCTGTCATCAACAGGCAGTACCCTTAACTTCAAATTGTCCTTATCTGAATGATTTCCTAGTCCCTCGTGACCTTGTGAACTAATTCGAGTGAAGGTGTGAATGGATGCTAATTAGAATTTTATTTCCAGACTTCATTTAGTAGCAGTTACTATTGCAGTTACATGGGGTAGGTGGTAAGGACTTTCCCTGAACTCCTCAAATCACACATGAATATAGTGGCTGATTATATCTATAATTAAGACTATCCATTTTCACAGGACACAAAGAAAACAGATGGCATCAACTATGTCCACATGGAGACTGCAGTCTAAATTGAGAGGAAAGCAAATGCACTTCAAAAAAACACTGAAAATACGTTTAAAAAATTAGTAAAGAAAAGGTTGTGGGGTGGAGGTTCTTGCTGAGGGCTCTTAGAGAAGAGAGAGATTTGAGAAGATTAGAAGAAATTTAGAGAAGGTCAGGGAAGCTTTTCTTGGAAGAGAGAAACAGCAACTAAAAATATTAGTGCTTTTAAAATTCTACAATACTTGTAATTCTATTTTCTCATTATTTTACAATTTTAATGAATTGGTGGTAATGCATTGTAGTTTTTGTACATGTCATATCCTACTAGCAGACTATTAGTTCCTTGAAGGAAAGAATTTTCTCATTTACTCTTATTTCTCCCATAGCATCTATTTCAGCATTCTCTTAACTTAGGAACAAGTGCTTTATTAATGTTTATTGGATTTCTAATTTGAAGTGAGCCAATGTAACAACCCTAGAAGTATGTGGGGAAAATCACTATATTATTCCAATTATACTCCAATATTTCAAAGGTGTGAGATTTAATTTAAGTGCCAACTGCCTCCACTGTCATACACAACAACCCTTCTATGACTTATTAGATGTTCTATAAGTTACAATAGTTAAAGATGCATCAGTGCATGACAACTATCGTGATAAATCTCCCTTATCCTAAACTATACCTCAGAAAATGGCACATTTTCAGGTTTATGCTTGATTTTTTCTAGCTTGATACTACCTGCCCGGAACTTCCTTTTATGTGGCATAGCATTTGAAAAACCAAGGCTCACTCCTGAGGTACAATTAGTCATTGAAATAGGCAAGATGTTAGTAGAGTTGGCTTCATAAATGTACGGACAAAGAAGCTTAGTCACAGAGAGATGAAACAACCACCCTGAGTCCCCAGAACTTGTGAGTGGCAATACAAGGAGAAGATCCAAGTCCCATTGTTCATAGCCATTGCAAAGTGACTATGTATGTAGATAAAGGGGGGGGGGATAAAAAACAACCAGCCAACAAACGTTGCCAGATGAGAAATTCAGTCTGGGGTGAACGTAGAAGAAAAGGGAATAAGATCTATAATAAGAAGTAAAAGGTAGGGAGTCCTATACTACTAACAATTTATTTAGTTCAACCTGGTGCCATAAGCCTTGGCCATTGTATGGAGCCTACTAATTTCCCCCTCAACCACCGTACGATTATATAATGTTATGGTCAGAAATAAGGCATGATAAAATTTCTCCCCACTCACTTATGCTCCTTAGGCTTTCACAAAAGCTACTCCAGGGTCTCAATGTGTTAGAAAGTAGATGTTGGGTTCTCAAAGGTTATGCTGAGATAATGCAAACTCTTATGATTTTGGCCCTAGAAGAAAGGCATTTTGCATACTGTGGGTGGCAATCTTCAGTCCATAAATCACTCCAGCTAAACAGACAGCAAATTGTCTACTAAGTTCTATTAAGTTCAACACTAAATCGAACACCAGCAGCAATCAGGAGGTTAAAGCCGTATGGAAGCAAGCAATGGCAGGGCAGAAAGATTCTGACCAATGACTGTGAGGAAAGAGTCCATGTTAGGTACAGTAGATCACTGGGTTACATTAGGAAGGGTTGGGGTTATAGATGGGTTGACATCAAGTTGAAAGGAGCCAATCTAGCATCCTTTAGGAACTGAGGTGTGGGGGTTGTAGTGAGGAAGAGGAAGAGCTCACTGAGGTCTTTTTCTCTTGGGTCCTTAGGTTTTTATTAGTAGCATGTCAATAGTTAAGGGGGCTAGAGCAGGGAATACCTACACTCTCAGCTGTTTCTCTTACCAGTCCCTCAGACCATTAGCTGCCAGAAGCAAAAAAATTACACCAGAGTAACTGCAATTTATGTGCTATTATCTATCAGAGAATAAAGGGGAAGAATAATTCTATGAAAAACTTGATAAGATCCCTCGGACCAAATGAATATATACTTTGATAAACAATGACTTCTATGGTCAGAATGTGAGTTTGAGAAATGAAAGATTCCAGAGACTAGTAGATTACACAGAATCATTATTTGTGGCTTTATATCATGAATATTTTCTTCCAGAAGAGAATCAGATGATACTAAAATGAACTGTACCAACAGTACAAACGTGAAATTGACTTGATCATATCAAGAAAGAAATGACTAGTTATTCATGTGACATCATATCAGAATTAGCCATCTTTGCATAGCCAGACCATCAATTAATTGCAAAGGGAATAAAAATCAACATCAGGGAAAAGAAGATAAGTTAAAGTTAGAAACAAGAAAATGTCAGTAGCTTCAACCTGACCTAGCCAAATAAGCTACACATGGAAAAAAAAAATTGGAATGGAAAAAAGGCAATGCAATTGACCTCAATTTTTACTATTTCCTGTAAAAAATGTAACTTGAATAAAACAGTTACCTCAAAGAAGAAACTCAAAAAGCCCATGTACCACCTTATTTCAGAAACACTTGATATTTTTGTCAAGTAGTAAGCCAAGGGCAACACAGATTTAGAATTAAAATGCATTCATAAAAACAAAACAAAACAAAAATACACACACATAAAAGGAGATGGAAAATTTTGAGCCATGTTGCCTTATGAGAAACTGCAAAGCAGTGGAAACAAAACCAAGTCTACATGAGATACTATGAAAGCCTTACTCTGGAAAACATTGATAGAAAGCCATGGTAGGCAATAAGTAGTTGGAAATAGAACACATTTATTTGAATTTCCATAATGATCTTATTTTAACCATCATAGCCACCATATTTGAACAATCTTAATGAAAAAGTTGAATTGACACATCAAGAGAGACAGTCTAGGCCAGACTACCTATATATCAAGAAAATGCATACTGGATGCTACACAATCTTGAAAACTTTAAGACATTTTACAAGACATATTGGGGAGTGCACAATACCAAAATAGTGTCTAAAATTACAAATGGTATTATTATACTAAAAAGGGTAGTGGAGAGAACATGTAACTACCAACATATCATATCTTTCTCCATCACCCTAGACCATAATAATGTTCCTTTCCACTCAATGCCTATAACATTTATACTTTTGAACAAATCACTTACTTCCATGTGATATGGGCTCACTTTCATGTTTTCCCTTTTCAACAAGAATTTCAGTTTTTAGAGACAGCTAGATTATATTTTCTTTCTCCTAGATACATGTAATGGTAATTATGAGAATTAAAGCTCTTCCCCATCCATTGATGGGCCTGACCATTAAGAGAAGCTTGATGATGGGACACCTTTTGTTAATTTTCTTGTGAGACACTCGTTCTCAAGGGTTGTGATGCCCTCTGACTCTGAAAAGTGTATAAATACTCTGAGGTGAGGTTTTACTTTGGGGCTTACTCATTGGAAGGGTTTGAGACTCTGGGAAGTCACTAAGGAGCCCTGCCACCCCCCCCCCCCCCGCCCCAACTTTGAAAACTCAGATGTTGGTGCTTCTTTCTCTGATAACTATGTATGTATTGCTTATGGTCAGATGGTTGGAAGCTTTGTCGATCTTTATTTCTCTGTTTGTATTTTCTCTGAAGTTTCAGGGTGCTGACTTTTTCCTTTGAACTAAGGGAATGATACCTGTGCTTGTTTAAAGTAGATTACTGACCCCTCAAAAGTTGCGTTCCTTTCAGAAAAGCAGATCTAAGAACCTGTACAGCAGGCTTTCCTGTATATGTCAGGATTCTTGCTGATACAATACACCAGGCCCATGGCTAGGTCTATCTTAGGAAAAGATGATAATTGTTTGGCTATCACCATGTGGAAATGTTCCCAAATAGAAGCACTTTCCATGGGAGATTTTTTGCATAAAATAGCAGTCATAGCCTTCACCTTATTAAAAGGGCCATTCTACAAATAAATTGTTTATTTCCTAAAATCTTAAATATTTAAATTAAACATTTCTTAAAATCTTAAACTCTCTTAGCCATTCAATCAAAATATCCATTTAATAGAGCTACTTCTTCTTGTTCCATGTGGCCTTCCTTTTTTGCCAGCATCTCAGTAACTTCTGGAGCCTGCCTCCCACCTGCTGGGGATTTCTGTTTGGTCGGAAAAGGAAGAAAAAAAAAGAAGTCTTTGAGTCAGAGATTAGAGGTTAATCATTTCACCTGTGCCACAGAACAGCTTCCTCATAGATTTCCATTACCAACTGCCTTAATAATCTCTTTCCTTCTCTTTCCTCACACAAACTTGGCCTTGCTTCCAGTTATGCCTTGCCTTCTGATAGACTATAGATCTGTTCATCCAAAGTCATAAATCCTCACTAGTGCAGAATACAATAGAGATTTCGAGACTTTGTCTTTAGGGTCTAACAAAGACTTCAAAATCTCTCTTGATAACATTATCTCTTGCCTTTTTAATTTCTTAGCTGAACATTTTCTGTAAAATTGAAATCCTTTATCTTAAAGCCAGAGATCTTAGCTTCGACCCAACTGCCCTTTAAATATGAATAAAAACTGGTGTTGAATGCTACCTTTCTTATTTTTTCCTGGTCAACTTCACTGCATAATATTTCGTGGTACTGTACTTGAAAGACAGCTTTCCTGTCTTATGCTGGGTGAATAATTTCCTTTTCTGCCTAAGGGAGCTTATAGACATGTTTTCTACACATGAATAATGTAGAAAACATGCACACACATACGCACACATATATTTATATGTTACTTCCTCCTGGTGAGGATTAGGTTATGAAGGTTATTGAAATTGCAATTTAGATTCATTTCATGCATTTTCATTGAAATGCCATTAGTTGAATTATAAACTGTTGTTTCACAAAGTAGGACTCTGTGTTCTAGCTTCACTCTCCTGTAGTATTTAATCAAGGGCTCCCCTTGTCAATCAATCAGTTTATTTGCATTTATATTGCACTGTTCAGGCAGGTGCTTTATAAAAAAAAATGTGTTTCTCCCCCTACTCTCCCTACCTCCATCCCCTGATCCCCACCAACTGAGCTAAAATAAACTATTAGTGTAACTGTTGGAGAGAGAACAGACAAGGTAAGCTGGGAAAGAACGACCCCCCCACCCCCTAGGGTTTAACTTGGATATATTCACAACTCCAGATAATTACATACCTTTATATAATATGGGAAGGTGTTACGAGAAATCACTTCCTATTTCTAAGGGATGCGCACACAATGAAATAGTCAATAAATCAAACATGTATATAAAGAGCCTACTAAGTATTTGAAGCTTTAGTGATTCCAAAAAAAAATAAATATTTCACATGCACAGAAGATATTAATTTATATTATGAGGCTGTAACCATCCTAGACCTGAATGAGAGAGACCCACAGAGAAAATGCTATGCATTCTTTTTACACCCATGTAGAAATTTGGAGCCAAAAGTCTATATCTTTTTCAGTAATGCAGCTGCTGCCAAACTTCCTTTCCAACTTTACTTCATACAAATTCTTCCCCCCTTACTTCTTCCTCTTTTACATTTCCCAATTTATTAGAAGTCTAAGCCAAATTCCTTGTTTCACCATCTTCTGAGCACATTCCATATTTTTTGTTTTTCCTTTGCTCATACTATTCCCACTGCCTTAAATATCTTCTTTCTCTGCACTTCATATGTTTTACCTTTTGAAATCATACATTTAAACCCTACTTGAGTAGACCTCCTATATAAAGGCTACCGTTATCATCCCATCCTGTGAAATATAATTTTTCTTCCTCAAATTTATGAAAGCATTTTTTATCATTGTTATGCATTTATCACATTCTTATTTTTTTCTATTACAGTTAGCAGATTGGACTTAATGTAGACTGCATCTATCCACAGGTCACACCCTCTAAAATGAGATGTTTTGAAAGGATAATAAATGCAAAGAAACCCAACTCAGGATTTAATACATCAAATGTTTTGGATGGGAAGTGAAAGGACATGCAGTCTACTGTATGCATTTATTAATATATTATTTGTATGATTCCTTCTTGTTACTTGATTTTATTATCCTTGAGATCAAGAGCTTTCTTATTTACTATTGTATCCTCCCCAGTTCTTGTACAGAATAAGTATTCCATAAATGACTGCAAGAATCTATTTAGATTGAATTGTATTTATTAATTACATTTCATTCATGCTGTGGATGGAGGGATGACCCAGGTGATCTCTAAGGTCCTGACTCAAAAATTCTAGGATTCTATGAATAGGATTTTTAATCAGTCATATAATTCAATTTTTAAAAAAAGAGTCCAGTAAGTGTCAAGTATGTTCAGAGGCCGCTATAGTGTAAAAGTTAGAGATGTAGCCTTTGAGTTAAAAAGACCTGTGTTCAAGTCTCACCTTTAAAAAAACAACAACAACAAAAAAAAACCTACTGGCTGTAGATCCTAGTTAAGTTATTTAAACTCTCAGTGTTCTGAGGGAAATTTTAAGAATAAAATGCAGAGAAAGTGTTGACCTATGATTACAGAGAGAATTTCTTTACTAGGAGGTCTCTAAAAGTCCCAGTCGTTATATATGGTTTTAGGGATACAAAGACAAAATCAATAAAATAAACTCATTTTTGCCCTCAGAGACTTAGAATTTTACTGGAATTATAGGTTATATATGAAAAAAATGATTTATAAAAGTTATTTTAGGAGTGGAAGTACTATGGGTATGATTGCTGCCCAGTCAAGCCACCAGAATTAGAAAAATAACCATAATAATTGAATAACAAGTCTTTCTCATAGTTATAACTGAATTCATGCCATTCTCTGTTTTTCAGACAAGTCTGAAAGAAAAAAAATCATGCAGTTAATTCAGTTTTGCCAAGTCACATGGAAATGGTTATAGCTTCAGAATTCATTTAATCTTATACAAGCTTAATTAAGAGAGAGCAGAGTACAGTAAAAAGGGGGCAGGATTTGCATCAGAAGATCTGAAGTGGAATCCTGGTTCTGCTTCTTAGATCATGTCTGAGTTCTTTTCCATCTTCCACTCGGTGATCCTGTGATAAACTGTAAGATATTGCCTAGACCATTGTTATTATGCAGTAAAAGTTGTTCATATAAGTCCTAGCCAAAAGACACTGACAATCATCAATGGGACCACCATTCCTCCTCTGGAACTAACTACCTCTGAAACTCCCTTTTGCCAAATGGGTTTTGGTGGCATGGATGAGCAGTCTTAGTTTGAGGGTGTGTCTGCAGAGTCAGAATTATCACATCATTGATATTTACCATGAATCTCATTAGCATATCAAGTGCTACACTTCTCAAATGATTTTCTCAGCAGTACCATGGTCTTTAGAACACAAAGTGATATGGGATTCCGAGCTTTGTATGAGTGCTCCACTTTAATTGAATTCACTTGAGACCAGGCATTCGCTATAAGGCAAGTTTTTTCACTCTCACCTGAGAAATGTTAGTGACTAAAGAATCTAGCAAAATTTATTATAAACTGGTTTCAGTTTTGAAACAGAAACCAGGTTAGGACTACCACAGGAACATTTGGACAAATTTAATCAATATAGTCACATATATGTGCACATATACACATTATATATATACACATATGAACATATACATACATCTGTGAACATATATAAACACACATAAACATGTTTGTATGCATTTGTGTCTATATGCATATATAATCAATACTATATGTATATAAACATATTAGCTTTATTACTTATTAAATGAACTAAGAAATAAACAGGAATTAACATATTATATCAGATATTATATATACATATGCATACATAAACACATTAGTATATATGTATGCATGTATGTATATTTGCATATTTTCTTTAGCTATAGATCAGTATAATTGAAAGAATGCTGAATCTGGAGTAGAAAGTTCCAGCATTCTTCCAATTATTTCCATCTATAACTAAAGAAAATATTCACATGAGAAGAGTTCTTGAAGTCTTTATTTGTAGGGAAATGAAAATTAAAAAAAGAAAAAGAAAGCTACTGAAATTCTTCTTACATATGAATTCAGACCTGAAAATTCATTAAATTTTTTTCAAACATTTTGTCCAGTAAAAATCACTCATATTGTGTTTGAATTGTAATATATTCCATATTGGTAGGGGTTACAGTCTTTCAATTCACTCCATAAAGAAGGTGCCCAGACAATAAAAGACACTGTTAGGTACACTGCCTTTGGAGTCATAAGATATGGGATCAAGCTCATACACTGCCATAAACTTTTATGAATAGTGACCAAATCACTTCATTTCTCTCAGCTTTGGTTTCCTCATTTTTAAAATAGAGACAACATTACTCTTACACTGCTTACTTTACAGGATTTTGTATGTATGTATATATACATACGTACATATGTATGTATACACACATATACATAAACTGTATACATACAGTTTATATACATAAACACACATATATGTGAAAAAGATCATGAAAAATATATCATAGATAAAACAAGCATAGGAATATAGAATGATATAAAGGAGAGAACACAAGATTTAAATATGGGGATCTTGATTTTAGTTAGTCCCTGTTCATGAGTTGCATGACCATGGAAAGTCCTTTAACTATGCTTGGCTTTAGTTTTCTTATCTGTAAAGAACAGAGCTTTGGACTTGAGGGTTGTTGACTTTCTTTTCAGAGTTGAGAAACTATGAATCTATCAGATCTAACTGAGAAGATAAAAGGCAGGCACACAAGTGCACTCTTTGGGAACCTGAGAACCATGACCATCATGGGAAATAATTCAGAACTATGTGAGAAAAGCCACTAAATGATTTGTAACCTTTGTCTCAATGATAGTACTATGAGGCATATAGTCTCACATATGCCAACAAAGTCATAGCAACATATTTGTAGTATCAAAGTATTGGGAGGAAAAGTGTGTCCAGTAATAGAAAAAATGAGTGAATGAATGAGTGTGTGAATAAAAAGTCATTTTTTTAAGTGCATACTAAGTGCAAAGTACTGCCAAGCTGTGGTATGGTTTATCCTTTGTTCTCAAAGAGGACCATGACATCAGGGAGATGACAACATGACTTACAATAGACTGTGATTTGAGTAAGGTGGGGCTGGCAAAGTCACTAGCCTCTTTTTCTCCTCCAGAGCCATCCGGATTCAGTGACCAGATATCAATCAGGATGACTGGAGATGGCCTAGGATGCAGTGACTAAAGTCTTTCCAGGTTCTCATTTTGAGTGAGGCAACATCCATTCAGTGGAGAGGCCCCTTTAAGAAGTATTGAAGGATGGCCCTTTTAATTAAAAAAATATCAAACTGGGAGGGGAAGACCCGGGTTTGTGGCCAAGAGAGAAACAGTTACCAGTGATATTCACTTTGAGTCAGGAGGGCACCCCCAAATAAACATGAAGTAGTGCTTGGACAGGGACCTATTGTCCAATCCATGAAATCCAGATGAACTGGGCTTAAGGCTTGTGCTTTGAGAAAGAAATCTAGCCAGTTAACTAATTAACTTCTGACCATCAAGATTTACCTCTTTTGTGCAGGACACCCTGAAATAAGGGGAGAGGAGAGGAGAGCAAAGGAAAAGAGAGGAGAGGAGAGGGGAGGAGGAGAGAAGATGAGCTGAGTTGCCCAAATGGACGTGGCCAACTGGGTCACCATATATGTGCCTTGGACTATTCATAAATTGTGGTTTGTCCTTCATTCTCAAAGAGGACCATTACTTCAGGGAGGTGATTACATGACTTGCAATTGACTTTGATGTGCATAAGAGAGGGCTGTGCAAGATCACTAGCATCACTTTCTCCTCCACAGCCATCTGGGTCTGGCAAGCAGATGTCAGTCAGAATGATCAGGATGACTGGAGACAGCTCTGAATAAAAAAGTAAGACAGTTCTTTTTCTTAAGGAGTTCACCTAACAATGAACGAGACTATATAGAAGAAGTTTCATCTGAAACTCGGACAGAAATGTCCAGTGGTCCTTAGGGAGCAGTGTTAACAGAAACGGCAAGGCATTATCTTTAATGCCATTTCTACTGGTTTTGGAATTTGGATTTTTTTATGCAACAAACAATGAATACATGAGAATTTCAAAGAATCATTTAAAGTGGAATATGAATTGAATCAGAATCCAAAATCTATAACTAGAAATATATAAGGACTGTACTATTATAAATGAAAATAACACTAAAAGGGGTTGAATTTATAATTAAAGCAATGACCAGTGTTGGTTGCAGAAGACAGGTAAAAAAACAACTTCCCTCTTCTCCATGGAGTGGTGAGGGACTGTTAGTGTGCAATGTTGCACGTTACAAGATGCAGTTACTGTGCCATTTGTTTTAACTTACTTTTAATTTGTTACAAGAGTGGATTCTATATGTAGTAGGTGGAGGAAAATGATTGTGGTATAAAAATAAAAAGGCATCAATAACAATTTGTAAATGATTATCTATTTCTTTATAGTATTATTATTTCTGTGGCAATCATAACTTTTGCTGAGCGTTTGAGTGAAAGCACTCCACTCATCTATCAAATTGCTATTGTCATCCATTTTTAAGTGGCAACCATCTTTTATTTTCCCACTTTCTTTTTATGAAAACTGTCTCTCCCCAGGAAGCAAAGTTCCAAGGACTGATTTTCCAGCTTTCTGACTATTCCCCCATGTGCCACTTTATAAATGTTCGTTTGCCTGTAATAGCAATTTATGTCACTGTGCATTGTACAGATAGCCTAATTCCAGGCCAGTCATCCAGCAGAGATGTCTTCACTTCAAGTGAAGTTGGTTAATAGTTGGAACTAGGGCACTTCATAGTTCCATATCATTGAACAATATTTGCTACAATGTCTTCTGTACCAACTTCACTTACAAAATATTTCATTACATTTAATCACACACAGCCATTCTCATTAGAAGGTCATCATTTCCTTTGGAGAGCCACCTACCCAATGGCAGTGATGCTCTCTGCTTCCTACAGTTCAAATTAACAAATGTGGGTTTGATAAAGGAAGCACCTTATTATACAAAAGGTGCCCCATGATGTAAATAAATTCAGTATGTCATCTTTCAGAGGCTCAGGCAATGTTCCTTGGCCAGGACCAGGTGGAATAACTATAAGGGGTTATTTTCAGGAGCCCCAGGAACTGTCAGCTCACCCTGCAACATCCACCAGCTAGTTCATGTCTGTTGTGGATCTGCATTTCACCTTTTCATTTTCATATTTATATGCACACATATATAGATATGTATATGTGATACACATGTATTGCATACAAATGCATATATTGCACACGTGTATATATGTATGTATCTTGTATATATACACATATTTATACATATGCATATGTACACAGACACACAGACACAAACACACACAGACACAGACACACACACACACACACACACACACACACACACACACCCCAAACATTCAGGAGATGTGCCAGATGTTATGTTAGGCTTAGGAGATTAAGTCACTTGTCCAGGGTCACATTTTTCTAAGTGTCTGAGGCTTGACTGGAATCCATATCTTCCTGACTCCAAGTCCAGTAATGTACTGGGTAACTTAGCTGCTTCGGTAACTAGAACCACAATTACTGGAGCACAGACCTGTTGAAAGAAGTAATTATATAATTTTTCATTTGTGCATCATTCCCAGAGCTTAGTGTAGTGCTTTGTACATAGCAAGCATATGATAAATATTTCTTGAATTGGATAGTCTTAGTGAATACAGAGTTGGGTATAATAATGATCTAAATTTTTAATTTTCATCTTATTTCACATGTATTATTTTGTTTAATCATCAAAACATCATTGGGATATATGAAAGGTAGTTAATATATCCATTTTATAGCTAAAGAAACTGAGCTTCCTAAAGGTGATGCAATTCAAGGTGAGGCCTGAAAAATTAGCTGGTATTATTTCTAGAAAGCAAATCTGAATTGTATGATAATAATAATTATATGATAATTAATATGATAATATAATCATATAATAAGTATATGATAATTGCCAACAGGTATCATTCATTACCTACTAAGTTATAGACACTGGAATAGGTGTTAGAAATGAAGATACCAAGAATGAAACAGTCTCTATTCACAACTCAACTACATTCTAAATGGAGAGACAAGTACACATAAAAGTACATACAACATAAATATCTCCATATCTATCTATGTATCTATCTATCTGTAGTTAAAAATAAGGCATTTGGGGAGGGAAGGCATTAGTAGTTGAGGGAATCAGGAATATTGTAGGAAGAAAGGAATTTAATGAGAAAGAGGTAAAGAGGCAGTACACCCCAGACATGTAGAATGGCCAGTGTAAAATCAGAGATAGGGAATGAATTGCATGTGAAGAACAGAGCTGGTTAGTTTGGCTGTATCACAGAGTGTAAGAAAGAGAGTAATAGCCAATAAATTTAGAAAGATAGGACAATGCCAGGATATATAAGACTTTTAAAAACTGAAGAGAGGAGTGTATATTTTATCTTAGAGGCAATATGATGTCTCAAAAGTTGAGTCATTGAGTCATGTGGAGACAATTATTTGGGCACAGGGATGTATGTAGGTTGGGATGGAATGGGAGAAGACTTGGGGCAGGAATATCAATTAGAAGATTATTCCAGTAATATATATAGAGAGAGATGATAAAAAGCCTAAACTAATGTGGCAGCTGTATGTGAGAAGTCAGTCATGAATCCAAAGTTTAGCAAATGATTTTAAATGTTTGAGTGAAGATTCTACGATAATGCCAACGTTAAGAATCTGAGACAGTGATAGAATGGGTGAGCCTTTCACAAAAATAGTGAAGTTCAGAAGTGCAGAGCATTAAAGGAAAAAGGTAATGAGTTTCATCTGGGATGTGTTGAATAATAATAAACATTTCTACACTTCATCCCCTCAATCCATCAAACCTACTACTGCCTATGAACCTCAAAGGTCAATCAGAATCAAAAGAATCCCATACAATAATTTTAAAATCTATTCAAAGCAGCCCTTTTGTGTTGTCAAAAATCTAGAAACAAATAAGCACCCATCACTTGGAGAGTGCATGGAGAAACTGAGGTCTATGCATTCAATAAAATATAATTTTGATGTTACAAATAAATAAAAGAAATTCTGAGAAACATGGGAAAATTTACAAGAACTGATGCAGATTAAACTAAGCAGAACCAAATAAACAGAAACATTTATTGTGACAACATAAAAAAAAAAGAAAACTTAACAACCCCCCAAGTAGTGCAAGACTCTTGAATTCTGATTAATTGTACTGATCAATTTTTGTCATGGGGAACAGATGAAGAAACACATACCATCCTCTCAGTAAAAGATGGGGGACCACAGGCACACTGTGCTACAGAAATTTTACTTTAGCAATTTCTATTTCTTAGAAAGGAGGATTCAGCGGTCAGCAGTGGGAGATATGGGGAAGTTATTGTGGAGTTAAAAGAAGAAGGCATCAGTAGAGTGTGTGGGGGATGACAGGTACCTGATTTAGCATTTGTTTTGCAGTGCTAATTCTTCAGCAAAGCCTTGTGTTCCATGTTTGAGCAGTGATTCATAATTTAATAAATAAAAACAGTAATGATGACAGACACTGTGTTCAGGGAAAGGCGGAAAAAAAAAAGAAACAGAAACCGATCATGAAAACCGTTACCTACGTTCAGAGAAATCAAGAAAATGAATCTGGCTTGACGTCCACTGGGGAATGCTGGGAGTTTAACAATTAAAGGCTGCTTCTCTAGAGACACAAGGCTGTGTCTTCTTCAACATTGCTAATGAAGTGTAATTCATTTTACCTCATCCCCACCTTTAGAAATCAAAGTTCAAGCGTCCATATCAGACACGTTTGAAAGGCAAGGTCTTCTCTCCCCTTGCCGAGCAATGTCTCCTCTTCAGGGAGCATGCTCCTGTTCTATTAATTACTGTGCCTCAATGACATTATTATTCATGGACTAGCATCTCAAAATACTTGACTTAGCAGTGGGTCTGGAACTAATACTAATAAGTACAAGGCTGAGTGTGGGGCAAAGTTTTTCTCTCACTCTGTGCTCTGAATATACTGAAGGGATTTTTTTTTTCATTCAGGATCCAGCTGGCTGCCCTTCCTGCCTTGCATCTCTGAAAATAACACTATCCACCAGATAATTATACCATTTCCAAGAGTTCAGAGACAATGCACCAGAGAGCCATATTAAAGGGGAATTTTTGACATCTCAGTGGGACCAATTCTAGCCTTCCACTAACTACAAACAAGGGAAGCAGAGAGCCAGTCACCTAAATTGCTTAATTGGTGGACACCTTAGTGAGTGTATAGCCATAATTTGTGGGATATCATTACTCCTGGTTTATATTGAGCAAGTAAACACATTTGTTACTGTTGCACATGGTAAGGCTGACATTAGGGCAACAAGCATAGATGGAAAAGGTTGTTGTTCATTGTTTGTTTTGAAAAGGACCAATGACAAAATTGAATGATTGTTTGACTTGCATATGGATTGGACTCAAGTGAGGCAGAGTTGAGCAAAGTTGTTAGCCTCATTCTCTCTTCCAGAGTGATCAAAATCCAACGTCAAAACAAAAGTCAAGACAACTAGCGATGACTTGGAATGCAATGAGTGCCCTTGCCATCTTTGATGTAGTATTTAATCATAAAACTCTCAGCATTCCACAGTGCTTGCTTCAGTTGTTCTTATATATCCGTTCTGCCAGGGGAGTATCTTCACGTTCTTAGCTTAGACATTCCTCTAAATCACTAATAGAACTGAAGCCTGTTGGTGACCCTTAACCTGGTTAAGCTGGTCTGCTAAGATGGTTTTACAGAGGAATGGCTGTTGCCACAGATCAGTTTTGGGGGAAGTGGACTCTAGAGTTGGATAAGCAGCCCTGAAAAGGGCTTGTCAAGCCCTTGGAGCAGAGGTGCTAGTTTTCCCTGAATCTTACATGCCTGCCTGATGGAAAAGGTAGAGTTGAATGAAGCAGGCATGGAAAGTCCTATGGAGAAGTTATTGGGACAGAGGGTGTGACATAGAGATTCAAGTGTCTCCTGGAGACTTTTCGTCATAATTTTCACCCTACTACTTTATCATGAATATCTTAGTTTCACCTAGACAATAGAATGGAGAGAAACTATTTTGGTCAAACATAACTAATTAGTGAATCTCAACTTAGAATAAAGAAAATTTTAATTAGCCACAGACAGTATTGCCACTGTCTTCAGGTGTGGGACAAGTTAGTGAGAAAAAAATTATACAGCAAGAGAAAAAAAAATATGACTTTTAGGATTTAGGTTTGTCAAATCTTTGAATAAGAGAAGGAAGGGATCTCAATGAGGAGAGACTATTTCAAGCCTGAGACCGGCATTCTATTCGTTGTGTTACCACTTCTTTTCAGGCTTTTTCTAGATATTGGGGGGAGGGAGGGAGAAAATTTAAAGAAAAAGGATAGCAAAAGTTGTCTTCTAAATTCAATGTTAGCTCTAGACTTAAAATCCTATCAATTATGACCTATCTTACAGATGAGGAAACTCAGACTGATTTGCCCAAAGTAACACTGTGAGTACATATAAACAATATTTGAACATTGACTAAATGCCTAAAATTCTTTTCATTGAATGCAGCTATCAGCACATATGACTCAGCTAATTCTCCTAGTTTTGCTAAGTCTTTAGGGTCTCATACTAGAATTCTGGAATTTGGAATCAGGATAATATATGCAACTCACTTTTCCATGTTACTGCATGAGCTATAATAACAACAGCTAGCACTGACATATTACCTACAATGTGATGACCATTTAACAAATATTACCTCATTTGATCCTCACCAAAGCCCTAAAAGTAGGTGTTATTATTATCCCCATGTTACAGATGAGGAAAGTGAGGAAAACAGAATTTCTATGACTTACCTATGACAACACAATTAGTAAGAATCTGAGGCTAGAACTGAACTCTGATCTTCCTAACTCTAGGCTCAAGGCTCTATTTACCACATCACCTATACCTTCCTTACAATGACCAGCCCCTGCCACCCCCACTACACACACACACCTACTGATAGAATTTAAGCTCTCTACAAGTTAAGATTGCTTCACTCTTTGTTCTTATATACCTAACATGAAGCACAATGTCTTTGACATAAAAGGTGCTTAATAAATAATTAATTGAGGCAGGTACTCTATGTTCACTTTACAGATGGGAAAATTGAAGTCAAAAGGGGTGATATCATTTTCCTAGTGCTACAGAGTAGGTTATGAAGTACAATTTTTTTGCTTCCCTGTCAGTATACTTTCCATTACAATTCCTTCAACTAGTCCTTCATGAACTGTCCCTTTGTCACTGATACTATACCTTCCTCTCCCTAGTTTTCTGTTGTTCAGTCCATATGGCTGGATCCTGGCAGCTATGGCTAAGGGAAAAGTTTCCTATAAAACTTTTTTAATAAAGATTTTTTTTGCCTGTTTCACCTAATACTTATAAGCTATATGTCAATCTCCAAAACAATACCTACTTCACTGAAATTGGTTGAGCTGCCTGTGAGTTTATTGAAACGCTTGGCTTTCAGTAGTTTTCAATGGATTAATTTTTGAGGAGCTGAGTGCTTATGATGCCTTTGTATTCCACATCTGTGGAGTTCTTCCTGGTTGGCATCCATTATGTCTTTCATTTAACTGTGCTGGTATAGAATTTCTTCAAGGGCCATGGCCTGAAATTAGCATTCTCTCCACAGTAGTTCACTTGAGGACTTTAGTTTATTTGGAGACACCTAGGCCCCAGATGGAAGCCCCACCCATCCCCATTACTTAAATCTGATGTGCTCAATAAGATTTCTGAAAGACTAATAATGTAGAATTCCTATAGAGAATCCTACCTGATATGCATGAGAACTGCGATAATGCATTGCAAGTTTTAGGCGAGATAAGAGTTGTAGTCCCTGCATTTTACTGTCCACCAGAAACTGTGTCATCATCATAAGACACATGATTGACTAATCACAACATAAGTCCATATACCCATGGAGAACAAATTTTCTGGCATTTTTTGTGACTACTGGTGTGTAGCTAACTACATGGTCATAGCCATGTATGGTTATATATTTAATTATGAAGAGGACATAGTTATAGGAATTTATGTGTATACATACATGCATGTATTCATACATATATACAGACATACACACATATACACACATATACATACGTGTGTGTGTGTGTATGTGTGTATCCCTTGTTGTACTTTGCCATGAGTTTGGAATGTTGCTGACTGGTTTTGTGTACTAAGAAGCTCAGAGACCCAGATCTTTCCTGAAATGCACTCTCTTCATGAATCTTGCCAGCTCATCCTTTGCTCTCAAAGACAGATATAACTTCATTTATTTCTTCTTCTTTTCCTAAGTTCAAGGGACTTTGCTTTTTCTAATAAATTTCCAAATCCTTTGTTTGCACATGACCTTCGATGTTCAAAAGCACTCTCATACATTCACAACAGCTTTGTGAGGAAATTGAAATATGGAGAGTTAATCTGAATAGTCCAAAACAACAAAGAAAAAATTAGTAGGATGGCTTACCCCAAAACAGAGATCTACTGAAACCTAGTATTTGCACTAATGGCTATGAGGTAGTACAATGGATAGAGGGCTGGGCCTGGAGTCAGAACAACTCAACAATAACAGAAACATCATGGAGGAAGGCATGGATTCTAAAAGCAGAAGGGGAGAGCAGATGAGAAGGTAGTTGATAAAATAAAGGGAACAATGTAGGGAAAAATAATGTTCTAGTGAAATGAACTGTTCTATAAGCCACCCTTCCCCAAATTCACTTTCATAAAGTAAAAAAGAAAGAATGAAAGGAGATGTATTTGAATCATTGTTTCTAAATTTATCCCTTAGCTAAAAAAAGTAGGCCTTGCCTTTGCAATACATAGAGATTAGCCTTCATATCTTTCTTCTCAGGGTGGTGTGTGGTAGTGGTTATGGTTTAGAACTTAGAATCAGCAAGAGTTTGGCAGACGAGGGGTGGAGCCAAAATGGTGAAGTAAAAGCAGAGACTTGCTACAGCTCTCCCCCCAAACGTAGCCAAATACCTTTAGAAATGACTCTAAACAAATTCTGGAGCTGGAGAACCCAAAGAATGATGGAGTGAAGCAAATCTCCAGCCCAAGACAGCCTGGAAGGTCACCAGGGAAGTATCTGTCATGTCACACAGGAAGCAGAGTGCAGTCCTTATGGAATGCTGGCACAGATAGCACCTGAGCAGGCATTTGGGGGGACTGAATCTCTGGTACTGTGGCAGTTTCCAGACTTCAAAACCCCAAAAAGCTGAGGACAAATTGGAAGGTCAGTGGAAAAAACCTATTGTACCTTTGTGAGAGAGTAGAGTGGTCCAATCTCTATGGCAGCAGAGGGGTTGGAGGAGACTGAGGCAGCCACAGCAACAAAAGCAGTGGCAGCAACTATTTCTGGAACTCTAGGCCCACACAGACTGTGAGGGCATCAAGTGGCTGACAATAAACTCTCACCCACACTGGAAGAAGAGAACTACCTTGATAAAGAGCTAAAATGTCAAGTAAATGACTGAGGAAATGAGCAAAAACCAGAAAAAGAATCAGACTATAGAATCATACTTTGGGGCAAGGAAGACCAAAACATACAACCAGAAGAAGACAACAAAGTCAAAGCTCTTACATCCAAAGCCTCCAAGAAAAAAATGAGAGGATATCAGGATATGGAAGAGCTCAAAAAGGATTTTGACAATCAAATAAGAAAAGGAGAGGAAAAATTGGGAACATAAATAAGAGTGATGCAAGAAAATCATAAAATCCAAGTCAACTGCTTACTAATGGGGACCCAAAAATGCTGAAGAAAATAACACCTTAAAAAATAACAAATGGCAAAAGAGACACAAAAACCCAGTGAGGAGAATACCTTAAAAAGCAGAGTGGACCAAATGGAAATAGAATTCCAAAAGCTCACAGAAGAAAATAATTCCTTAAAGATTAGAATGAAACAGATGGAAGCTAATGGCTTTATGAAAAATGAAGAAATTATAAAACAAAACCAAAAGAATGAAAAAAGAGCAGACTGTGAAATATCTCATTGAAAAAACAACCTGTAAAATAGATCCAACCTGGAAAACAGATCCAAGAGCGACAATTTAAAAGTATTGGACTGCTTGAAAGCCTTGATCAGAAACAGCTTACACATCATCTTTCAAGAAATTGTCAAGGAAAACTTCACTGATATTCCAGAACCAGTGGGTAAAATAGATATTGAAAGAATCCACTGATTGCCTCCTGAAACAGATCCCAAAAGGAAAACTCCTAGGAACATTGTAGCCAAATTCCAGAGCTCCCAGGTCAAGGAGAAAATATTTCAAGCAACGAGAAAGAAACAATTTGAGTCCTGTGGAAACACTATGAGGATAACGCAAGATCTAGCAGCTTCTACTACTTAAGGGATTGAAGGGCTTGGAATATGATATTCCAGAGGTCAAAGGAGCTAGGATTAAAACCAATAATCACCTACCCAGCAAAACTAAGTATCATACTTCAGGGGAAAAAAATTGATCATTCAATGAAATAGAGGACTTTCAAGCATTCTTGATGAAAAGACCAGAACTGAACAGAAAATTTGATTGTCACACATAAGAATCAGGAGAAACATAAAAAGGTAAACATGAAAGAGAAATCACAAGGAACTTACTAAAGTTAAACTGTTTACATTCCTATATGGAAAAATAATATTTGTAACTCTTGAGACTTTTCTCAGTATTACGGTAGTTGGAGGGATTTTATAGCAATATCTATATCTATAGATATAGGTAACTTATACCTATATCTATAGATATAGATATCAGATATCTAGATATCTAGCTATATCTAGATATCTAGATATTAGATATCTAGATATAGATATATGTATATATCTAGGTATATCTATATCTATATATCTCTCTATATATATCTGTACCTATCTATCTATCTATCTATATGTATATATTGACAGAGGGCACAGGGTGAATTGGATAGGTAGGTATTATATCTAAAAAATAAAATTAAGGGATGAGAGAGGAATATATTGGGAGAAGGAGAAATGGAGAAATAGAATGAGGTAAATTATCTCTCACATAAAAGAGGCAAGAAAATGTTTTTCAGTGGAAGGAAAGAGGAGGGAAATGAAAGAGAAAGACTGAACTTTATTCACATTGCATTTGGCTGAAGGAGATAATAACGTACACTCAATTTGGTGTGAAAATCTCTCTTACACTACAGAAAAACAGGGGGAAAGGGGTTAAGTGAGGGGGGTGGGATGATAGATGAGAGAGCAAATGGGAGGAGGAGCAATTAGAAGTAAACACTTCTGAGGAGGGACAGGGTCAAAAGAGAGAATAAAATAAATCAGGATAGGACAGGATGGAGGGAAATATAGTTAGTCTTTCATAACATGATTGTTATGGAAGTGTTTTGCATTACTACATATATGTGTGTGTGCGTGTGTGTGTGTGTGTGTGTGTGTGTGTGTGTATAGCCTATATTGAATTGTTTGCCTTCTCAATGGGGGTGAATGGGGAGGGAAGAAGGGAGAGAAGTTGGAGATCAGAATTTTAAAAACAAATGTTAAAAATTGTTTTTACATACAACTGGGAAATAAGACATGCAGGCAATGTGGTATAGAAGTCTATCTTACTCTACAAGAAAACAGAGGAGATGAGGTAAAGATAAGGGAGGGGTGTAATAGAAGGGAGGGTAGATTGGGGGAAATGGTGCATGCATAAGGATAGGTGGAGGGGAGAGATGGGGTGGAAATTTGGAATTCAAAATCTTGTGGGTGTGAATGTTGAAATATAAATATAAATTAATTATTTTTTTAAAAAAGAGAAAAAAAAGTTGGGTAGATACCTGATTTAACAGGTATATACCACTAGGCAAGTCATTTAATCTCTCTAACTCTCAGTTTTCTCATCTCTAAAATGGGGATAATTATAGTACCTACCTCACAGGATTGTTGGTGAATCTTTTCTAGCCTTACCTATATCCTTATAATTCATGCTTCCTTCTCCATTTCCACAGCTTCCTCAAATTTCAAATAAACAACAATATTCCTGGAAAGACTGTATTAGAATATCCGTCTTTAACTCAAATCACCATTCTTATAAATCCCTTGACCAAAAACCTCTCCTTAGCTAACATTCCTCTAAATAGGTTATGCTTTTCTAATATAACACAAGCTCCTAGAAAACATGGACTGTCATTTATTTTTTCCTCCCATCCCCCAAACTAAGCACAATGCCCATCACATAGTAACATCTTAAAAAAATACAAATGCCATATTTAACTGAAACTTCATTAGAGTTGTCTGTGTAACAACATCTATTTCTTCATACCATTCTCACCCTCAATGAAAGAAATTATTAATCTTCAACCTCTTAGTTTGAGAACTTCCCCACCCATCTCATCACTTTTTGAATCTCTGAAAATATTTAACTTTTCTCTGAATAATTTGAAAACTACTTTCATAAAACCTAAGATTCATTTCTGACTATAACCAGTATTTATTCACTTTATTATTGCCTGTTCATAACCTTTGACCATTTATCAATTGGGGAATGACTTGTATTCTTGTAAATGTAATTCATTTCTCCATATATTTTAGAAATGAGACCTGTATCACAGATTAGTTGTAAAAATTATTTCCCTCCTATTCTTGATTGCATTGGCTTTGTTTGTGCAAAAACTTTTCAATTTAATGTAATAAAAATTATCCACTTTGCACTTCATAATGTTCTCTATCTTTTGTTGGTTCATATTAAATTCTTCCATTTTCAATAAGTATGACAAGTAAACTATTCCTTGCTCCCCTAGTTTGTTTATAGCATCAGCCTTTATACCTAGATTGTGTACCCATTTGATCTTCATTCTGGTATACAGTGTCAGGCACTGGTCTATGCCTAGTTTTTGCTACACTATTTTCTAGTTTTCCCAGTGGTTTTTGTCAAACAGTGAGTTCTTATCCCAGAAGGTAGGGTCCTTGTGGTTATCAAACAGTAGAGTGCTATGATAATTCACTACAGTGTCTTGTATACCTCCCTAATCTATTCCACTGATCTACCCCTCTATTTCTTAGCCAGTACCAACTGGTTTTGGTGATTTTTCTATATAATACAATTTAAGGTCTGTTATGGCTAGGCCGTCTTCCCTAGCATTTTTTTTTTCATTAATTCCCTTGATATTTTGGAACTTTTGTTCTTCCAGATGAATTTTGATATCATATTTCTAGCTCTATAAAATAATTTTTGATGGTTTGATTTGTATGGCACTGAATAAGTAAATTAATTTATGCGAAATTGTCATTTTTATTATATTAGCTTGGCCTACCCATAAACAACTAATATTTTTCCAATTATTTGGATATAATTTTATTTGTGAGAAAATTTCGTTATAATTGTGTATATATGGTCCCTGGGTTTGTTTTGGCAAGTAGACTCCCAAATATTTCATAGTGTCTACAATAATTTAAACTTCCTTCTATCTTTTGTTTTTGAGCTTTGTTATTAATATATAGAAATGCAGATGATTTGTGTGGATTTATTTTGTACCCTGCAACTTTGCTAAAGTTATTTGTTATTTCAAGTAGTTTTTTACTTGATTCTCTAGGATTCTGTAATTGTATCATGGTATTGTCTGCAAAGAGTGATAACTTATTTACTTCTTTAACTTTTCTAATTCCTTCTATTACTTTTTCTTCGCTTATTGCTAAAGCTAACATTTGTAACACCATATTGAACAACAGTGGGGATAATGGACATCCTTATTTTACCCCTGATATTATTGGTTATGCATCTAGCTTATCCCTAATTTCTCAAATACATAGAGAATTGAATCAAATATATAAGAATAAAAGTCATTCTCCTCTTGATAAATAGTCAAAGTATATGAATTAATAGTTTACAGATGAAGCAGTCAAAGCTATATATAGTCTTATAAAAATGCTCTAAGTCACTGATGACTGATTTTGTTGTTAAGTTGATTTAGTTGAGTCTCTTTGTGACCACTTTACAATTTTCTTGGCAAGGATACTCCAATAGTCTTTTATTTCGTCCTTTAACTCATTTTAGAGATGAGGAATTGAAGCAAATAGGTTTAAGTGGTTTGGCCAGTGTCACAAGGCTAGAAAGTTTCAGGAGCTAAATATGAACTCAGAACCTCCTGACTCTAGAGTGTGTGCTCTATCAACTGTGCCACTGACCTTACCCCATCAATATTAGTTATTTCAAATTAAATTATAAGCAAATTAAAATATCTCTGAAGTAAAACTTCATAGCTAACAGATTGGCTAATATGACAGAAAAGAGAAATGACAGATATTGGTGGATATATCAGAAAACTGGGGTATTAAAGAACTGATGGAGAGCATAGATTTCACAATAGTTAGAGCATGAAGCCCAGAGTCAGGAAGACCTAACTTTAAATCCAGCCTCAGACACTTGCTAGCTGTGTGACCCTGGGCAAGTAAACACCGTTGCCTTATTTTCCTCATCTGCAAAATGAGCTGGAGAAGAAAATGACAAGTCACTTCAGCATCTTTGCCAAGAAAATTCCAAAAGGGTCATATAGAGTCAGATATGACTGAAATGACTGAACAACAAGGACAACAACAATAACATTGTTGGTAGAGTTGTGAACTGATCTAATTATTCCAGAGAATAATTTGGAACTATGACAAAGAGGCTATAAAACCATGCAAACCCTTTTGACAAATAATGCCACTACTAGTTCTCTGTCTCCAAGAGATCAAAAGGGAGAAGGACCTATAAACACACATACATACAGACACAACAGTTCTTTTTGTGTTTCAAAGAATTGGAAATTGAGGGATATTAGTCCGGAAATGGCTGAACAAGTTATGGTATATGATGATAGTAGAATACTATAGTGCTATAAGAAAGGATGAGCAGGATACTTTCAGAAAAACCTGTTAAGACTTAACCTGATGCAAAGTGAAGTGAGCAGAACCAGGAGAACAATGAACATGATAGCAATATTTTAAGATGACTAATTGTAAATGAATTAGCTATTCTCAATAATACAATGATCCAAAATGATTCAAAAGGATTTATGATGGAAAATACTATCCACCTCCAGAGAAAGAACTGATGGTGCCTGAATTTAGATTGAAGCATATTTTTAAAAACTTTCTTTTTCTTTTTTTGGGGGGGAACTGTATTCTTTTTCACCAAAGACTAAAAAGGAAATATATTTTGTATGATTGCATATATGTTTTGTATGATTGCATACATATATACGTATACACACATATATATGCACATATATACATACAAATACACTTCTAAACATATACACACATATATATAAGTGTGTATGTGTGTGTGTATATATATAGTCTAAATTAAACTGCTTGTCTTCTAAGTTAGAGAAAAACAAAGGAAATGGAGAGATTTTGGAATTCAATTTAAAAATATCAAAAATTGCTTTTACATGTAATTAGAAAAATAATTTTTAAAAAGATCATGGGAGCATAAATGGGGAATTAATTTGTAACCAAATTATCTCATCTTTTGTAATTAAAAATTTGAAGGGGATAAATATTTCGTATTTACTATTTTTCTTTTTAATATTTAGCATTTATGTATTATGAACATTCTTTAAAAAAAATTCCAAATAATCTTCCAATTCCACCACAATCTACTGAGAAGGCAAGCAATATAATATCAGTTATAGATGTGAAATAATACAAAACATTTCCATATTAACCATTTCACAGAAAAGCAAGAAAAAATAAAGTGATGAAGTTATCCTTAAATTCACAGAGTCTCTCAGTTCTCTGTCTGGAGGTGGAAACTAGTTTTCATCAGGAGTCCTTTGCGGTTGCATTGGATAGTGCATTAATCAGATCAGCTAAGTCTTTTATAGTTGATCATCTTTACAATATTGTTATTTCTATTCAAAATGATCTCCCAGTTGTTTTCACTTCAATTCTTCTCACTGCACTTTGCATCAGTTCATATAGGTCTTCCCATATTTTCTTTCCCCTGAAAGCATCCTTCTTGCCATTTCCTACATAGTACTTCATTATAATCATATGCCCTATCTTGTTCAGCCATTTGGCAACTGATGAACACCCTCTTGATTTCTAGTTCTTTGCTACCACCAAAAGAGCAGCTATAAATATCTTTTTTTTTAAAAAAAGTATGCATTTTTCCCTTTATTTGATCTCTTTGGGATATAGACCTAAATGTAGTATTACTGAATAAAAAATATTAAAACAAATTGTGACTATTTGGGCATAATTCCAAATTGTTCTCCAGGATGCTTGGACCAGCACTCTACCAACAATTCATTAGTATACCTATTTTTCCTCATCCCCTCCAACATTTGTCATTTCTGATAGGTGTGAGGTGGTACTTCAGAGAAGTTTGAACTTGCATTTATCTGATCAATAGCAATTTATTTTTTTAATAAATTTATTTGTGATCTATTTTCAACAATCACTTCCATGAGTCTTAAATTTTCTCATCTTCCCTCTCTCCTCCCTCCCTGTGGAGGCATGCAGTCTTATATGGGTTCTACACAGGCATCTTATTAAACACATTTTCACATTAGTCATGTTGCATAGAAGAATTAAAACAAACAGGAGATATTATGAGAAAAACCAAAACAAAGGAAAACACAATATAAGAGAAAATAGTCTGCTTCATTATGCATTCCAGTTTCATAGTTTTTTCTGTGGATATAGATGGCATTTCGTCTCGAGTCATTTGAGAATGTTTTAGGTCCTTGCATTGCTGTGAAGGGCTAAGTCTATCAGAAACAGTCCTCGCATACTGTGACTATTACTGTGTGTAACGTTCTCCTGATTCTATTCATTTCACTCAGCATCAGTTCATATAAGTCTTTCCAGGCTTTTCTGAAGTCCTCCTGTTCGTCATTTCTTATAGCACAACAGTATTCCATTACGTTCATATACCACAACTTGTTCAACCATTCCCCAATTGATGGGCATTCCCTCAATTTCTAGTTCTTGGCCTCCACAAAAGAGTTGCTGTAAATATTTTTGTACATGTAGGACCTTTTCCCATTTTTATGATCTCTTGGGGTACAGTTCTAGAAGCAATAATGCTGGGTCAAAGGATGTGCACAATTTTGTAGCCCTTTGGGAATAGTTCCAAATTGCTCTCCGGAATGGTTGGATCAGCACACAACTCCACCAACAATGAATTTGTGTTCCAACTCTCCCACATCTCCAACATTTATCATCTTCCTGTTTTGTCATGTTAGCCAATCTGAGAGATGTGATATGGTATCTCAGAGTTGTTTTGAATTGCATTTCTCTAATTAGTAGTGATTTAGAGCATTTTTTCATATAGCTATAGATAGATAGCTTTAATTTCTTCCTCTGAAAACTGCCTGTTCATATCTTTGACCATTTATCAACTGCAAAATGAATTGTATTCCTGTAAATTTGACTCAGTTCTTTATATATTTTAGAAATTAGGCCTTTATCATGGACACAAGTTGGAAAATTCTTTCCCAGTTTTCTGCTTCCCTCTTAATCTTGATTGCATTGGATTTGTTTGTGCAAAAACTTTTTAATTTAATGTAATCAAAATTATCCACTTTGGACTTCATAATGTTCTCTATCTCTTATTTGGTCATAGATTTCTCAATTGTTCTTAAATCTGACAAAATACCCTATCCTTTGCTCCCCTAATTTGTTTATAGTATCAGTCTTTATACCTAGATCATATACACATTTAGATTTTATTCTTGCGTCCAGTGTCAGGCACTTGTCTATGCCCAGTTTCTGCTGCATTATTATCCAGTTTTCCCAGCAGTTTTTGTCAAACAGTGAGTTCTTGTCCAAGAAGCTGGCGTCCTTGGGTTAATCAAACAGTAGACTGATGTATCCATTGACTGCTGTATCTTGATTACCTATTCTATTCCACTGATCTTCTTCTCTATTTGATCAATAGTGATTTAAAGCATTTTTTATACAAGTAGTGACAATTTTGATTTCTTCTTTTGAAAGCTTCCTATTCATATTCTTTGACCATTTATGGCTCTTACTTTTATAAAGATGACTAAGTTCCATAAATATTTGAGAAATGAGGCCTTTCTCAGAGAAACTTGATGTAAAATTTTTGTATGTTATTTCATCATTCATGGTACCATTTAAAGGAAAAAAAAAATTAGCTTGTGTGATTTTCTCTTTTATTTCAGTCTACTTATTTTAAAAATTGCTTTTGTCTGACATTATTACTACCCTTTTCTCTTTTACTTTGATTGAAGGATAATAAAATATTCTTCTGCTACTTATTTTAATAATCTGTCTTTCTGTTTCATGCATGCCTCTTTTAGACAACATATTACTGGATTCTAGTTTCAAATCTTCTATGCTATCCACCTCCATTTTATGGGTGTTCTTATCCCATTCACATTCAAAGTTATGACTACTGTGAATTTCCCTCCATCTTATTTTCCTATTTATTCTTATTTACTTCTTTTCATCCTGTCTCTCCTCAAAAGTCTGTTTTGCTTTTGACCACTGCCTCCCTTCAACCACTTCTAAAATATCATCCACTCTGCTTTCTTTTATTCCCTTCTCCAGTTATTTCCCTGTTAGGTATGATAGATTTTTATACTCAATTTAGTGTTTACACACACACACACACACACACACACACACACACACACACACATATATATATATATATATATATATATATATATATATATATATATATATATATGTATATAGATATAGATATATATGGGGGTGGGTGAGGATGTGTATGTATGAATGTATGTATGTATGTATTCTCACCCCTTTGAACCAATTGAAATTAGAGTGAGATTGTCTGCCAGTCCCTTCCATTTTCCCCTACCCTTGAAAAGCTCTCCCTTATACACCTCTTTTATGTGAGAAAATTTTCCAGATTCTACGTTTTCTTTTCCCCTTTTCTGAGTTCATCTTACCACTTACTTTTGAGATAATTCTCACATAACTGACTCATATTCATGCCCTCTATCTATGGAGACTCCATTTAACTGCTGTAATAATGATAAAGTTCTTAGCAGTTATATGTATTATTTTTCCAATAAGAATGGGAAAAAAAATAACATCATTGAGTTTCTTATGAGTTCTCTTTCATGTTTACCTTCTTATGCTGCTCTTGATTCTTATGTTTGAATGTCATTTTTTTCTTATTCTGCTCTGGTCTCTTCTTCTGGAATGCTTGAAAGTATTTTATTTCATAAAAAATACACTCCCACCCCCCACTCCAGTCTCAGAATTATCTTTAGTTTTTCTGAGTAGGTTATTCTTGGTTATAATTCTAGATCCTTTGAATTCTGGAATATCATATCCCAAGCCCTTTACTCCTTTAACTTAAAAGCTGTTAGATTTTGTTTAACCCTAACTATGGTTCCATTATATTCTAATAGTTTCTTTCTGCCTGTTCCCAATATTTTCTCCTTGACCTGGGAGCTCTGGATTTTTGCTATATTATTCCTGAGAATTTTCATCTTGGGGTCACATCTAAGATGTGATTGGAAGATTCTTTCAATTTCTATTTTTACCCTTTGATTTCAGGATACCTGGACAATTTTCCTTCATAATTTCTTGAAATATGATGTTTAGGTTCTTATTTTCATCATGGGTATCAGGTATTCCAGTAATTCTTAATTTTTCTCTCCTCAATCTATTTTCCAGGTGACTTGTTTTTGCAATAAGATATTTCACATTTTCTTTTATTTTTTACTCTTTTGTATTTGTATTATTATGTTCGATGCTTCATGGAAATCATTAACTTCGAATTTCCTAATTCTAATTTTAAAGGAATGATTTTATTTAGCAGGCTTTTGTACTTCTTTTTCCCTTTGGCCTATTCCATTGTATAAGAAGTTCTTTTCTTCTGTGAATTTTATTACTCAATTACCAATAAGCCAATTATGCTTTTTTTTAGTTAATATTTTCTTCAATTATTTTTCACCTTTTTTGCCTCTTTTACCAAGCTGTGAATTTTCTTTTCATAATTTTCTTGCATCACTATCATTTCATTTTTCAATTTTTCTTCTACCACTCACCTCTCTTTTTAACTTTCCTAGGAATACTTATTGAGTTTACATCTTATCCTTATTTTCCTTTTAGGTTTTGCTTTTATCTGTTTTCAAGTATTGCCTTTTTCTGAGTTTGTGTTTTGGTCTTTACTGCCACTGTAGTGTGTTTTTTTAAGGTCAAGTTCTTTTATATTGTGATTGTTCACTCATTTTTGCAACCTCCTTCTTGACTTTTAACTTCATACTAACATTGGTTTCTGTTTATCTGATGTTGTAGAGACACTGTCACAAGCTTTAGACTTTTTGTTATCCTGTTTTCAAAGCTAATTCTGGAGGTCTTCAAGTTTTGTGAGCTTTCAAGGTGGTATAATCTGTGGAGAGGCATGGTCACTGTTTTCCTGGTCTGTTTTCAACTTTACCTAGGAAGTTTCTTGTTCCCCTCCAGCCTTTATGATAAATTGGTGTAACCTCCTTGCTAGTATTTCATTTGTATTAGGATAAACTCTTCTTTAAATGTTTGGTAGAATTCACTCTCTGCTGCTAAATATTTTTCCTTAGGGATATCATTTATGGCTTGTTCAATTATTTTTTCTAAGATGGGGTTATTTATGTATTCTATATACTGTTCTATTAACCTGGCTAAAACAAAATGAATTTGATAGGACTCTTTATTTGCCTGTTCCACCCCCCTACCCCCCACATTTTGTGACTCAAGTATTATTTTCATACCTAAACAAAGGCAAACAAAAAAATAAAAGTATAAACCAATTTCCCCAATGAACATCTACGTAAAATGTTTATATTATTAGGATAAACTCTTCTTTAAATGTTTGGTACAATTCATTATCTACTCCTGGGGATACTACTCCTTAGGGATCTCATTTATGGCTTGTTCAATTCCTTTTTCTAAGATAGGGTTATTTATGTATTCTATATACTCTTCTATTAATCTGACTAATTTATATTTTTGAAATTTTCATAAATTTCACTTAAATTGTCAGTTTTGCTGACATATCATTTCATAGGTTCAGTGTTAGGAAAAAAATATATAAACATAATTGACCACATCTGTAACAAAACAACAAAAACTATTTTATTATCTCAAAAGATGCAGAAAAGCCTTTTGACAAAACGCAATGCACATTCCTATTAAAACATTAAAAAGCATAGCAATCAAGGGAGTCTTTCTTAAAATGAGTAGTATCTTTCTAAAACCAAAAGCAAGCCTTATCTTCAAACGGGTTAACTTAAAATATTCCTCAAAAGATCAATGGATGAAACCATTATCACTGCTATTATATAATACGGTATTATAAAGTAGCTAGACCAATAAGATAAGAAAAAAAAAAAAATTCCAGAAACAAAAAATAGGCAATGAGGAAACAAACCACCATTCTTTACAGATGATATGATTACGTACTTACCACTTCCCCCCTCCAAAAAAACTGAAAGCAGAACCAAGACCAAAACCTTTTCTCATAAGTAAGAAAGAGTGAAACAATTCTAGAAATATTAATTTTTCATAGCTAGGTCTATGTAATATATTAAGAAAGACAATTCCACCCAAATTAATTTGATTATTCAGTGCTATGCCAATGAAACTACAAGTTTTTTTTGTTCTTTTTTTTTATGGAGAGCTATAAAAACTAATAACAAGTTTCAACTGCAAGAATAAAAGGTCAACAATATCAAGGCAATCAATGAAAAAAAAGATGTAAAGGACAGTGGATTGGCAGTACCAGATTTCAAACTATGTTACAAAGCTATAATCATGAAAACAATCTGGTACTGACAAAGAAATAGATTGTTTTATCAGAGGAATAGATTTGCTAAACACAATTGTACAAAACAGTCAATGGTCATAATAATTTGTTGTTTGATAATCCCAAAGATCCCAGTTTTGAGAGCAAAAACTTACCATTTGACAAAAACTGCTGGAAAAATTTGAAAGCAGTTTGGCAAAAAACTAGGAATACACCAATATTTCCCACCATATCCCCAAATAAGGTAAAAATGAGTATATTATTTAGACATTAAGTGTGATGTAATTAAATTAGAGGATCATAAAAAAATGTCAGATTTATGGTAAGGGAAGAGGCTATGACCAAACATGAGATAGAGAGGATCCCAGAATTTAAAATGAATATTTAATTTTATCTTTTAATGTATAAAGCATTTTATTTTTCCAATTACATGCAAAGATAATATTAACCATTCATTTTAATAAGATTTTGAGTTTCAAAGTTTTTTTTTTCCCTTCTTCCCTCCTTTCTCCCTTCTCCAAGATTACAAACAATCTGATATAGTAATGTGAAAAAAGAAACAGAACAAAAGGGGGGCAAAGAAAGTGAAAATAGTAGGTTTCTATCTGCTTTTAGATTCTATCAGTTCTTTCTATAGATATGGATATCATTTTACATCCAAACTGGACAATTTTTATTACATTAAATTAAAAAGTTTTTGCACAAAAAATAATGTAGCCAAAATTAGAAGAAAGACAGGAAACTGGGGGAAAATTACATTATTTTTTTCTTTTGATAATGGCCCAATTTCTCAAATATATAGGGAACTAAGTGAAATTTATATATAAAAAAAGTCATTTCCCAGTTGGTAAATAGTAAAAGGATATGAACTGACAATTTCAGAATAGGAAATCAAAGCTATATGATAATTTGAAAAAATATGAAAATATGATAATATGAAAAGAAATTGCTCTAAATCACTGTTACTTATAGAATGGAAAGTTAAAACAACTCTGAGATGCCAATTCATTTCTATGGGACTGGCTAACATGATTGAAAAAAAATGACAAATGTAGGAAACGTGGAAAAATAGGGACACCAATTCACTGTTGGTGGAGCTCTGAAATCATCCAACCATTCTGGAGAATAATTTCGCACTATGTCCAAAGGGCTATAAAACTGCATATACCCTTTGACCTGATATTGCCACTACTATGTCTCTCTCCCAAAGAAATCAAAGAAAAAAGGAAGAATTTGCACAAAAATATTTATCTAAACCCTTTTAATGGTATCAGAAATTGAGAAGATGTCAATCAATTGAGAAATAGATTAACAAGTTGTGTATGTGACTGTGATGGAATATTATTTTGCTAGAAGAAATAATGAGCAGGATAGGCTTTAGAAAAAAGGAACTGGGAAGAAGTCTTATATGAATTGATGCAAAGTGAACTGAGCAGAACCAAGAATATTGTACACAGTAACAGCAACATTATAATGATGATCAACTGGGAAAGAATTGGGTACAACAATCCAAGTGTTTCCAGGGGACGCATAATGAGGAATGTTACAAGAGAGAGGGGGAGAGAGAGAGAGACAGAGACAGAGAGAGAGACAGAGAGAGACAGAGACAGAGACAGAGAGGGAAGGAGGGAGGGAGGGGAAGGGAGGAAGAGGGGGAGAGAGAGAGTGCAAGTGAGAGAGAGAGAGGGAGGGGGACTGATGAACTTTTAAGTTCAGAGTGAAGCACATGTTTTGACTTCAATTTTCTTACTTTTTGCGTGTGTTTTCTTCTGCTACATGACTGATATAGAAATATGTTTTGCATGACTTCACATTTATAATTGATATGTTATCCCTTGCCTTGTCAAGGAGTGGAAAAGGGACTAAAGAGAGAGAATATGTAAAAAATGAATATCAAAAAATCTTAAAGTAATTGGGAAGTACTTCACACAATAAATGAAAATGAAAATAAAAATAATATAATTTAATGTGGGTGATAGGAGGAAGAGAGACTAGATTTATTCATTGAAAATATTAAAACAATTGACAATCACACAAATTTTCCTCTACAAACAACAGAAATATGGAGAATATGAAGCCATAATTTTCTCTGTGCATCTGTCTCATTCTGTGTGTGTTTCTGTCTCTTTTTCTTTTAGTCTCTCTCTGTATGTATGTATACATATGTATATGTATGCATATATGTGTGTGTATATATAGTTATATATGCATATGAGTGTATCTATGTATAGTACACACATGCACTTATCGAATTTACTTTGGTAATTCCATCACTGCCCTGCTTGTCTATGTAGTCTTCTGAACTTTATTCTCTTTTCTCTTCATTTTTAATTAATTAATGCTCTTTTCTTTATTTTGTACCTTTTGTTTTCATTTCACTTTTCCTTCCATGAAAATAAATTTAAAGTTCTCTCTTTTTATAAACAGTCATGCAAAATAAATCCAAATACTGACCATATCCTTCAGGTGTCTCATTCTGTCCATTACCTCTTTGACATGAGACGAGAAGCATGATTCATAATTAGTCTTTTGAAGTCATAATTGGTCAGGGGTCAGAGGTCTTATATTTTCCCCATCGTTTTCTTTTATAATGGGTATGCCTTGTGCAAATGTTTCTCCTTGTTCTTACTTGATTCTGCACCAATTCATAAAAAAGTTCTCATAAGTTTTATTTTTTTTTAAATCCATATCAGTAGTTTCAAAAAGTTGCTGCACCTTCCTCAGCATTGATGCTTGTCCAAAGAAAGCAATCAAGGATTCCATAAGTAGCAAGAATATTTCAGCGCATTCACAGGGTTGTAAAAGAACCTTCTTTGACTCTTCCTTCTCCCTCATCTCATATCTAATCATTTAGGAAATGTTATCTATTCTACCTCCACAAGATCTCTCAAATCCATCCCATTCTCTCCAATGTAAGTGCAGTGTCCTTATATCTGGCCTTCATCACTTTTCACCCAGACTATTGTAAAATCAACATATTTGGTTTCCTGATTTTAGTTTCCCCATACTCCCTTTCACCTAACACTCATGTCACTTTAAGAGGAATCTTTCAGATATATCACTTTGATCAATCACTCCTCTATTCTAAAGACTTTCTTGAGTTTTAATCAATCGACAATGGAATAACCTTTATTTAATGCAGGTATTCAAGGTACTCCATAATTTATCTTTATACCTTTCAGTCTTATGTCATACTGCTCTCCTACATGAACATGTAATAACATTGGATTTTTCTTAATCTCACTTTCTTATCTTTCTTTTTTTTCCTTTGTGACTTTGCAAATGTTGTCTGTGACTTCTTGAATGCATTTTTGTGCCCTATCTCCAGTTCTTGAAATCCTTACTTTCCTCTAATTTCTGACTCAAATGTTTTATTCTACTAATCCCTCTTTGATTAATCCTTCCCCAAATTGTTAATTGTACTTTGCCTCAACGAGTCCTTTTCAATTAGTATATTTTCTCATGTTATAGTTATTTCTATGTATGTCTTCCTCCCTACTAAATTGTATACTTCTTGAGAGCAAGCTTTTTGTTTCAGTCTAATTTTTCATTAGGTGCACCCAGTTCAGAATCTTGAACTACATACATAGTCACTAAAATTTTAAGTGAATTAGTTTATAGCCAGATAATTGACATGTGAACAATGACCTTTATTTCCTTGTTTTAATTTTCTATTACTATTTGCATTGGCGTTGTTCACCTTAATTTTTATTTGATAAGACATATTCTGTCAAGAAAGGACTGTCCAAAAAAAGGATGAGTTGAACATATGAGCTTCTTTTTGGATTAAAAAAATGTCTTTTCCGTTCATAAGTTTCCCAAAGTCTATGATTCATCTATGAGTCATTTATCTGAAACTGGGGAAAATCTCATTTTCAAACTGAGAAATGAAAACATAGTTGTTTATAAGTAGCAAGACAGAAGAATATATGGAATATAGAACTTGATATGGATTTGCAACAGAAAACCATTTAGATTATAATGAAATGAAAATTTTGCCATTTATGATATAAACACAGCTTTCCTTCCTTTGGTGCTTTCTTCCTTTTTTTTTCTTTGCTTCATTTTATTGATTGTAGTTAATTTTCAGGAAAGCAGAGGGTAATTGCACTGATCCTAAGGCATCAGGACTTCTCTAAGTATTTAGATCTCATTGGGAATGCAGACTCTTATATTTTTCTCTGTAATTTAGGCAATAGGAGATTTCAGTTATATTTTCAAACTGACTAGTTAACCATTCAACTCCTTTCATATTTCATTATTTCACATTTATTAGCTTTGTCATCTCAGATTGTATGGGAATGCATTGGTAGGACAGGGTAATTTGATTGATGTTAAAACAAAATATATAGAATGATATATTAATACTGGGGATGGAACAATCTGATTCCAATGTGACATGCTTTCTACAAACGTTTCTAATACATTTGAACATATTCAAGGAAGACCCTGTCATAGAACAAATAACACAAACTTTTGGCATTTTTTGGAAGGGTGTATATTTTTTCAATGCTAAATGTTAATTTAATTCAGTGTTCTCTCTCTCTCTCTCTCTCTCTCTCTCTCTCTCTCTCTCTCTCTCTCTCTCTCCCCCTCTCTCTCTCTCTCTCTCCCCCTCTCTCTCTCTCTCTCTCTCCCCCTCTCTCTCTCTCTCTCTCTCTCTCTCTGTGTGTGTGTGTGTGTGTGTGTGTGTGTGTGTGTAGTACCTATTATGTACATGTTTCTGTGCACCGAGTCAAATACAATGATAGATAAAATGAATCTACTACCTTCTAGGAGGACAATCCTAGTAGAAAATCCTACTCTAGTAGGGAAGATAAGAAGAAAGAAAACTAACTTTAGTATAAAATGGGATGCGCTAAATTCTGCAAATGAGATAGACAGGTTTGGATATCACTGGATTTTGATAAAGCAAATGATACTCCCTGACAAGTTGTTCTCATGAATAACATGGAGTGATTTAGTTATGATGTGACATTTGAGTGTATTTTTAAACTGTATGGACAATGAGACTCAGGATATTCCTGAACAGACCAAAGTACATTTGGAAGTTTTCTGGTAGAGTGTTTTCATGCAGTTGTCTTTCAGTCCTCTAGTCTTCAAAATTTATCAGTGACTTAGATAAAGACACAGATGGAAGGGTTATCAAATTAGCATGGCTCAACCATAGAAGGGATAAAAAATATGTTAAATTACATAATCCGGATGTCAAATGATTTTTACAGATTTGAATATTGAACTAAATCTAGCAACATGAAAGTTACTGGTCATAGATATAAATGGTTGCACTGCCTTTCCCCCAAAATGGCACACAAATATTGGAACAGGGAAAGTAGAGTAAAAGAAAAAACATTTCTTGTGAGAAAGGTGCAGTCTTAGTGTATTACTAGCTCAACAAGTCAACAGTTTGATATGACAGTCAAAATGCAACTGTTATCTGAATTTTCATTATGAGAGATTTAGGGTAGAGCAAGGTATCAACTTCATAGTCCACACCCCACAGGGCAAAAGGCTTAAGTGTTACTGGAATTAGATAAAAATACAATTGGGAAATGTTTAATCAAAGAAATTAAAATGCAACACAACATAGATAATGTTAAGTTATGGTTTTCTAAGTCAAACTCAGCTGAAGGAACTCATTTAAGTTTGACAACACTGAAGTAAATAAAACGAGAGATGATTATCTCATAGCATTTTTGCTCTGGTCGTGCAATGTCTGCATTACCATGTTCATTTATGGGACCAAAATTTAGAAAGGATACAGACAAGCTGGAATATGTCTTAAGATGAAAAGGAGATTGATCATCAGTATATTTCAGTACTGGCTCCTGAACCATATTCTCCAACACTCTTTTTCTTCTGTGTCACAAATGCCCCCTTTACACTCAATTGTAAGGGCAAGCAAAGTAGGCTTCTTTGCAGTTTTTGTTTTAGTATAATCAAGAAGTATAATGCTTCTGATTGAATCTTTCCTTTATTAACCAAGAGTTAATAAAGTATATGTATTTGTGTGGTTAATGTGATTAAAGACCTTCCCCACCCATTAATGGGCCTGCCTATTAAGGGAAGTTTGATTAGGGAAGATTTGTAGGAAGGCCCACATCTTTTGTTAATGAGGCAGTGCTTCTCAAGGTTTGGGATGCTCTATGACTCTAAAAAAGGTATAAATACTCTAAGGCTGAGGTTTTACTTTGGGACTTAGTTTTTGGAAGAAGGTTTGTGTGCCAGAAGAGACTCTGGGAAAGTGCTAAGCAGCCCCCTGGCTTTGAAAACCCAGATGTTGTTGCTTCCTTCTCTGGCAACTATGTATGTATGTAATGGTCAGATAGTTGGATCCATCTGTTGAACTATGATGTATGTATTGCCTATGTCAGGCAGTATGGAAGTACTCTCTGTTGAGTTAGATTTCTCTGTATTTTCTATAAAGTTCAGGGTGCTGACTTTTCCCCTTGAACTAAGTGAATGATACATGTGCTTGATTAAAGGAAATTGTTAAGCCCTCAAAAGTCTTTCCTTTTATGAATGCATATGTAAGAACCTGTGATAGCAGTCTCATGTAAGTTGGGGTGCTTACTGCTACATCAAGTCATGGGCTATCAAATTGTATTTTGATTTAATTTTCAGGATATTATTGAATTGTTTGTAGAATGTCTCTATGTATTAATCTTCTGCAGGTGCTAATGCAAAAAGTGAAACTATATTAATGGTGAAGAAATACTTATCATGAGCCTGTCAATATAAGGAGTTCAATTACCCCATGGAATATTGGTTCTTATTGCTTACAGATCAACAAAGAAAATTCAACTCAGCTAATGGTTTTGTTTTCTTTTTCTTTCAGTAGATTCTGTGAGCCATTCTTGCATTGACTTGCAACTTTTTCTTCTGCATTTGAGGGTAGCAAAAATATTAGATCCATAGCATCTAGTACACTGACAATTTGTGACTGATTATTTGGTTCCAGTAACCCTCCAAAAAGGGTCAAATTCTTGTGTGACCACCTTTACTTTTGCACTAAGGGGCAGTGCATTAGAAGAAAGGGAGGGAAGAAAGAGGGTGTAAGAATCACATTCTTTTTAAACCATATAAAACATTTACTCAGCTGTTTATTTTCTAAATGTGGGATCCTTGTCTAATGACCAATAAGTGGACATACCACTTATCCTGAAGAGACTTCCTAAAACAATTTTCTAAAAGTATACACCTGATCCTGTTACTCCCTCCTCCCCATCACTTTTCATGATTCCTAATTGCCTCTAAGATAAAATACAAACTCATAAGCCTGGTACTTAAAATCTTTCTCAATCTGGCGCTAATCTAACTTTCTGGTCTTATTTCACATCATTCTTCCACACACCTTATGCTCTGATAAAACTGGCTTAATTGCTATTCACCAAACCTGTTATTCCATTTTCCATCTCCACACCTTTGCACTGACTTCTCCCCATATCTGTAGTGTCCTTGCTTCTCACCTCCACAACTTAAAATGTTTAGCTCTCTTCAAGGTTCAGCTCATGTGCCACCTTGTATGATTCTGCTAGCATTTAATGTTCTTTTATTTCTTGTTCTATGACAGATATGTTTATCTGTGTATACATGGTACTCACATCTCAATCCAGTAGAGTACAAACACCTTGAGGAAAGTGATTTTTCTTTTTAAATTTTATCTCTGAGTGCCCAGTGCCTGGAGGAATGCTTTGTACATAGTAGGAATTTTAAAAATACTTTTTGGATTATATTGTTTAAGCAATTACCAAATGATTCATAGGATTGAATTCCTATAACACTCAATTCAGAATAGTGTTGTAAGATTTCATTATATCTGTCCTTTCTCCCATGTTCAACCATTCCTCAGAGACTTTTCTTGCCTCTTGTTCCAAGTGCAAAATATCTTAGGTATGACTCTGGGAAATGCCTACCCCAGGTCTATGGAGAAGAGAAATAGATATTACTGAAGAAGTCATAAAAGGATTAATTCTCCCTTTACTTTAGTAGAAAATGGTATGTGTAGTGATGACGTAGGCATGAAATTAAGTGAACTGACACACTGGAATGTAGAAAAGTGACTAAACCTGAATTCTGACCCATGAAATCTGTTTTCATCTTTGAAAAGACTGGAGCTTCATGTCCCACTGTCCCCCTTAGTAATAATGCTGAATGTGATTCAGAAATAGCAGCTAAAAATAAGGAAAACAACCAAAATAAATGTCTTAGAGTGATGACTAATAGAAGTGGAAATGGCCTACAAATATCTGAAAAGTACTTGCATCAAAAAATGAAAAGAAAAATTCCTAAAAATGAGGTGAAGCTGACATATATGAGAAAGACCAGTGATTGTGAGGGGAAACACACTTTAATTTATGTTTTTATGAGAATTTGTAGAAACAGCTTCTATAGGAGACAGAACTTAAAAAAAGATAACAATTAAACCCAGGAAATGGAGCCTTATTGTACTGGTCAGTATATGGGCTGATCAGAGTATTTCTTTGCCTCTTGTTTACTTGATTTTCCATTTTAGTTTTTTTTCTTTTTATAAATGCATAAATGAACATCTGTTTGTGCTATCCCATAGGGAAATCAAGACATTAATAATTCAGATCACTTCCACAACTCCACTAATAACCTAAGAGGCTAAAGATAGAATGCATTTATATCCACTCAATGTTGGTCAGTTTTCATGTAAATATACCACATGATAACTGACAGATATTCCACTCAGGAGGTCCCCTAGCCATGGAGCAGAATTGAGGAAGTCAGTGGTAAACCAATGGCCCATAACATTTAGGGTAGGAACCACACAATCCATAGTCTTGCACTTGATTACATACTGCTTTGTACTGGTCTTTAATTGCTTCATGTGTTTACATCTTTTCTGTTTAGTAAGACTTCATGACCCTAAATGGCAGGAATTATATCTTCTATATATCTTGTATCCCCCATAGACCCAATCCCAACCAATTTCTCAAAGACAAAGGTAATTACTATCAATGCCCTCACTTTCCCTTTCTCCATTTCTCCAGGGAGGCAGCATTGTGCAGTAGAAAACAACCAAAAGCACTTCATCATAAGTCAAAATACCAAGTTCAAATCCCAGCAATGTCATTTTATGCTTGTGTGACTTTGGATAAAACATTTAACATCTCTGGACCTCAGCTTTTCTATGAAAATGGAAGCATTAGATTCAATGCCTTATAGGCTTTCTCCCAGATCAAAGTCCATTATTCTATAATCTGACAATTAAAATTTTCTTCAGGGATGTGGAAATGTTGACTTTGTATGGATAAGTGGGAGGTTGGTTAAAATTTCAGGGTAGACCTATTTATCTATTGTCCTCATTTGTTTGTTTGTTTTTCCCTCTGGGATCTAGTACAACATATCTAATCCTTTATTTCCATAATAGTACCTCAAACCCTTGGAATTTACTACCAGGAACATACTAACTGTGTGGCCTGAGGCAAATCACTACCCTCTATCAGTCTCATTTTCCTCATTTGTATAAGAGGAATAATAATAACAGTACTTCAGATTTTTGTGTGAAGATCAAATAATAGGTGCAAAGTGCTTTGAGAATAATAAAGCAACATAAATGCCATTATTATTATCTGATTATATAGCATGATGCCCAATCTACTTAAAGATAACTAATATTTGCAGCCCAGCACAGGCATGGAGTGGAACACAGCCCAACATCAGGCACACTGGGGCAAGGACAGGACTGAAGTGGGCTTCAAGGCGCTATGCCACCAGCAGCAACTGTGGGTCCCAGATTCCTCAGCTCACAAACACCAAAGACAGCTTCAAAGGTCAATGAGAAAGCTCTTTCACTTTGATGAGAGAGAATGCAGTGACCTAGCCTCAGTCCCAGAGAGGGAAAGCTTCCATTGTTGAAGCCCTGGCCTAAAGCCCCTGGGGGAACTGAGAGTTGAGTATGTTGCCTAGTGATATAGATTGCAACAAACTCATGATTTGCATCTAAGTCCTTTCCCCAGATTACTCTGCTGTATAATTGAACTTGATGTAGTTTCTCTCTTAGAATGCCTTTTCCTGAACCAAGATGATCAATTTTAACATTGAAAACACCTGAAAACACTGGCATTTTCTTATAGAAGCTAAATTTCATGAGCATTGGAAAAAAATTGAAAGTAGTTTCCTCCAGAGACAGGCTGACCTGAAGCTATCCTGAATACTGACTTCCTGTAAGCTTCAGTGATGTTCTGCTTTGTTTAAAAAAAAAAAAAAAAAAAAAAAGATAAAGTTGGAGAGTCTGTAATTTCTTTGTTGGAAAAACAGGTGTATGTCAGGGCTCATACTTACACAAGTAGAAAGCTTCCTCTTCTTCCTTAATGAAGGTCTAACTATACATATATTCACAATCAAACCAAGGTATCCAGATTTTCAGGGCAATAGAGTCAGGTAGGCAAGTTAGTTCTCTAGACTTTATCCTAGGAGCGTCAAGGTAAGAATTTCTTCCTTCTGCCTCTTGCCCTTTGAAATAATTGATTCTTGCTAGAACTGCCAAATTCCTTTTTTTAATGACATTTTTCACAGGGCTTTTAGCAGGGCCAATTTCTTGGGCAGGCTGGACTTAGTTTTTATTATTACCTGATCCTCATTCTTCTTAGAGATCCTTATCTCAAGATATCTCATTAGCTCTTTCTGCTGGACAGTCTAAGTTTTATTTGGGGCTATGATATGCCTGCTATTCTTCAGCCCTCAGCAAACAAAAGTCATGGTCACTGTCACCTCCTTTTGAGACTTCTGTTCCTAAATACTGCAACATTGTGTTATTCTAGACATGGAACAAACTCTGTTTTCTGCAGTTGAGTCTATAGTGAAAGATGCTCCTTGTGTTATTAACCTACCATTTAGTAGCTACCATTTAGAACCATGTAGTAGCCCTTTCAAGCAAGCTTCTACTCTGTCAAAGAAAAAAAATATCACTCTGGGAGGGACATGAGCCTCAGGGTTGCTGTGTTTAAGAGAAATTGTTACTATTGACATTCACTCTAAGCCAAGAGGGTCCAAAACCAGCCATAATGCAATGGGCGACCTTGGCCTTTTAGGCTAAGGCCTTTGCAAATATTCACTTAAAGTGAGGTAATGCTCCTTCATTCAGTGAACTGACCCCTTGAGGCTGGTGACCTTGCACAGTCCTTCCTCACTCAAAACAAAGCCAAGTGCAAGTCATATCATCATTTCTCTGATGTCATGGTCTTCTTCAAAAATGAAGGAGGAACACAACAACCTACTCTGTCAACAAATGGAAACTGAAGCTGCAGTAACTTAGAGGAATCTTAGAAGTTGAGGTTAATACGGCAATAACTGAAAACAGTGACACCTGACATTTATATAGTATCTTGATAATATGATAATAAGAAGTACTTTACAGCAACCTTGCAAAGGCACTAGTAGCTAGTAGGTTGGTCTAGTTGCTGCTTCCAACACATACTGATTTCCTAGCACTAGGTAAGTCATTTATTATGTTATTTTCCCCAGATAACCCTCTAAAACTATAGTTACACAAAAGTTAATGACATGCATTAGTACAAAGAGTTGCCTTATTCAAAGGTCCCTATGTCAATGAAATCACAGGTGCAGACATAGTATGTTTCCCAATGAAATTAACCTCTTAGGGGTATATTCCAATGGAAATAGTTTAGTGACATTGCTCGTATATTCCCAAATAATTTTTTTACATCATTTGGACAAATTTTTAGCTTCATTCAGAGAATATCAATGTCTTTGGCTTTATAAAACCAAAACATTTATAATGTTGATTGTTTCTATCTTTACCATCTTTCTTAATTTGATGATTGTTAGGTAAAATCCACATTTTTCTCATTGGAACTTTTAAAAATATGGTAATTCACAGTATCCACTTCTTTTTAAAAATGTTCATATAAGTTGTCTATTCCTTTGTTGGTGAGTGACCCAGGTAATTATATGTTTGAGGCTTTGGACATCTTCAAACAGAAGTGAGATTTCTTAGAAAAAATTTCTGTTCAGATATAGATTAGACCAGATGACCAATTAGTTTTCTTCTATCTATGGGATTCCACAATTTAATGTTTATTTTTCTAGGAAGACCAAGAACACTGTATTAGTGGTAACAAAGATCTTCAAGAAGGAAGGAGAAATCCTTTTAGGTATAACATTAACACTGTACATAAAGAGAGAAGCAGGAGGAGATGGAGAAATAAAATAAATAGCTGGAAGATCTATCGAGATTGGTGTAAGAGTTTTGAGTTGTAATTGGTCTATAAAGAGGAGCTTCATTTCAGGTTTTATGGAGAACTTTAAGAGCAAATCACATTACTTTGCCCTTTCTCTGGCTATGTAACTGGAAAAACATAGTGGCTATTTGCCTTATTTTGAAGACCTATGCCATTCTTAGCTGTTTATCCCTTGCCCCCACCCCCATTTCCTGTTTGAAGTTGCTCTCAGTTTTCTAATTCACCAAGTTGAAATAACCTGGGCATTCACAGGTAAGGAGTTCAACCTTCAATACTGTCTATATACATGGAAAACAGGGCCAGAAATGGGAGAAAATGTAAAGTTAGGGAGGATTGTCTTTGATGATCCAGCTTTCCTATTCTGTGCTCCTTTTCCCTTTTCTACTTGAAGTCTTACTCACATGCCCAGTAACAACTTCTCCATTCTCTATAATAATAATAATAATGATAATGATGATAATAAGCCTGCTTTCATATTCAAACCTTTATTCACACCTAACTTCAAATGATTGACCACAGTTTATTGTCTTCCTCCTTCCCTCCCTCCCTTCCTATCTCCCTCCCTCCCTTCCTTCCTTCTTTCCTTCCTTCCTTCCTTCCTTCCTTCCTTCCTTCCTTCCTTCCTTCCTTCCTTCCTTCCTTCCTTTATTGGACTTTGAAAATGTTTCAGAGTCTTAAACTAAGTCACTACAAGCTTGAGGGGAGAATTTTAGGTAGAATACTATAGACAAGACAATGATTTTGAGGAAAGAAGTGTTAGTATTTTTCTGTAATCCCTAAAATCACAAAATCTATTTGAAAGGTCTTGAAGGAACCCAGAATAGAGGATGGAAGTGAGTTCAGGAAAAAATAAACAATTTAAGACCACCCCAACTACCTTACCCGGAACCTCACGTCTTCCTTTTCAGAATTCCTACAACAATGAGAAACATAAACTCAAAGAATTTTTGCATGAGAAGGGAAATTAGAGATCATCCAATCCAAGACTTTTTTTAGATCCAGAATCTATGACTGAAAGATTATGAGTGACACAGTTCTGCTAGAACCAGGGTCAATTACATCCTTTTTTAAGTAGCAATACTAAACTTGTTTCCCTTGAGACCAAGGGAATTATAGCAGTGTCTCTTTCCATTAAGGGGCCCCTCTTAGCTCAACAAATGCACAGTAATTTGCATTCAATTCCCATGCAACATGGTCTCCAAAGAGAACAGTTAAGTTCTTTGTATCATACTCTTTGATTCTTCAAGTGCTCTCCCCTGAGTCCCAAGGAAATTTATTTCATTTTAATATTTTCTCATGTTTAAGATATCACACAAAAAGAGGAAAAAGAAAAGAACTCAACATATAGAGTAAATGAGATATAGGACAGCTATTTATTTCTTCACCACACAGAAGATATGACTCACAGCAGCTCATTAAAAGAAACTGTTTAACTAGGAACAGAATTACCAATTTCCTATTATACTCTCCTGAGAGGTTGAAACTTAAGATTCAGAACATGATTCAGTCTGTGGTGCTGCTGTATAGGCATTTTGCATTTTACCTTGACTTTTCAGTGTTTAAAAGCATTACCTCTAAGTTCATATCATTTGGGAATATCAGAAGATCATTTATTGGTTTTTTTTTAATTTTATTTTAAACTGCACCACCAGAACACAAATACAGAATAGAGAAATGGGGAAAAATATCATAAACTTAAATATTGGAACTTAAATGCAAAGTAAGAAAAGAAAAAAAAGGAAGCATGTCATGTACATAGCAGAACATAAGAATGGATTCAAAATATGTAATGACAAATTTTCATTTCAAGAAAACCTCTGTGATAAATACAATATATTGTGCTGAGAGCTGTCCATTTTTTTCTTACCTTACTTGTAAGTTTTCTTTTGTTCTCTGATATGCATGTTTCACTTTGTTGTTTTTTTGCCCTTCCTCTCTCCCCACACCACCCCCTTCCTCAGAAAGCTACAAGTAAGTACTGATATATTTCTGTGTAGATATAGATATATCACATGGATACACACACACACACATATATATATAGACATAGACATGTACCTTCCCTAATAAATTTTGCTTCTGATCTTTTTTTTTTTTTATGTTTGTGCATGTATCTTGTTTCCTATCACACCTGACTCCTTTAGTTTACTTCGACCTACTACCTTGACCTCCTGTTACTTAGCAAACTCCCCTCCAAGGATTCCTCCTCGATCCTCCCATTCCCATAAAGCTAAGCACCCTTCTATAGCCTTCTATAACCTAATCCCTCACCTTCTCTTCCCTTCTAGAGATCCCTCACTTTTTCTCTCCCCTATCCTCATCCCCTTACCATTTTATTTTGTCTGAATTTAAAACACACACACATATGTATATATGTGTGTATATATATACACACACATATGTTCCCTCTCTCTCTCTCTCTACACACACACACACACACACACACACACACACACACACACACACACACGCACACACACACGCACACACACATATATTCCCTCTCAAACCCATTCTTATGAAAGTAGGTCACCAGAATTACTAGCTTGCCTTCCCAATTTAATTCCTCTGTATTGATTCTTCCTCTTGTACCTCATTTGTATAAAATAATTACTCCTTTTAGCTGTTCCTAAATAGTTTTACTTTTTAAAGTCATATCATATTCAGGTCTACCCCAGTCTTTCTTAAGAATTACCCAATTACTATTGACAATCTTATACATACATAATACACACACATATGTATGTATATACACACATATGCGTATATCTATATCTATATATGTTTTACAGTTTTTTTCACAGTCTTAAAAGTCTGACAGTTGATCAAATGTTCTTATATTTTCATTCAAGATTATGCTTAACTTTTCAGAGTATGATATTTTCAACCAGAGCACCAGTTCTTTTGTTCTTCAATATATAGTGCCAACAAAGACCTGTCGTCCTTTAATTTCTCTGCTACTAGGTCTTGTGTGATTTTAACTGTGGCACCATCATATTTGAATTGTTTTTTTTTCCTATTGCATTTAATATTTTATCGTTGAGCTGGGGATTTTGCGATTTCACTATAATATTACCATGAATTTTCGTCATAAAATATCTTTCTAATGATGTTTGATGGATTTGTTTTTTTTATTTCTACTTTCTCCCTTTGTTTTAATGCTTCAAGACAAATTGTTTCTTGTATTATTGTATCAAGATAATTTTTGTGATCATAGCTTTCAGGAAATCCAATTATTCTTATGTTTTCTCTTTTTGATAGGTTTTCCAGATCATTTTTTTTCTTATAAGATGTCTCATTTTCTCTTCTATTTTTTCATTTGTCATATTTTGCTTCATTATTTCTTCATCTCTTATAATTTCACTGACTTCATCTTGCCCAATTCTAATTTTTAAGGTGTCATTTTCTTCCTTAAGATACTGGATCTCCTTTTCTAGTTGGTTGACTTAAATATTCAAAATTTTCTTGTTTTCCTTGAATAATTCCTTTTTTTTTTTTTAGTTTTTCCTCCATCTCTCCCATTTGACTTTTAAAGTCTTTTTTGAGTTCTTTGATGACCTCTTTATGGGCAGGTGACCACTTGGCATTGCTCTTTGAGGTAGAAGATTATTTCTTTGCTTCACTATCTTCCTCTGAAGATGAATACCACTCTTCTCTATTTCCATAATAGCTTTCTATGGTTAGATTCTTTCTCTTTTGCCTGAGCATTTTTTTTTTTGTAGTAATAGCTTAATTTTCATAATCACCTGGGTATAATCATACCCTGGGTTTTGGGGGATGGTAACTCTTGTGTCAGATTTTCAGTTCTTCCCCCTAGTCTGGAACCAAAGTCAAACTTCTAGCCTCCTATAAGTGCCCATAGCCAGGGGCATTCCGCCCTGCTGCTTCTGCACTCATTGGACCTGTGCTAGTTCCTTCTCACCCCCCACAGCTTACAGCAACACAGCTGGGTCTGAAGTCACTTCTCAGCATAGGTTCCCTTGATATTTCCCAGCTCAGATGCCCAACTCCCCTCACTATACTGGGGGTAAAAGTTCCTGTGACTGGGGCTGAGGCAGCTTTCCAAACCAACTAACCAGGGGCTTGCTGCTCAGTGTTAACTGGGACTCTAGCCTGGAGGTGTTTACTCTTCACAGGGGTCAAACTTCGTCTTGGAATTTTTCTTCCGATCTTGAATTGTCCTAGGAAGACCCCTCATTTGCCCCTATTCTTGTGTATTTTTACCTGTACTTTGCTCATTATTTTAAGGTACTAATTTATCTCTTTTGTGGGGAAAAATCTTGAGATCTTGGAGCTTGAGAACTTTCTGACCTAATCTGTCATCCTCCCAGAATTCTCTCAAGAGATTATTCTAACAGAGAACCTTTTCCTGCTGACAGCCAGCTCTGGCTGAGGGACTCAAGAGTTTCAATATCTAAAGCTTATGACGTTTCCCTCAAGACTTGTAATAATCATTTTGGGATTACCATTTATTTACCTATGCTTAGAAAAGAAACACAAAATGGAAAGAGTGGACTTCTTGCACCATGAATCAGGAGAAGAGAACAAATCAGAAGCTATTTCTCCTTTTTTAACTGATGGAGCATCCTGACCTATTGCTTCTGTCACAGGGTGAGTATAGAATTAAACCATTACCTTGTAGTTTGTCCTTTGTTCTGGAAGAGGAACATAACATCAGGAAGATGATGACATGACTTGCAATTGACTTTGATTGGAGGCAAGGAGGTTGTAGGAGTTGTGCAGTCACCAGCTTCACTTTCTCCTTCACAGCCATCTGGGTCCAGAGACCAGATATCAATCAGGAAAATTGGAGATGGTCCAGAATATAGTGGGAGATCTTGACACTTTTCAGCTCATGTCTTTTCAAGGTCTCACTTTGAGTGAGGCAATGTCCATTCAGTGAATATGACTCTTTAAGAAGTGAGTCAAGGAATAACCCCTTTAATTTACAAAAAACCCCCAAAAAACTGGGAGTGGAAGGCTCTCAGAGTTGCTAGCCAAAAGAGAAACAGTTATTATTGACATTCACTATGATCCAGGAGGGCCCAAAAAGTAACCATGAAGTGGTGCTTGGACAGGGACCTATTGTTGTCCAGTCCACAAAATCCAGAGTAAATTGGGTTTAAGGCTTGTTCTTTAAGAAAGAAATCTAGCCAGTAAGCCCCAAGTAAACTAGGAAGCCATCAAGATTTACCTTCTTTTAGGCAGAACATCCTCACATAAGGGAGCAAGAAGGGGAGGGGAGGGAAAGGAAGAGAAAAGAGGAGAAGGAAGGGCAGGAGAGAGGAGAATGGACTGAATTGCCGAAGTAGAACTGGCCAACTGGATCTCCATTCAGGCAGCTCAGACTACTCACAGGTAGTGGCTTGTCTTTCTTGTCTTTCCATAACTGTTACAAAACATCAAGGCCTTTCAGTACTAGGTCATGTGTTTCCCCGAAGAAATCAGGATGTTGGGGGAGGAGCCAAGATGGCGTAGTAGAAAGACACACATATGCTAGCTCCGAACTCATAGCCCATAAAATACCTGTAAAGAAGAACTCCCAACAAATTTTGGAGGAGCAGAAGCCACAGAACAACAGGGCAGAGGAGATTTCTGTTCCAGAGAAACCTGAAAAACCAACGTGAAAGGTCCGTCGTGCCCTGGACCCGGTGCAGAGCCTCGCCCTGCCTTGGACGCGCAGCACCGAGGGGACGAGATCTGAGCAGGCTTCAGGGACAGAATCTCCAGCAGCAGCACAGGTCCCTCCACCTACAGGTGCCAAATGTCAGTGAGAGGGTCTTTTCAGCTTGCCAAGAGGGGAGTGGGGTATCCCCATAACTCAGGCCTCCACGGGAAGCAGCAGCAGACAGGGGCTCCCAAAGCAGGCAGGAGCCTGGATCCATTGTTGAAGGTCTCTGCATAAACACCTTGAGGTAACTGAGCCTTGTGTGGCGGCCCTGCCCCCACCCGAACACCTGAACTTAATGTCACACTGAATAGCAGCCCCACTACTGCCCAAAGCCCTGAGGCTGGGAACCAGCATTTGAATCTCAGCCCCTAAGCGCTGGCTGGGCAGATTTGGAGGGGAGGTGGGTGTGAAGAAGACACTCAGAAGTCAAGTAACCAACTGGTAAAATGCCCAGAAAAGGAGGAAAAAAAAAAATAAGAACATAGAAGCTTACTTTCTTGGTGAACAGATATCTCCTCCCTTCCTTTCAGATGAAGAACAATGCTTACCATCAGGGAAAGATATAGAAATCAAGGCTTCTGTAGCCCAAACATCCAAAATAAATATTCAGTGAGCTCAGGCTATGGAAGAGCTCAAAAAGGATTTTGAAAATCAAGTTAGAGAGGTGGAGGAAAAACTGGGAAGAGAAATGAGAGAGATGCAAGAAAAGCATGAAAAGTAGGTCAACACCTTGCTAAAGTAGACCCCAAAAAATGCTGAAGAAAATAACACTTGAAAAATAGGCTAACTCAATTGGCAAAAGAGGTTCAAAAAGCCAATGAGGAGAAGAGTGCTTTCAAAAGCAGAATTAGCCAAATGGAAAAGGAGGTTCAAAAGCTCACTGAAGAAAATAGTTCTTTCAAAATTACAATGGAACAGATGGAAGCTAATGACTTTATGAGAAAACAAAACCAAAAGAATGAAAAAATGGAAGATAATGTGAAATATCTCATTGGAAAAACAACTGACCTGGAAAACAGAACCAGGAGAGAAAATATAAAAATTATGGGACTACCTGAAAGCCATGATCAAAAAAAGAGCCTAGACATCATCTTTCATGAAATTATCAAGGAAAACTGCCCTAATATTCTAGAACTAGAGGGCAAAATAAGTATTCAAGGAATCCACCAATCACCACCTGAAAGAGAACCAAAAGGATAAACTCCTAGGAACATTGTGGCCAAATTCCAGAGTTCCCTAGTCAAGGAGAAAATATTGCAAGCAGCTAGAAAGAAACAATTCAAGTATTGTGGAAATACAATCAGGATAACACAAGATCTAGTAGCTTCTACCTTAAGGGATTGAAGGGCGTGGAATAGGATATTCCAGAAGTCAAAGGAACTAGGAATAAAACCAGGAATCACCAACCCAGAAAAACTGAGTATAATACTTCAGGGGAAAAAATGGTCTTTCAATGAAATAGAGGACTTTCAAGTACTCTTGATGAAAAGACTAGAGCTGAAAAGAAAATTTGACTTTCAAACACAAGAATCAAGAGAAGCATGAAAAGGTAAACAGCAAAGAGAAGTTATAAGGGACTTACTAAAGTTGAACTGTTTACATTCCTACATGGAAAGACAATATTTGTAACTCTTGAAACTTTTCAGTATCTGGGTAGTTGGTGGGATTACACACACACAGACACACACACACACAGACAGAGAGCACAGAGTGAATTGAATAGGATGGGATCATATCTTAAAAAAATGAAATTAAGCGGTGAGAAAGAAATATATTGGGAGCAGAAAGGGAGAAATAGAATGGGGCAAATTATCTCTCAAAAAAGAGGCAAGCAAAAGACTTTTTAGTGGAGGGATAAAGAGGGGAAGTGAGAGAAAAATATGAAGTTTACTCTCATCACATTCCACTAAAGGAAGGAATAAAATGCACACTTATTTTGGTATGAAAACCTATTTTACAATATAGGAAAATGGGGGAGAAGGGGATAAGCAGGGTGGGGGGGGATGATGGAAAGGAGGGCATGGGGAGGAGGGAGCAATTTGAAGTCAACACTTTTGGGGAGGGACAGGATCATAAGAGAGAATAGAAGTAATGGGGGACAGGATAGGATGGAGGGAAATATAGTTAGTCCTATACAACACAACTATTATGGAAGTCATTTGCAAAACTACACAGATATGGCCTATATTGTATTGCTTGCTTTTCAAAGGGAATGGGTGGGGAGGGAGGAATGAAGAGAAGTTGGAACTCAAAGTTTTAGGAACAACTGTTGAGTACTGTTTTTGCTACTAGGAAATAAGAAATACAGGTAATGGGGTATAGAAAGTTATCTGGCCCTGCAGGACAAAAGAAAAGATGGGGACAAGGGAAGGGAGGGATGACAGAAGAGAGGATGGATTGGTGATAGGGCCAATTAGAATGCTCAGTGTTTTGGGGTGGGGGAGGGGACAAAAGGGGAGACAATTTGGAACCCAAAATTTTGTGAAAATGAATGTTAAAATTTAAATAAATTAATTAAAAAAATAAGAAAAAGAAAAAGAAATCAGAATGCCGGCTCAGCATTCCATAATGCATATATAAACCCTTTGCAGGGACCAAACCTTGGTCCTGCAATTTTTCTTTAGATCTTCTGTGATTGTACCAGAGGTACTATTCTGCCCCAAATTTTGCTTATTTTTACTGCTCTATGTTCACCTTGAAGCACTATTTTGTCTTGTTTGTAGGGGAATTCTGGAGAGTTTGGAATTTTCTGACCTACTCCACTGTCTTCTCAGAATCCTCCAAGACAAAGCATCTTAAATTTAATTTACTTCCAATGATCCTAGGACTATCAATCAAATAAGCATTTAAATGTCTAATAGTTCTAGGCACTATTGGATAGTGGCACTATCTAGGCACTATGGAGACACAAAGACAAATTTTAAAAAGTAACATGTCTGACCTCAAGGAGCTTATATTCTACTAGACAAGACAATATTTACATTTTAAAATTGGAAAAAAAGATATATACAAGGTAAATTTCAAGGACAAGATACGGATTTTAGGAGGGGGTAAATACGAAAGGATTTATATCAAAGTTGGTGACTGATCTCAGTTGTAAGGGCAACAAGAACTTTTAAGAGGCACAGTGAGGAGGAGGTGCATTCTGGGCCTGAAAGACATACAGGAGAAGTATAGACAGTGCATATTAGAGATGAAGTTTCACATTAGAGGAAAACCAGAAAAGCCAGTTTGACTGCATTGTGGAGTTTGAGAAAGAGAGCAATACATACAAAGACTGGACAGGTAGATTGTAGCTAGCTTGTAAAGGACTTTAAAGGACAAACAGAGAAATATATATCTAATGATAGACAATGGGGATTCATTGGTGTTTATTTTGTATGAGGGTGACAAGGATATACACACTAAGAAAATCACTTTGGCATCTTTGTGAGAGTTGAATTTAAAAAAAAAAAAAAGGAGAGACATAAGGGAGGGAGACCAATTAGAAGATTCTTATCATAATCCAAGCAAGAAATGATAGAGCCTTCATTAAGGTGCGAACAGTGTGAATAGAAGAAATGAACCCTGTTATAATGAAATAAACGATAGCCAAAGTTCAATAAATATGAATGTGCAGGAGGAGCAAACTCTGAATGCCTAAGTGCTCTGGACCAGAAAAGGTAGACTCAGAAACTGAGGCCCTTAGGATAGGTACCTGGAGCAGTGCTGAAAATTAAGTTCAGGAATGATGGCAAACTTTATCCAATTCGTATTTGGGTCCAGGGAAGCTCTGTTCTCCAAAAATGTTAAACAGCATACCATTAACTCTGCATATTATTTTTGATCTAATCATTGCTCCCTCCCTCCCCTGCACCTCCTCATAACCCAACTCCATTTATCCCGAGGTTTGCTGATTCAACAATAGGTCTGAACTCTCAAGCTTAAGTGGTATTTTTTTTAACTTGCTTTAATGGAAAGATTTGTAATTCCTGTAAGAAATGAATCATTAATTCTGCCATGACATTATATATGAAATCTACCCAGGAGCTCCCAAACACTCTCCAATTCAGAGGAGTCTAAAGTTCAGCAAACCAGGCTGATGTAGTATTATATTTGCCCTTTAAAAAAGGTCAGAATATTGTTCAATTGATGCCAACATCCGTGAACTAAATGAAAGGGGGTCTGAGAAGATTGGATGTAGTTAAGGGCTTACTAAATTCATGAGGCTCTTTAGTCAGTATAAAATAAAATTTCCCTTCCAATTCCCCAGAAAGTAAATCCTAGTATTATTTTGGTAGTAGATATGAGCAACTGGAGTGATTGTTTTCATTGAATTTGAATTGGTATGCACATTATTAATGGTATTCTTTTTTTCTTGTTTGTGTTATTATATTGTTTGTTTGAAATATATCGACTATAGTTTTTCTGTTTTCCAAAATGGATATTGGGACAGAGGGATTTGCTTAAGAAGTTGAAGCCTGGGGGCGGAGCCAAGATGGCGGAGTAGAAAGACGCATATACACATAGCTCTGAACCCACAACCCATAGAACACTGGTAAAAAGGAACTCATGGCAAATTCTGGAGTAGTAGAGACCACAGCACAGTGGAGCAAAGGAGATTTCTGTTCCAGAGGGACCTGCAAACCTCTTGCAAAATGTCCGTCGTGCTGCAGACGCGGAGCCCAGCCCAGCCCTGCCGCGGCCGCGGCACAGAGAGGAGCAGATCTGAGAGGGCTTCAAGGACAGGATCTCCAGTGGCCGCGCAGGTCCCTCCACCCACAGGTGACAGGGGTCAGTGAGAGGGTCTTCTTGGCAGGTCGAGAGGGGAGTGGGGTGCCCCCATAACTCAGGCCCCCTCGGGAGGCAATAGCTGACACAGCGGCAGACCAGGGCTCCCCAAGCAGGCAGGAGCCTGGATCCATTGTTGAAGGTCTCTGCATAAACCCCCTGAGGGAACTGAGCCTGAGAGGCAGCCCTGCCCTGACCTGAGTACCTGAACTTAATCTCACACTGAATAGCAGCCCCACCCCGGCAGAAGCCATGAGGCTGGGAAGCAGCATTTGAATCTCAGACCCCAAGCTCTGGCTGGGAGGATCAGGAGGCAAGGTGGGTGTGAGGAGAATATTCAGAGGTCAAGTCACTGGCTGGGAAAATGCCCAGAAAAGGGAAAAGAAATAAGACTATAGAAGGTTACTTTCTTGGTGAACAGGCATCTCCTCCCTTCCCTTCTGATGAGGAAGAACAATGCTTACCATCAGGCAAAGACATAGAAGTCAAGGCCTCCGTATCCCAAACATCCAGACCAAATATTCTGTGGGCTCAGGCCATGGAAGAGCTCAAAAAGGATTTTGAAAATCAACTTAGAGAGATGGAGGAAAAGCTGGGAAGAGAAATGAGGATATGCAGTCAAAGCATGAACAGCAAGTCAGCACCCTGCTAAAAGAGACCCACAAAAATGCTGAAGAAAATAACACCTTGAAAAACAGGCTAACTCAATTGGCAAAAGAGGTTCAAAAAGCCAATGAGGAGAAGAATGCTTTCAAAAGCAGAATTAGCCAAATGGAAAAGGAGATTCAAAAGCTCACTGAAGAAAATAGTTCTTTCAAAATTAGAATGGAACAGATGGAGGCTAGTGACTTTATGAGAAACCAAGAAATCACAAAACAAAACCAAAAGAATGAAAAAATGGAAGATAATGTGAAATATCTCGTTGGAAAAACAACTGACCTGGAAAATAGATCCAGGAGAGACAATTTAAAAATTATGGGACTACTTGAAAGCCATGATCAAAAAAAGAGCTTAGACATCATCTTTCATGAAATTATCAAGGAAAACTGCCCTGAGATTCTAGAACCAGAGGGCAAAATAAATATTCAAGGAATCCACAGAACACCGCCTGAAAGAGATCCAAAAAGAGAAACTTCTAGGAACATTGTGGCCAAATTCCAGAGGTCCCAGGTCAAGGAGAAAATATTGCAAGCAGCTAGAAAGAAACAATTAAAGTATTATGGAAATACAATCAGGATAACACAAGATCTAGCAGCTTTTACATTAAGGGATCGAAGGGCATGGAATAGGATATTCCAGAAGTCAAAGGAATTAGGACTAAAACCAAGAATCACCTACCCAGCAAAACTGAGTATAGTACTTCAGGGGAAAAAATGGTCTTTCAATGAAATTGGGGACTTTCAAGCATTCTTGATGAAAAGACCAGAGCTGAAAAGAAAATTTGACTTTCAAACACAAGAATGAAGAGAAGCATGAAAAGGTGCACGGCAAAGAAAAGTCATAAGCGACTTACTAAAGTTGAACTGTTTACATTCCTACATGGAAAGTCAATATTTGTAACTCTTGAAACTTTTCAGTATCTGGGTACTGGGTGGGATTACACACGCACACTTGCACACACACACACACACACACACACACACACACAGAGACAGAGTGCACAGAGTGAATTGAAAAGGATGGGATCATATCTTAAAAAAATGAAATCAAGCAGTGAGAGAGAAATATATTGGGAGGAGAAAGGGAGAAATGGAATGGGGCAAATTATCTCTCATAAAAGAGGCAAGCAAAAGACTTATTAGTGGAGGGATAAAGAGGGGAGGTGAGAGAAAAACATGAAGTTTACTCTCATCACATCCCACTAAAGGAAGGAATAAAATGCATGCTCATTTTGGTACGAAAACCTATCTTACAATACAGGAAAGTGGGGGTTAAGGGGATAAGCAGGGTGGGGGGGATGATGGAAGTGTGGGCATGGGGAGGAGGGAGCAATTTGAGGTCAATACTCATGGGGAGGGTCAGGATCAAAAGAGAATAGAAGTAATGGGGGACAGGATAGGATGGAGGGAAATATAGTCAGTCTTATACAACACAACTATTATGGAAGTCATTTGCAAAACTACACAGATTTGGCCTATATTGAATTGCTTGCCTTCCAAAGGGAAGGGGTGGGGAGGGAGGGAGGTAAAGATGTTGGAACTCAAAGTGTTAGGAACAACTGTCGAGTAATGTTCTTGCCACTAGGAAATAAGAAATACAGTAAAGGGGTATAGAAAGTTATCTGGCCCTACAGGACAAAAGAGAAGATGGAGACAAGGGCAGAGAGGGATGATAGAAGAGACAGCAGATTGGTGATAGGGACAATTAGAATGCTCGGTGTTTTGGGGTGGGGGGATGGGAGAAAAGGGGAGAAAATTTGGAACCCAAAATTTTGTTAAAATGAATGTCATATAAATAAATTAAAAAAAAAAAAAAAAAAGAAGAAGTTGAAGCCTGTGACAAAATTTGGTTTAGTGTCCATGCCACTAGAGATGTGGTTTGGGGTGATATAGATTTCACAGTTGATTCTGTGGCTTGATGCTTTTGGTAGAAACAAAAATGTATGTATAATTTTGGCTAACCGGTTGAGAGAGTTTCCCTGATGGTGAAAGACAATATGCTGTAATGGAAACATCTGAATTTGAAGGACTTTGATTCAAATCCTCATCTCTGCAATATGTTTTAAAGAACATAATTTCTTTGAATTTGGGGTTCCTCATCTTTTAAAATGGGGATTAAATGCTCACACTGGGACACTGATTTGTACAGATAGAATACTAGCCTCTCTGTTAGCACCTTGGTCTTCCAAAGTTGGTTTGTGGTGGGGAGGCTTGGAATGGTGAAAAAGGCCTTTACCCTAAGGGTTGCTATTATCTATGATTGCAAAGGCTAAGTTGGAAGGAATTCCAGTGACCTGAATGCCTCTATTATTCCTAGTGTTGCGTAAAAGGAGAGAGCTAATTAGAATTAAAACCTAAAGTTCCCTGTAGCCTTAAATGCTCTGACTACTTCATAAGAAAGACAGACGCAAAAGTGTTATGCAATAATTTTGCTTTCCATTATCTTTGACCATCTTCTCATCAATCCAAGCCATAGACCTTTGCTTTTCTTTTTCTTTTCCTTTCCCCAAGAGTCACTTTTTTGCTCTTGCCTTTTACTTAAGCCTCAGTTCTTATTGGCCTTTTGTTTTCTAACAATATATTTAAAGGTCTGTGACTTTGTAAAAAAATATTGTTATTTGTCCTTATTTGTGTGTCTTCACTTCTATTCTTGGAACCTGACCTTTGAAAATTTGAGCCCATCATAACAATCATTTGCAGATGTAAAGTTGTTTTAGATATTTCCATTTTTGCATTTTCCTCTTTCAAATAGTGTTCAAATCTCTCAGGAGACAGTCAAGAGTCTTTCAATCAGTTGTGATTGAGTCCTAATGTAAGGGATCATTAGAAAACTAGGTACAGGGTGAGAAGAAAAAGATTATACCTCAGTGGCTACCTATGTTTTAGTTTAGGTGAAGCTATGGGACCAATGACCTCCCATATATTGATAACTCATTATTAAGGAACTAATGAGCAGGGAATATTAGCAGAAAATGCATTAAAATAGTAAAATTCTGAGACCTCCACCATTTCCATACAGGAAAAACAAAAATTTTTGTTTGTTTTGTGGAGGGGGCAAGGAGATTCAGAACTTAGAAAGTGATTGAGACCACTGTGAATGAGGCCACAGCTCCTGCGCTGTGAGGAAAACTAGGTAAAAACCTTAAAGCAGTACATAAATATGATTATTATTTCTACCTTTAAATATTAGATGAATGGCTTTACAGAAGAGCAGTTAGACTTATTCTGCTTGACTGTAGATGTGAAAAGTAAGAACAATGGGTAAAACCACAAGACAGCAGGTCTTGGATTAATATGAGTAAGACAGTCTTCAACATGAGAACTGTTCGGGGCGGGTGGAGCCAAGATAGTGGACTAAAAGCAGGGACCCACTTGAGCTCTTAGCCCAAACTTCTACAAATAACAGTAAAAAGATGGTTCTAAACAAATTCTAGAGCTGCAAAACCCACAAAGTGATGGAGTGGAGCAAATCTCTAGCCCAGGATAGCCTGCAAGGTCAACAAGAAGCATCTGTTGCACTCCTCTGGGAGTTGAGTGGAGTCCAGTCTGGTATAGGCTGCACCAGCACAGATCTGACCAAGGCAGGTCTCAGGGGACTGAATCGCTGGCAGCTGCGGCAGCTTCTAGACTTCTTAACCCACAAATGCCAAAGACAACATACATGGTTTGTGGGGAAACTGTGTTAGACTTGAGTGGGGGAGAGGTGTTCTACTGGGCTCTGGCCCCAGCCACAGGGCAGAGGAGGAGGCCAGTGTGGGCAATGGAAGCAGCAGCAACAACAGGAACAGCAGCAGCAGCTTCCAGAGGTTTGGGCCCACACACTATGGGGGTTCAAGCAGCTGGTACAAAACCCCAGAAGCCTTGGACATTACACCCACCCTTACTCACACAGGAAGCAGAGTCCTACCTTGACAAAGAGTTAGAAAGTCAAGTATTTGGCAGGGAAGATGAGCAAAGGATCAGACTACAGAATCTTACTTTGGTGACAAGATCAAAATATATAACCAAAAGACAACAAAGTCAAAACTCCTACATCCAAAACTTCAAAGGAAAATATAAATTGGTCTCAGGTCATGGAAGAGCTCAAAAAGGATTTTGAAAATCAGGTAAGAGAAGCTGATGAAAAATTGGGAAGAGAAATGAGAGTGATGCAAGAAAATCATGAAAAACGAGTCAAGAGCTTGCTAAAAGAGACCACCCCCCAAAATACTGAAGAAATTAACATTTTAAAAAACAGCCTAGCCCAAATCGCGAGAGGTTCAAAAGCCAATGAGGAGGAGAATGCCTTAAAAAGCAGGATTCATCAAATGGAAAAGGAGGTTCAAAAACTCACTGAAGAAAAAAAAATCCTTCAAAATTAGAATAGAGCAAAGAGAAGCTAATGGCTTTATGAGCAATCAAGAAATTTTAAAACAGAACTGAAAGAATGGAAAAAAAAAAAGAAGAAGACAATGTGAAATATCTCACTTGACAAACCACTCAGCTGGGAAAATTTATCCAGGAGAGATAATGTTAAAAATTGTTGTTGTTGTTTTCATCCTTCACTTTTGTGGAAGACCAGAACATTAGAAAATGATGGTATGACTTGTACTTGACATTGTTTTGAGTGAGGGAAGACCGTGCAAGATCACCAGCCTCACTTTCTCCTCCTGAGCCATCTGGATCCAGTAACCAGATATTCATCAGGATGACTGGAGATGGCCCAAGATGCAATGGAAGACCTTGGCTTTTTTAGACTAAGGCCTCAGGTACTCATTTAGAGTGAGATAACACCCATTTAGTGAATAGGCCTCTTTAAGAACTTGTTAGGGAGTGGCCCCTTTAATATGCAAAAAAAAAATAACTAAATCAAGTTGGAAGGAAAAGAGCAACCCTTATTATTGTAAATCACTGTAAGCCAGGAGGGTCCAGAAAACAGCCATGAAGTAGAGTTTGGGCAGGGACCTACTGTTGTCCAATCTATGGGCTTCAGAGTGCACTGGGTTTGGGATTTTGGGAAAGACAGGAGAGAGAGAGAGACAGACAGACAGACAGAGACAGAGAGAGACAGAGAGACAGAGAGAGACAGACACAGAGAGAGACAGAGAGAGAAAGAAACAAAGAAACAAAGAAAATCTAGCCAGTAATCCCCAAGTAATCCTCTGACCATCCAAATTTCCCTTTCTTTGGAGAGGAGAAGGAAGGGAAGGGGAAAACAGAAGGGAGAGGATGAGCTGAATTACCCAGCTAGTTTGTTTTTGAAGAAAACCATGGCCTCAGAGAAATGATTATATGACATGAGCCATCTGGATCCAGTGACCAGATATTCAGTAAGACAACTGGAGATGGCCCAGGATGCAATGGAAGACCTTTCTTCCAGGAAAGTAAGAGGGAAGGGGATGGGGGGATAGTAGAAGGGAGGGCATATTGGGGAAGGGGGCAATTAGAATCAAACACTTTTGAAAAGGGACAGAGTCAAAGCTGAAAATAGAATGGGGGGGTGGGATAGGAAGGAGGGAAATATAGTTAGTCTTTCACAATATTATGGAAGTGTACTGCATAACTATACATGTACAACCTATAATGAATTGCTTGCCTTCTCAATGAGTATAGGTGGGGAGGGAAGAAGGAAGAGTATTTGAAACTCAAAGTTTTAAAAACAAATGTTAAAATTGTTTTTACATGCAACAGGAAAATAAGCGATATAGGCAATGGGGTATAGAAATCTATATTGTCCTACAAGAAAGTAAAGGGGAGGGGAACAAGGGGGATGGTGATAAAAAGGAGGGCAGACTGGGGGAAAGGATAATCAGAATGTGCGCCATATCAGGGTCGGGGGAGTGGAAAGATGGGGAGAAAATTTGGAACTCAAAATCTAGTGGAAATGAATGTTGAAAACTAAAAATAATCAATTAAAAAATTAGAGCTGTTTGCAAATGGAACAAATTCACTTAAGATGTAGGGAGTTTCCCTAAAATGGACATAGTCAAACAAAAGCTGAATAACAATTTATCAGGCATATTGTTGAGATGATTTAAGGAGGTAGACTTGAGTACCTCATAGATCCAAGCTTCTTCTGTGATGGAGTCTGAATGAATTCAGGATTCTGGAATTCAGAAAATCTGAATCTTATCCTGGTTCTAGTATTATATAATTGTGTGACTGTGGGCAAGATCCTTAGTCTTGTAATTCCTTAGTTTACTCATCTCTAAGTTGATGTAGTCTAGTTATTATATATATTTAACATCCCTGTTCCCAAAACACATGATTCAGGGAGAGCATCTAAACTTATCCAGAGGAGAGATAGAGTTCATAGAATCAGAGGTTGAGGCCTAAAGACCATTAGAAGACATTGTGTCTAACCCTCTCATTTACATATTAGCAAGCAGAACTCCATAAAGGTTATTTGACTTCCTAAATGGTATAGCTTTAATAATTGTCTGGGCTTAGATTTGAATAGAAATCATCATAAGTCTTATGCTCTAGCTCTAACATCATGCTGTCTCTGCTTTATAAAGACAGATTAATGTACATTCCTTTTTCTATTAAAAAGCTCAAGTTAAGGGGGAGTAAAACAACATTCATGAAATCATTGAGAGAATTGAAGAGTGAAAAGTGAACATGGGTTTATTTAGCAAATTCCAGATTGGCAATACTAGTGAAACTTGAAGGAGAACAAAGCAACGAAAGTGTTACATCAATAGATATTGAAATATTCCAATGAAGATCTTTGTCAGGCTCCCTAGCAACTAATGACTCTTACTATGCATTATCTTTCATTTTCCCTCTATCTATCTTGTATATATCTTGATGTTCAGATGGTCCCTCCCTCATTAGAATGTGAACTCCTTGAGGACAGAGCCATTTTCTCCTTTTTTCTTTGTATCCCTAACATTTAGCATAGTGCCTGGCCCATGATAAATGTTTGTACACTGACCTATGATTTTATCCACATCATGCTAATGACATAGAGCAAAACCTGTGTGATTCATATGTTCCTCTAAGGTCACAAAATACTTGTCTGAGTTCTGTCCATGTTGAGAAGATGTTAACGTGGCATGCACGCAGTACATCTGTTATTCCTTACTTGGGACAAGTTTGTTTCATTTATTTGATGACATTCTTTGTCTCATTTCTTCTTTGTGATTCCTTGTTCATAATGTGTAGCCACCAATTAACTCCTATCATGTACCTTTCTATTTCACTTTGAATGATCTTCAGTTTTAATTCTTTATATATTCCTAGTTTTCCATGTCTTGAAACCATATGACAACACCAAGGAATGTTGGTACTAAAAATCTAAAAAAGTAAATCTTTGCCCCAAAGAGAACCTTGGGATCATTAAAACATTTCAGATTGCTAAAGGCAATCTAGTCTGTTTTCTTCCTCTTTGAATCTGGGCTAGATTCACTGTCCTTTTCATTGATTTTAACGTGTGTGTGTGTGTGTGTGTGTGTGTGTGTGTGTGTGTGTGTGTGCGCACATGCTTTTGTGTATGGAATGTTTTCAAAAGTCTCAATGGTGGATAAATAGGCATATGAGTTAATAGTCATCAGTGATCTCTTGGTTGCCATTTTTGACCTTAATAAGATATGAGATTTCTCCATTACTTTGATCCCTTGTTGTCCTTCAGATACCTTGAAAATCAATCCCTTAAAACCTTTATAATTGTTAAGCTTCTGGCAAGAACTTTGTCTGGGTATATTAAGGGTAGCTTTAACTTACTTTCTCTATTTTTTATGTCATTTCTTTTTTCTATTGAAACATATTTGGAAACGCACTATTAGAGTATAAATTTAGTGGCTCCACTTTTCTTAATGATAAAAGAAATTTGTTTAAAAAATTACTGCGGATCGTTTCCATTTTTGTTTTTGTTGTCCCCCTGCCAGTTTCATACTTAGATGTCATTGAGATGATTTTGCTTAGCTGAGACTCTCATCAATATTTCTAGAAAATTTTTTCTTCAAGATTTCTTGCAATTTTTGGATGTGATACTCCTCACAATCCCCCAAAATTCTTTAAGCTTTTATAAGAAAGTTTGTATTCTAAATTTACATTGTCACTAGATTTGCTTTCTCTTTTCTTGGCAAACAGATAAATATTTGCAGACTAAATTATGTTATAAGTTCTTTTATTCTTCTTATTGTGGCAATTAATTTTCATGCATTCTGTCTATACTTTTTTGTAATCAGTATAGACATATGTTTCCTATTTAAAGGCATTTATTATTTGTTTAAATAGGTCAGATTGGAATTTTTAAAATTTCATACTATACATTTATTTTTTTCCTCTAGTTTTAAATTAATTTTGACTTTTCTCTAACAAGTTAGTTGTGTGATTCTACATGGACAGTCAATTCATGGATGCCTCTCACATGAGTAATAAGTTCTTTCCTGCCTGCTAAAATATACTTTGATCTTGAGCAATGTTTTATCAGTGCTCAGCATGTCCAGTGCATTCCAATTCTTTTCTCAAAGAAAGGATTCATAATAAATAAGTATAAGGCTATGTTGCAGTTCAAGTAGCAGAGCCCTTTCATATTTCTTATCCCTGATCCATATTTTCCAACATTCTCACTTTTGTTTGAAAATAACTGTGTATCCGAGCATGTGTTCTTCACAGAATTTTTCTATTTCTTTGCCTTCTACACAAGATATTGCTGCATGAACTGCAATTAATTTCTCTGTAGTCTTTGTCCAGATACTAAGGGAGCTCATGGATGAGATGACCAGATTTCATATGGAATGATGTTTTGTGTTACTGTTGGATGCATGATAAAACCAAATCTGCTGTTTCCCTCTATTGTCTCCTTGGGAAGATCCTGCAAGTAGTATTTTCATTTGGATGAAACTTTCAGGAAGTAATGAGATGTGCTTTACTTCACTCCCTGCTTCTTGGACATCTTTTCAATTGTTAAACCATTCATAAATGCGGTATTAAAGTCAAGAAGGCATGGGTTGGAATAGTGCCTTAGATGTAAGTCAGTTGTGTGACCCTGAAGCAAGTCATTTAGCCTTTCAAACTCAATTGTTCCATAAGCAAAATGGGAATAAATTCACCTAACAGGGTTGTTGTGAAGATTAAATGAGATAATGCTTGCATGGTACTTGTATAAATGCCATATGCATTATTGTCTTTATTTTTTCCTGGTGTTTGGTTTGCGGCTATTGTTTTCTGTTGTTATCATTACCTCACAGATAAAGAATTATGCCCTGGAAATTTTAACCATTTTGTTTCCAGAATTTCTGCCGTAGGATCTTACTTAACTAATTGCTGATTGCCTTACCTGACCAGATCTTTCAGGAAGGTTCCAGTGATAATTCACTTCTCTGCCTATTCTCTGACCATCTGACAGCCTCACTGGAAGCATTGTCAACACACATATATACTATCTCCCACTGCAAGTTCTGGAACCATAATTAAATCAGTTCCACCAATATTCTAGGAAGCAGTAGTCAAATCTACTCCTCTATGGCCATATTTTTTATCCCATTAATTTTTCAAAATGAAAGTAATTCACTGTGGTCCCTAATTCCATATACATATATAGACACACCTACATATCTATGTATATGTAGGTGTGTCTGTATATACACATATATGCATATACGGAATATCTCTCTCAAAATGAAAGGGACTACTTTTACATTTGTGTTTGAATCTTTGGTACTTAGCACAGTCCTTGGGACCTAGTAAACTTTAATATCAAGAGCATTTATTAAAACTTTTTCACTCATGTGTTCATTTTGCCTTCTAATTTTGTTTATAGAAATATTAATTTGAGTGTTCTCGATTTTATATTTGATGTTAGAGGTAATAGGAAATCAGTGAAGTTTAAAAAAGTAAAGGGGTGACATGGTCAGACCTGAGCTTTAGGGAAATCACTTTTGCAACTGAATGGAGGATATATTGGACAAATCTGAGGCAGAGAGAGTGGAGTGTTTTCTGTTTGTTTTGCGGTTAAGAGAAGCTACATTAACAATATACCAAATATTGGCTCTGACACTAACCATGTAGCCAAAACTAAGTCACTTAACCTCTCAGAGGTCTATTTTTCTCCTCAGTAAAATAACCATAATGGCACTTATACTACCTATCTCTCAAAGGTGTTGTGAGAAAATCACTTAAAATCACATAAAATTTTGAATTATTATTATTATTATTACTATATCCATACCATTTGAATGTTGACCTCCAGAATATTAATTTTGCCCATCTTCAAACTTTTCTCCACAATCAGAAATAAAATGCTCAGGTATAAAAACTATGGGTCTACTCCTTGGTGAGTTGATGATGTTGTTTATGAGTTTTCTGGAAATTAATTTTAAATTTGCTATTGACCGAGGAAAGGAATGAGGATCCCTGAGGGACAAAAGAGACCTCACCAGAGTAGGAGAATATCACATTCAACAAAACAGGAGTTTTACCACAGTGAGGAAATCTTAATTTGGGGGAAAAGGGATCTATTTAGGACAGAAATGAAGTGAGGCAGCTAGGTGGTGCATTGGATTGAACCCTGAACTTAGAGGCAGGGAAATCTGAGTTCAGATCTGACATTAGACACTTACTGGTGGTATAAACCTAGGCAAGTCTCTTCATCTTTGTTCGCCTCAATTTCCTCATCCACAAAGTGGTGACAATGATAGTATCTTCCTCCCAGGGTTGCTATGATAATAAAATGATATAATAATTGTAAAGCACTTAGTATGATATCTGTCATATAAGAGGTAGATAATAAATGCTTGATAAACTAACATCTAAATTTAAAAAGGTTGATGAGCTAGAACCAGTTTATAAAGAAGTGTGGCCATTGGTGAATGCTAGTAAAAAATTCAGATAAAAAAAATTTAGATTTGATCTACTGAGTAACAGGGATTTATAAGGTATAAGACAAAAAGCAGCATCCGGTTGCCTTGACTTCAACTTAAAAAGGTAAAAGATATTTTTTGTATCTAAGGAACAGAAAAATCCTCACAATGCTGTTATTAAGATGTTAAGAAAAAAGTAGTGCAGGGTTATATCTAAATGATGACCAGGCATCTCAAAGAATACAAAATCATTCAGTTAATCATCTAGATATGTTGTCTATGCATCACCAACATCCAGATGTTTCTTAGTATGTGGTTGCTCAGTCGTTGTGAGACACAGCTGGCAGTTCGGGTGCCAACATACGTGTTTCCACTTTGTTTCTTCATTTCTCTCTTCATTGAATTTTAATAGACAAAAAATTTGTATCAATAATTCACATATTTTTGCTGTTTTCAAATGTGTGAGCATTCCAAACAATATTCTCCAAGGCTAATACTTTTATCTGTACTTTGTCTCTTGAATCTTCTGCTCTCCCAACAGAACGTTCTGTTTGTATTCTCAGTAACTGCTTGAAAAGTGCCCTGTCTCTTAAGGGAATCCATCTAAATAGTTCACATTACCCTAGTCCCTTCCATTTTGTCACTTCCTCTGCACATCTCCCACCTGAAATCTATAATTGCCATTCTACCTCGCCTGTCAGTTAACCCACAGTTCATGATTTGCTCTTCTTTTAAACACATCCGTGCTAATTTCCTCTGAAAGTCCTCTGTGCCAGCTGGCCTGCTCCCTGCAGATTTCTAGTGTCCAAATGTTACTACACCTAAGCTCCTGCACCTTCAGCGATTTCACTGAGCATTTGTTTCAACCCTATCAATCATTATCTTGCAATAAACAACAGCTTTGCAAATGGAGAGCAAGGCTGGTCTAATGATTGATGTTTCCAGAGTCTCCTTGGGAGTCACATGGGCCTTCTCCCTTTGTGTTAAAGACTCTGGCAGTATCCAGCACCACTTGTGGTGAAAACAAGGCTGAGCTGCCCATACTAGAGCTCTCTTCTCATTCTCTTATTGCATTTCCTTATCGGTTGTGACAATATGCCACAATTAACGATAGCAGAAATACCTATGTTTGATACCGCATACATCACACTTAGGCATGATGGATGAGCAATCTAGAAAATTAATTCTGCCATTACAAAGTAACATCTGAACTTTGAAGTTAGGCAATCACATAGTATGGAGCCCTGGTTATAAATTCTGCAATAAATATAACATTAGGCAAGCTTATTTAGGTGCAGAACAGATTCAGAGGAGAGAGTGCTTCTACTTCCTGAGCCATGATTTCAGTTTTTAGTACCTTCCCCACCCCATCATCTAATTTATGTAGAAAGGCTATTAAAATCATTGAATTTCTCAGTTAGAAATACAATGGGATTGTGCAGATCATTTTCTGCTTGAATCAGTCATGTTTCTAATAGACAGCTCATGAACATATGACCTTTTCAATCAGGATTTTTTCTAATCTCAGAGTTGAGGTTAACAGGTGGCTAGGCAGGAAAGGATATAAATGAAAGGAAAATAAATAAACCTTAATAAGAAGGATCTCTCTCCTACTGTCTGTTTCCCTTCCATCTATTCCCTAGTCTGTATTTGACTTTTAAGTCCAAGTTTGTGCACGGTCATAGTGGAAAATTACTGCTTAGGATGAGGTGACTAAGGCTTCTGACTAATGAGGCTTCCTAAGAGGTGGGTAGATTTTCCTTCATTTTTCCCCATTCTTTTCCCTTTTCCTGTCATTTTCTTTCTTTCTTTCTACTTGATTTTCCTCCTTTCCTTTCCCACTCTATCCAATCTCAAATTACCTTGCATTGATTTTATACGTATTTTTATTTACTTGAATATGTTCATGCTTTTCCTCCTAATACAATGTAGGTTCTTCAATGGTGGAGACTGTCTCCCTTGTGTTTTTCTGTCTCTAGAATCAAGCATAGTATCTGAAAAACACTGGGTGCTTAATAAATTAATGTTTGGTGATTCATTCTCTTCTTTCCTTGTACATAGCCTCAGATCAGTGTGTGAAGTACTCAAATAGGCATATCTATAAAAAGTACCATAATACTCCATTGAGATAGAATGCACCAACTTGAAATTCATGATAATTGAGATATAATAATTTAGTTAATTTTTTAAAAAGTCTTAAATTAATAGCACAAACAAGATTTTGGAAGTCATATTTTAGAAGCCCTTAGTTACACTGCAGCTAACTGATGCATTTCTTTTAACAATTCACTAAAACATGTTGCTAAAGACCTCTATTTTATAACAATTTATCCATAATGCTGTATGAATTTAATACAGGATGATAATATTTCTTTACTTATATTGTCTATTATGTATTTTTCAAATGAGGGAAGTCTTTTCCTCAATTAATCTGAATTTCTAAGGCCTAATCATAAAATGCCAATATGAAATAATAATAGTTCCTGGGACTTTTAAAATGCTTTATACTTTTAAAAGCACATTCACATGAGCTGCCTTAATTTGTCCTTACAATAACCCTGTAGATTGGGAGAAATGAGCTTATCATTTCCATTTTAGAGATGGAGAAAATGAAGGCTTGAAGTTTATGTAAGGTTATGGAGTTAACAGCATAGCCAGAATGAGAAGTCACATCTCCCAATGCCCAGACCTTTGTTTGCCCTTTTCTCTGAATAAATGTTTATTAACCAGTGTCTATGTAGCCCTTTGAAGTGGATACCATCTAAGTGGATGATGTAAATGTGGATAGACACAGGACTTTATGATATTCCTCTGTGTTTACAATATATACAGAGAGAATATCATAATTTGAGGGAAAACCGTATATAAAAATATTTCAATTATTTATATATTTAATGCCATCACTTTACAACCCAAATTCTTATGCTTTTTTTTCTTACAAATTAGTTTTAAAACCTCATAAATATTTCCAGTGATGGGGAACTCACGGCCTTCTTCTTCAATAGTTTCCCTAGTGAGTATTGCCAAATTCTCCAGCTTAAATGCCACATTCACTTTTTCACTTTAGAATACCAACTTATATTGTGATATTTTCAAATTTAGTGACTAAGTCTTCTTACCCACCTCTCCCCCATCCCCACCCATCCTTGGCCAAAAATTCCCTATTTGATTTTGTTTTCTATTTCCATCTTTAATTGATGCTTTAAAAATTCTACTTCAGTTCCATCTTGTCATTCAGTATTTTAGATGAATATGACAAAAAGCCTGTGTGTGTGTGTGTCTGTGTGTATAGTGATACTAGTGAGTGACTTGTCTAGGGACACACAGCTAATGAGTGTCAGAGAGGATTTAAACTCAGGTCTATCTTACTCCAGTTCAAGTCAAATACTCTATCCAATGAACCACTTATTTTGGGGAGGAGAGTGGGTCTGGGCAACACTGAATTGGGGAAGAAGTTCAGATTGATAATTTTTATTAGCTTGAGCAATACCTAGTGTGTGGAGCTTGTATGTGTGTGAGTATGTCTATCTATCTATCTGTCTATCTAGCTAGCTATCTGTCTGTCTGTCTATCTAGTATCTATGTGTGTATAGTGTGTGTATATATGTCTGCACACAAATACATGTGCACATATATAATTGCAACACATACATATATAAACATGTGTATAAGTAAAAATACACATGTGCACCACACACACACATATATGCATACACACACATAGATTTGCACACATATAAACACTTTACCACATTACCAGCAAGTATTCTCATTTTGCGTAGCTGTAACAGTATTATTTACCTCTGCATTACTATGTGAAATTTGAATGTCATAGAACATGATGTGACTCCTTCAAAAGCTAATGTGATCTTTGGGTATAGTAATACAAGCATCACATCCAGAACAAGGAGGGAAACAGCATCATCGTTGTCTGAATTGGTCAGACAACATCTGGATCTTTCTGCCCAGCTCTGAACAGCCCATTATAAGAGTAACATTAACAATATGAGTCTTATCTGGAGGAAAATGAGGGGCCTTAAAATGAAGTCATATGAGAATTGGGATTATTTAACCTGGAAAAGAGAAACTTAAGTTTCAATGTGGAGGAGGGAGATGAGGCAAGGAAAAGGGAGATTGGAAATATGTAGTGGAAAGAACACTTACTCTGCAGTCAAAGGTCTTGAATTCAAATCCTTATTCACATGGTTGCTATCTGTGACCTTGGATAAGTCACTTAACTTCCCTGCCTTTCAGTTTCCTCACCTGCAAAATAAGGGGAGGTGGGGTGGGGTGGACAGAGTGATCTCTGACTCCTCTTTTAACTATAAATTTATTATTCTATCTGCTCCTAAAATTTAATGACAAAAGATATCAATTATAAAAAAAATCAATTAATGAGTAAAGATTGGTCAGAAATAAAGCTTTGGGGAAAACAAAGTTAAACTAGTAATTAGGCTAGTAAACTTTCTTTTCTATTTTTTGTGGGGGAAGGAGTAGGAAGGGTTTTTAATTTCACCATACACTATTTCCCTCTGTTCCTTAAAACTTAGTTTTCATTCTTTTCCAGCCAATTTCTTCATTATTCCTTATAAACATAATTTCCACATCCATGTTTTTGCTCTTGTTGAATATCCATGTAAGATTAATTGTCCCAAATCCTCACCATCTATCTAAACCTATCCATCATTAGAAGCAAGTTCATATCTTATTTCCTCCCTAACAACTATAGACTCATTAATAGTTTTATGTCTTCTCCAGTTTTTTGTATTGCATTTAGAATCTGAATTGCATCATCTAGCATCGTAATTAAATATGTCTTATGGCTATGTGGGTCTGTGTTTTCCCTAAAATATATATGCGTGATTCTCTATTTCTTTTTAGGCTACTACCATCATTCTATAACCACTTAGGTTCATGATCTTAAAGTCATGTTTAATACTTCACTGTCGCTCACCCCTAATACCTGTCTTTTCTACCTCTACCACACCACAAAGTCTCTCCCCTTCCCTCCAACCACACATCTACCACCCTAACAGGATGTACCTATAGCACCAAGTGAAATTTTAGTTACAAATAGAGTTTCAATAGATATGTGTTGGTTGATAGCCTGAAATTTAATGTAATAAGGCATGACCCTCTGAAGCATGCATATTCTGTTCTATCATATTCTGACTTCCTATGCTCATGGTATAAATCTTTACATTGTTACCTTAGAACCCTTCACCTTGAAACTTTCCTCTCTTGATTGGTAACTGTCTGCTGAAGACCACTGTTTTCAGAAGAACCTCAGTGATTACACTTTATAATATAATGTACTTTATAATGTAATATACTTTCTATTATAATATGATATGACATGACATAACATAATTAGATAATATAATGTATGTTATACATTATACTTTATAGAGTCTTATACTTTTGAACTCTGAAGCTTATTAAATTGCCTGCAACAGACCCCCTCTACACTTTCAGCTTTCCTTTATATGTTATCTTGCTCAATAGCATGTAAGCTCCTTGAAGGCAAATACTTTCTTGTTTGTTTTTACTTTATCCAAGACTTCGAATAGTGCCTACTGTATAGAAATCACTTACTACTCTGTCTATATGCCTATTTGTGTATTCATCCATCCATCTATCATCTATCTCTTCATGTATCTATTGTCTGCCAATAATCTATCTATCCATCCATTGATCTATCATGTCTACCATTACCATCTATCATCAGTCTCTATCATCTGTCTATCTATCTATTTTTCTGTCTGCCTATCTATCTATATGTCATCTATCTATCTATCTCATCTACTTCTCTACAATTTGGGTTTATTTCTAAGCTAAAAAGTTATTTGGTCTTTGGTAAGTCACTCAAACATGTTGAGCATCAGTTTTTTTAATCTGTAAAGTAAAAGGGTTAGATTTTATGATCTCTGGGGTTTCTTTCAGCTCTGACATCAGAGCTTTATGGCTTTATGGTTTTCTTCTATATCTAACCTTGTCAAAGACTTGATTTCACAGAAAAATAAGATAATCCCTAAGATGGTCTATGTGAAGAGTAGAAAATCTTGCTACCAGCCACACTGCTTTCCTAAAGTGGAAGTAATCTTTTTCACGTTTATGTTCATGTGTTCTTTCCTCTTTCTCTCCAAACTAAACTTTTAAGAAAATTGGTAGGAAGGGACTTTCATTTTCTCATGGAAAGTCTTTCTGCTGAGAAAGAGGACGAAAGTACAAAATGAGAAAAGGAAGGCATTTTTGACACATGCTGCGTCCTTCTGTAGAAATGGGAGGAGATTTTGGAACAAAATGCTGGCTAAGAATTACAATTTGACATGATCCAGTATGTAAGCACTGTCTCTGGGTGGTAAGAGAAAATGGCCCCTCAGGAATAGAGAAGATCAAGTAACTGTGCTTAGTAAAACTTCTCCCCTTGGTTATAAGAGCTAATTTTTCTTTGTAATGAGTCTGATAATCAGATTTTATAGCACTTTATCTCCATTATATCACTTAATCCTTGTGACCCTGTGAAATAAATATTATAAGTATTATTATCCCCATTTTTTAGATGAGTATACCTGAGGCTCAGAGAACATAAATTATCCCATAACTATTAAGCATCAGAGGTAGGATTGGAGTCTAAGTGTCTACTGAATTTAAATCTAGTTTCCAGGTCCTTTCCAATATTCTATGTTGTTGTTTGTCAGTTTCTTACACACATTCTTTGTATCAAAAATCATTCCTTGCTCTTAGCTACTCAATACAACTAAATGATACAAAGAAGATAAAACCTGTGATTATATATATATATATATATATATATGTATGTATGTGTATGTATTTATATATGTATACATATGTATGTATATGTACACATAGCCTTTTGTAAAAATATTCTCTTCATTCTCCACTCAACCTTTCATTTCTATTTCTCCTTTGTTTTCTCTTTCCTTTTCCTCTGTACCCATTCTTCAGAATTTCACCCTTGCTCAGGAAGCCTAATTCAATTATCAGGCCTACATTTTCCTGTCTTATAAGGATTATAAGGGCATATGTGAAGCCATCAGATGGGACTCATCAAGGAACTGTAAAACTGGGCAGATGTCCATAGATCAGATCCAGAATTCTTGAAGCAAGAAGGAATAAAAAGGGTGAGCTGTTAGTGGAGACAATTGAACAGGACAACTGAAGTTAAATGAAGAGAGATGGAATAACCGAGTTCTGTCGCCTAGGAGGCAGCTACTTCCAGAGGACTCTGGAACAAGGCAAGCAACAGTGAGCTGCAATCTGTGAGCAGCAACTAACACGTCGATACACCTTCTGATCACTGGGAAATGTCAATCTATGGGATAGTCGCATTCATGCCCTCATTATTCTTAATGTGGTAACACTGACAATAAAATATAATATACTCGCTAATTCTACTTCTAATTCACACTAGCTGTGGAAATAATATATACTCCTTTGAAGTCCAATAGCACATAGTCTGTACTATATAATATTGTACAACTGTATTTAATATAATCCAATTATCTCAGTTGTATTAGTCCTTCCTAAATGTATTAAATACTCCTTGCAAACAGATTTTGTGTTTTCTACTTCTTTGAATCCACCTCCCTCCACACATACGCACACACACACACACACACACACACACATATACACACACACATTCAAGAACATAAAATAGAACACCTGATAGGTGCTCAAGAAATAGTTGCTGATTGATTAAGTTCAAAACACCTATCCACATATACAATTAAATATAAATGAACCACAAAGAGATTCATATTAACATTATCTGGTTCATACTTCTATTTCCCAACCACAGCATACCTTGGAGTAGACTCCATCATGATTATTCCCCCCAAGGAACTTCATCACCAGGAAACTCATCATCCTATGAGGCTGCATCAGCTTTGGTACTCACACCTCACTAATATGCTCTATACCCTCTGCCCCTCTGGTTGAAGGGCTGGGGGATAGAGCAAAGAATTCTTCCTAAAGCCTCTTTAAAGAGGACTCAGAGGTCAGTCAATTCTTCACCTCCCATCATTTCCATTCCTTGGACTAGATTCCACCAATCCTTTTGAGCAGAGTGTCTTTCCCCTTTTCCTTTAAGGTCTTTTTTTTTTGAGGAGGGGGCAGAGGGGTGTCTTCCTCCATTAGGTTATAAGCTCCTTGAAAATTGTCTTTCTTTTTCTATTATGTAACCCTAATGTTTAGCACATTGCTTGCCACTGTAGGTGCTTAATAAATGTTTGTTGACTATTGACTAACATGAACGTTAACAAAAATAGTTATCTAACAAGTTAAATGATATGGAGATGTGATTATTTAGAGCTTGATTATGCTAATATTAACCAAGCACTGTGAAGAGAAGATGTGTGGACAAAAACTAAAGGCAGTAAGCACTGAATGTATTCCTAAAGAATATTAGTTAGATAGCCTTATTTTTAAAAGTTATTAATGCTGAATATTGTGTTCAAGCACCAAAACCCAAACTTAAAATGAGATTAAGCAAAATAGCTCTGATTACAGTGTGTGTGTGTGTTTGTCCTTCATTGCCAAAGAAGACCATGCCATCAGAGAAATAATGACATGACTTGCACTTGACTTTGTTCTGAGTGAGGGAGGGCTGTGCAGGTCACCACCTTCACTCCTCCTCCAGAGCCATCTGAATCCAGTGACCAGATATTCATCAGGATAACTGGAAATAACCCAGGATGAGGCAATGGGGGACTTGCTCAAGGTCACACAGGTAGGGAGTGTCAAGTGTCTGAGGTGAGATTTGAACTCAGGTCCTCCTGACTCCTGCACTGGTGCTCTATCCACTGCACCACCTTGCTGTCCTGATTACAGTAAGTAGGATCACTTTAAAGGAGAAATCGTGAAAGAGACAAGTCTTTGGTGGTAGTGGGAGAGGCAGGTGAGATGGGGGTGGTTGCTCAGTTCTCCCATTTCTCCACTCCTAATATTGTCCACCCAAGGTCCCAAATTGTAGGCACTTTGCTTTCCCTTAGTTTATTAACTAGCTGCCCCTAGTCTTTTTACTGTCATGTTCTTTCCCATTTCCTATCCCATCAATGCTACTGAATCTCATCTCTGTATGTCATCCCCCAGGGCTGAGCTTTCTGTGATTTTCAAGGTGACAATTAGCTAACCTGATTAAATTTATCCTTGTGAGTGTGCTAGTGGGAGAAGGCTAAAAGATATTCCCTGGAACCTCCCTCCCAGGTGTGAGATATGCATTTAAATAGCTTGCTTCTGAAGGTAATACCTCTGGGACTACTGATTGTAACAGTGAGAATTCAGGGGCAGATAGGAGAGGAGTCCTGTGCCATAACAGACTAATTGGGAAGATCATTTTTGATTGTGCAGTGCCCCTCAAATCATTCCATGCAGGCAGCCGCATGTTCTTTTAATATATAGTAGTGCCAGTCCTGGATCTAATATGAACTCTTCCCCCTGAAAAGTAATAATATACCTGCTATTACTGATACCAAATACAATGCACACAACTGACAACAACCAGTAAGGGTTAAATACACTGTCTTTTTACCTAGAGGACAGGCAGAGCTCTGATGAACTTAACCTTCTGCAGCATAGTTCAACATCTGGAAATAAGGGGAAATCTCTGAGCACCATTGAATAGCTATCACAAATCTCTAGAATTAAGCCAGGTTTGCAGGACTAACTCAGAGCCATATTGAACTCTGCTTTCCACTCAAGTCAAAAAAAGTTTGATTATCTGAGTCCCTGACACATTAGAAAAGTGGGTGGGGTAGGCCCAGAGGTAGGAACCATGGCAAGCGTGTGTAATGTCTCAGCCTAGGAATGAGAGAAAGAACCAAAAATTTCAAAAGTAAATGCAGAAGTATAAAATAGTAATGCTATTGATGTTTGCTCAATACAAGAATGAAGATTCAGAGTGACCTCATGTCATCAGGAAAATGCTGAAATATCTTCAAGATCCGTTATTTAATAAGGCAGGGGTAAAGGGAGTAAATTTTAAAAGAAGAAAAATTCTAGGCAACATAATGAAAATAATCAAACTTTTATCAGTTGAAGGGATAAGCTTTAGTTATTTGGAAAATTCAATTATGTAAAACACCTTTTCCCCCAAGGGAACCATGTAAATGACATGCAACTATAGCAGAGAGGTTCTTATGTAAGTGGGGGGGGGGGGGCGGTGAATTTGCTTGGGAAAATATTACATCTTTATTTCAACATAATTGGTTTCCTTTTAAATTCTATACATTTTATTTTATATATTTAAAATATCATAATGAGAAAGGGTTCATTGGCTTTACCAGAGTCTAGAAAGAGTCCATGACACTAACATTTTTTTTAAATTAAAAATAAAAAGATTAACAACCTCTGCTAGAGTTTATTCTGTGAAGGACAGACTCTCTCCAGGGTGTGTTATACTTGTAAAAGTTTTCCTGATAACCTGAGCTCAAATGCAGAAGGAAATTTCACAATGCAACCCAAAATGACTCATTCACAGGAATTATCTGTTGCTATTATTAATAACCATCACCATTAGCATGTTTTTCTATTATTCTAAATGCTCACAGCAGAGAAAGGACATAGCTGGAATCCATAGGCTTCAGATATTAAATTTCAGCTCAGAAACAATCTCATTCATTTTATTAGATTCTTTTCTCACTCAGCTCATGATTTGTTCCTGATTAGGAGAAAGAAAATCTCAGAAGGTTCATAGGTTCAGTTTATATCAGCACTCAAAAGTTTGGATGAGTCTTCAAATCTCCTGAGGCTGAGAAATTTGGCTGGAAATGCCATGAAAAAAGGTTATTCCTTCACACCATTTTTTGGCAATTCTGCCTCTACTCCCTGGCTGGAAGCTGAAGGGCAGAGATGCATGAAATTGAACAATGATAATAATAAAAACTGTGGAAACCATTTTAAAGGTAGAAAAATATAGTAGGATTTTAGGCCTCAGTGACCTGGGTGAGAGGCTTGAGTCTGATTTTAGCATCAAAGAGGTTCATTTGCTCCTCCTTCTGACCTATTTGTTACTCATTTTGTGTGCATTCTATCTCTTTTTATTAAAAAAAAAATTTCAACTTTGGCTTTGTTGAAAAGAGTTACTAAATTGATATGACAGATGTTGATTATATTGAGGTGGATCATTTCCATTCGCAGGTTATCCAGGTTCTTTTTATTTGTTCCCTTCACCTCCAAAAAAGGATGAAACTCAACCCAATCAAGCTGGCTACGGTATTTATTACTACTTTGCTTAAAGGTATGATGAGGGAGCTGGTTAAAGCGATCGAACAGGGCATAGTGAAGTTTTGGCATTCTCTGTGGAGCTCATTAATTCTAACTTCCCCCATCCTCCCATTCTCCATTAGGAGAAAAAGAAGACTTGGTTGTCTGTCTCTAAACATTATTTAGCTATTGTGATTTCTGGGGAAATTGATTTCACTTCCAAAGGTTGGTTCTTCAATATTAAAGGTCCTGAGAGAAGCTTGAAATGAAATCCCAACGAAGAGAGGTGATGAAAAGGGAACTGGTTTTAACCCAATTTCTCCCTCAAACAAACCACACATTTCTCTTCCTCTTGAAATCCTCAAAGATACTTTTACATTAAAAAAAAAAAGAAAAGAAAAAAGGTGTTAAATGGAAACCTCAAGGAGGGGAGGAAATGGATAAGCAGGTTGGAGAAAGTGATACTCATCTGGACTGCCTCCTTTGTAGAATGTGGGCTTCACCCAATAGAGGCTTAGGTCCTTAGGGTTCTTGTGTTAATCCAAAAAGTAGTGAATCCTCCCCACACAGAAAGGATCTCTTGTCCCTGTACACTTCAAATCACACACACACACGCACACACACACACACACACACACACACACACACACACACACACACACACACACACACACACACTACTAGGAAGCTTACTTCACCTGTGTTCTGTTATGCAGGGCAAACCAAAGCCAAGGTTGAAGGTGACTGCAGATGAGCAGTGATGGGGGAAGAATATTTATTTAATTAGAGACTTAATTAAATAATTTTTGACTGTTTACAGTCTCTCCATGGAGATGTTACCTAAGGGCTTGATGTCCTTTTGCCCTAGCCCAAGCATATTGGATCTTTGAAAAGTCCATTTTTTAAAAATGGTCATAAAAAAACCAGGACCCCTTAATAATCCTGCACATGGCATTTTGTGTGGTCATATAAATGTTCCATTCATTTTCCCCTCCAGACATATTTATTTAGTTGGAGATTATTTTTATATAGACAGATTATGGTGATTAGAAGTTTCCAAAGGCGTTTGCATCCACAATAAATACTGATGGTTTTAGCCTACTGAGAAGTTGTTTATAGCAGTTTATTTTCCTAACTGTAGTCCATAAGTCTAGCTTTTAGAAACAGCAGGGCTGATAAACCATGAAAGGACTATTTATGGGAGATCCGGTAACTCGAATTGCTGGAAAGAAGTGAAAGTAAAGAATTTTAAGAAATGACCACTATTGATTGGTTCATATAGTGGATGGTGTTTTGCCTTCATCTGTGGGATAATTGGACCAGGGGATTACAAATCCATAGCAATACAAGGCTTTCCTTACTAGACAGTTAATGCACCATAAATCAGCTAGTAGGAATAGCTTCTGTGTTGCAGTCTAAGTATGTTTTCATTCAGCTCATTTGCACTTCAAAGCTGAAGTCGATAATTCAGGCCCAAGTAGGTGCAATTTGGGCTATTTCCCTTTTGTAGCATATGAACACAAGCTGAGAAAATCTCTAAATTCATTTGCACAGGACATTACTGGCCAAAGCCAACAAGGCAGAAAAAACAGCTGGCTTCCTCTTGGAGCCTGGAGGTGTTATTGCTATGCATAAATCCCTCTGGAACCAGGGGCTTCAGATAAACAGGGTTTGCTCACTATTAGTGATCAATAAATGGGCTTTTTCCAGAAGAGGCAGAAGCATCCTTTGTTTTGTAAAAGTTCTCAGAATCTTATCTTCAGAAAGATTTCTGTGATCAGAATTAATAATTCCAAGGCCAACAATCAACACTGTTTAGACAACTCTATGTGGGTGTTGGGGAGGGGTGGTGGAATTAAGAAAGTGGCTTATCAATGTGATACAGTGACAGAATGGTTAAGATTTCAGAGAATACAGTCATCAGAAGAGAGGTTAAAAGAAAAAAGATTACTCTTCCAAAAAACTTAATTGCTACCTTTGCATCAATACCTGCAGGATATTACACTTATGGTTCTATCTCCTACATTGTCTGTTGCATGTACTAATTTGTCTGCCTGCACTGTAAGTCAGAGGACGCAGACTGATGGGTTCTTTATAAATGGCAGATGAGTTCATAAAAGACAAGAATTCACTGTGCTTATTATACGTATATATGTATAAAATTTATTATATATATTATTACTTGCTATATATTATTACATATGTATTTATCTAAAGTCCTTTAGACCTAGAGGAGCAGGGTTAGACAAACAGCTAACCACAAAGTCATGGAGAATTGGGTTCAAATTTGGCCTCTGATACATACTAAAAGAGTCACCCTGGACAAGTCTCTCAACTTCTCATTGTTCCAGGCAACTGTATAAGAAAGTGAAGGACTATCACTAGCTATCTTCATTTATTAAGGGAGTTTCCTCACTAAGAGTTCCACCCAACCCACCACCCCCAAGATAAAATTAAAAGATAGAACAAAAAAAAAAAAAGAGCTAAATCATATTTAAATTCCTTTTGCCCAGCTTTCATTGTCCTCTACAAGCAGATAACAAAGTAATTATTAGTATTTATTAACTAACCTTTTTTAGTATTCACATCTGCTTTTGCCAGACTGGTCTCTACATTGTCTCCTACATATATTCCTTGTTTCCAACTTCATGCCTTGGTTAAAATTCATAGGATCATACATAAGAGGCATATCAGAGGCCATCTAATTCCACCTTCTTAACATCTTCCCTATGCATAGCTGAAGTCCAGGAAGGAGGAGAAACTTACAGTTAGTAAGTCTTAGTAGTGGAATCTAAATCTTCTTATTCCAGAGTCAGTGCTTTTCCTTTTTTTCTTTTTAGCTTATTATTTGTATTTTAAAATTCTTTTCTTTTTAAATTTTGAGTTCTGGATTTTCTCCTTATTTCCCATCACTCGCCCAGCCACTAAGAAGCAAACAAAAATATATCAATTATGATATATGAAATCATGCAACATATATTTCCATGTTAACCAAATCATAAAAAAAGGGAAAAATAAAGCAAGAAAATTATATTTCAATTTGCACTCAGAGTTCATCAGTTCTCTCTGTGGAGGTGAATGACATTTTTTCATTGTGAGTACTTTGTGTACCACCATAGTAGCCTTTTATGGTCAAGTTCTTTGTTATTGTTGCTTGTTTCCAAATTTTGGCTTTTGCTAACCTGGGGGTGTGGTAGGGGGCACTCTCCTAAGCTTTACTTTTTTATGCTGTTGTGTTCAGATCTAGTTCTGAGAATCCTGAAATGTTTAGTGCTGCCAAGGTGATGTAATCTGAAGGGAAGTGTGGACACTATTCTCTTAGTTTGTGCTGTGGTCCTCAAGGAAGGGCCCCACTCCCCTGTAACCTCAAGCAGTAGCATCCTCTTTGTCCTGGAATGGTCTTCTACTGCAGCCACAAGTCCTAGTGCTCTTTGTCTTGGGACTGTGACCATGGCCCCTGCTCCCTTGTGACTAACAACAAGAGATCTTCTCTACCTTAGAACTGAAACATCTCTGCTGTAGGACTGCTTACAGGTAATAGTCACCAAACTGTGCCAAATGTACCCAGTACTATCAGAGGGTCCCCTGTAATCTCTTTGTGACCAAATCTTACTGTCTCTGGGCTGAGAGCTCCAGAAGCTACTGCTGCTGCTGCTTCTAACACTGTCACATATACCTCCAAGGCTCATCACTGGTACTGTTGCAGGTACCTACCCTGGTTTCACAGACCTCTCCTATGAACTTCCTAAGTTGTATTAGACTGGGGAAAAAAAAAGTCTTATTTTGACTTTTTTTTATTGGCTCTGCTGCTCAAAAGTTAACTTGAGAAATTATTTTATTTTTTGATGGGAATATTGGGAGAGTTTGACTAGGTCCCAGTCTGTAGTCTGCCATCTTGGTTCCATCTGAGCCAGCACTTTGTCCATTGTACTACAGACATTCTTGCCTAGAATGTCTTCCCATATTTTCCCTTTCCTCCTTCAATGTCTAACTGTTCTTCACTGGATATATGTTACGCCTCATTTTTTCAATGATATCTCCCTTGTCTTTCGTGGATCACCCTGTCCTCTGACTTTCTTAGAGCTTCATAATTGATGAAGGCAATTACCTATTCTATCTAGGCAGAAGACCAGCTCTACCTTATAAGGTGCTACTCATACAATAAGAGACTTAAGTACAGTAGTTCTATTGATCTTTCATTGTCAAAAATGAGAAGATTCTGCTGAGAAGACTAGTGGTCCTTCTCTAGTAATCAGTTAGCTCTTCTTTCTGTGTTTTGAAACTGCTGCCATCATCTAATATTGAGAAATCAGTGCAAATTAAACAAGGAGAATTTTTAGAGTGAAATTCAATTAAAAAATCTTGCTCACTATTGTGAGATCCATTAGACTGTATTCTTCCTCTTATTTCTCCTCCTCCTTCTCCCTTCTTATGTCTCCAAATTCCCATGAGGATCAAATGATCCTCTATATCAAATATACATGGACAGGATGAAGATGACCCTCTAATGATATTGCTCTACTTGCAACCACATAGGGAAGGAGTCTCTTATGACACTTCCCAAACTCTTATTTTCTATTTGGAGTCAGGATTATGTCTACATTTGAAAAGGATGGTTGATTTATTCATTGCCCTAAAACCTGGGTCACCTAGGTCTTGAGCCAAACCAAATGACCAATTCCACTCCTTGAGTTATTTAAAAGTAGACCTCATAGAATGCAGTGCAAATAATTGTGCCACCCTAGTCCCTGTGGGAAAGAACCAGATAAAGTCAATAAGTCTTTTAGTTTCTAATATGGGTGATCCCCCATGCCCCTATACTCTTCTTTTAACCTCAGGTCAAGAAATCTTGCCATCATTTTACTCACATTCTCACATTTCTTCAGAACTGTAAACAGAAATTATTGCTCAGAAAGTCAAAAAATAATGTCATTTTTGTCATTTTCTTGGGGAAGTAGATGGAGAGAGCAGATAATCTGTCCTTTCTCTGGCTTTGGTGGTGCAAATCTGAAGGCAGAAAGAAAGATGTCTTGCATCTTTTGGATGGGGAGTTCACCTTGGCTAGTTAGCCTTGATAATAGCACAGGAGATAAAGGAGTTTGCCTATTATATTTATTTATTTCTATTTACTATTTATTATATTATCTAAAATACACATAATATGTAATAAAATAAATATTAAATATTTATAGCATGTTTATAATTATAATAAATATTATTATAACAAATATAAATATTATTATTGTATTTATAATATTATAATGTAATAAAAATAAAATACACATAATTAAAAAGAAAGAAAGCAATCCAGGCTTTTCAAAAGGACCCATTCCACTTCTATGCTAATTTACTTGGGGGAGGGGAGGACCCTAGCTGTTGAGAAAAGTGAGTTTTAATCTTGAATCTTCCATGATCTAAAGGTGAAATTCACAATAAATTCTAGAATGTTGCAGTTAGAAGGAACAACAAGGTCATGTGATGCTCTCAAACTAGGTGCTCTGTTTTAGAAAGGACAAAGTTAAGTTGGAATATATGTACGGGAGAATGAGAAGGATGAGAAGGGGTCTCAAAACCATCCCAAAAGCGTTTTCTTGGTGGTGCTCAGGGTATTCAACAGGAAAAAAGAGAAAACAGTAGCTCTCCTCAAGCATTTTTAAAGTTCTCACATTGGGCAATTATATAAATGAATGAATGAATGAGTTTATGAATGCGTGAATGAAGGAAAATATGAAATATTAGATGTGTTTATCAAGCAGTTACTTTGTGCTACGTTTTGTGACAAATGCTAGAGACCCAAATGTGAGACAGTCTCTGTCCTTAAGAACCTTATATTCTAATTATGGGGAACAGTACATGTAGAGGAGTGGTGACCTGAGGAAGATATTTATCTGTAGGAAGTTTCAGGGATATTGAAAGGAATAATAAGGCAGTCGATGTGTATGTCATTTCTACAACAATGGTAGTGTTTTCTTAAAGTACTATTTGTCTAGTTGAAATAACAATTAGACTGTTTTTTTGGTCTCAGATTATGGAACTAAGTGCATGGAAGTTGCAGGAATATACATTTTGTTTTAAAATAAGGAGGGAGGAAACATTCCAAATAATACAGGCTATTCAAAAATGGGTTGGTTTGCCTTAGGGATTTTTGAGTTCCTAGTATGTGGAGGTTTTCAGTCAGAAACTGGATTACTACTTCTTGAAGCATGGCAGAATCTGACAATATTCTGATTAGGCATTTTTCAAATGACAAGATCTCTAAGGTCCCTCACAACTTTGTAATTTTATAATCTTCTTCAATGTCATCAATGAAACAACAGCCTATTAAAACATGTCTGACTGGGGATCATCCAGTCTCTGCTGAAACTTTTCTTATGATTTAAGTTCGTTATTCATGAAGGTTGCATTGTTAAACATCACCAATTGTTAAGTCTACTTCTAGGGTGGGGAACCTGTGGCCTTGGGGGTCACATATGATCCTCTAGGTCCTCAAGTGCAGCCTTTCGACTGAACAAATTTGTTGATTTATTTGTCGAATCTGATTTGATTTGTTGAATTCATTGAAAAAATTTGTTCTGTGAAGTTTGGTTTCAGTCAAAGGGCCACACTCATAGACCTAGAGGGCCATATATGGCCTTGAGGCCCCAGGTTCCCTACCACTGGCTATATTTTACTAAAAACTCGGATCCTTTCACTCTAACTCATTGATCTTACTGTGACTCTATGGAATGTCTCTCAGAATCTTATCTTCTTCAAGCAAAAGGATCTCAGTTTCTCTCAAGACTTCTTATGGTCTTAAGACCTCTCATCATACCCTTGGGGTGGCATTTTGTTCAAATTCCCTTTTGAAAATGTGGCCAGAAAAAGAGAATACAAAACTTCAAATGTAGTCTGACCCAGTGCAGAAGGTAGAAGATTTCCTCCCTAGATGACTGGGGATCTCTGAGTCTTCTTTTCCTCCTCATCCTCTTCCTCCTTCTACCTGCTTATGTTTCCAAGTAGCCATGAGAATCAAATGAGCAAAAGTATCAAAAATATAGATGAACAGGATGAAAATGACCTCCTAATGATATTGCTCTATTTGCAGTCTCATAGGGATGGTATTTCTTATGACATTTCCCAAACTTTTATTTTCTCTATTGGAGCCAGGATTATGTCTACTGCTGAAAAGGATGGTTGTTTTACTCATTTCCCTAAAACTTGCCTCACCTAAGTGTTGAGCCAAACCAAATGACCAATTCCACTCCTTAGAAATCAACTGCCAACTCAGCCATCCCCTGTAACCACAGATCACATGGTGCTGTCATTCTCAGAGACAGTGATTTGAGCTCACTACAGTACCCAAATGGGCCCAGTAGGCCCTTTCTAGGGATCATGATAATGCCAAGGAGAGAGAAAACCCTCAGATTCATCAAGAAGAGAAATAAGAACTAGCTGCGCATCTCTTTGGGTGGCATGGGAAAAGCAGAGAGTAGGGGGAAACATAACCATTATTCACAGGGACACAGTGGGAGCCAGTGCTTATCACGCAGGTAGCTTCACTGCTGGGGATCTTGTGCACGGTCTGATGCTGATGTGGAAATTGTGCTGAAACGAGAATGGGTCTCTGGGGAAAGCCACAGTGGTAGATGGGAAGTAAGCAAGTATATTATTAATGAACTAATAAATATGCCAAGCAAGAAGCAAGGCCAGTGCCAAAAGAAGCAGAATGTTTTCTTTTTAGAAAATGGAATATAATAATAATTTTAAAAAGGGAGCCCCAACTGGGTCATGGAAGAAAAGAGGTCTTTTTGAGTTAAGTTGGTACTGGGATTCTCAACCTCCTTTTCATCCTTTGCAATACTACTAAATGGTAGATGAAGCCAACAGGAAGTTTTCTAGGACAAGCAAGAATGAGCAAGTACATGAAACTAGACATCATTGGTTGCTATTCCTGGTTTCTATTCCTGGCTCTATCACTAACTAGCTATGGAACCTTAGTCAAATCAATTCAAGTTTTTGCACCTTGTCTTCCTCATTAGCAAAATAGCTAGTTGATCTTTAGAATGATTTGCAGCTTAATTAAAGTATAGTTGAATGTCTCACATTCCTCAGACTCTGAAATTAGAAGGTTGATTAAATAGGCCACTTACCTATGCATTCATATATATCTGTTGGTTGATGTAAGTCACAACCACAGTGACCGAATAAAAGAATAAAAAGAATAAAAGAGAGAGGCCCAAGCCTTAGTCATTGGATCACCAAATATCCCCTCTCCACACACACACACACACACACAGACCTTCTATGCCTTTTGGTATAAAGGGAATTGGAGAGAGAGAGAGAGGAGAGAGAGAGAGAGAGAGAGAGAGAGAGAGAGAGAGAGAGAGAGAGAGAGAGAGAGAGAGAGAGAGAGAGAGACAGACAGACAGACAGACAGAGAGAGAGACAGAGAGAGAGACAGAGAGAGACAGAGAGAGAGACAGACAGAGAGAGAGACAGAGAGAGAGACAGAGAGAGAGAGAGAGAGTATGTACTATTCTAAAGTTTTGTTGGACAAAGAAAATTGAGTCACATGAAATAATTCAACAATATAAGACCATGTAAAATTAAATAGGAAAGTATATAAGAGTTTAGCCAAAATATAAATCACCCATTGTGGGCTAAAGTTGGAGAAGCTTCATGGGGAAAAAAAAAAAAGTGAAAATTTAGCTGATTAGAAGGGTGGATAACATTTGTATCAATGGAAAGAAATGTAGAATGAGTAGTCCAGTGACAACCAATATGAAAGGAGGTTTAATTTGGAAATTTTCCCCTTTTTAGTGGAATAGAGCAGATTAAAAGAAATGCATGATTGAAAATATGATTTATAGACAAATTCCACGACTCACATTTAAAACAAATAAACTATAAAAATTGTATCTACAGCCATATGAACTTAATTTTTTTTAAAGCTGGTGTGGAAAAGGCCAAATAAGTCAAATTCTTTAAGAAATGAAGCAGCATGAATTATGGCAGAATTAGAATGATTAAGAAATCTGTTATATAGAATTAGTCATGCTTCAAAAATGCTGTTCTCACTGGGGACAAAGACTAACATTTTTCCTTAACTGTAAATTTTTCCCAGAGAAATGGTCCCCTTCTTTCCTCACAGTTTGATTAGCCTAGTTAGCCTTCATGCCCATATAGATAATTCACATAAGCCTGCCTGTTCCTTTCAATAATGAGAATTAGTTTGAGGGCTAGTGGGATCAATTTCCTAAAGTGAGTAAACATAGCTCTCTGATAGCCTAGTCAAGGGGCAAAGCTGTTCTCTATGGTGACTGGAGCCAGGTCACCCCATACACTTGACAGAGAACCTGCCCTTTTCTACTTCCGTTTTGTTTCAACCTGTCCATTTTTAACAACAAATATGAAGAATTTGCAAAGGAGAAATGATTAAAGAACCAGAAAATTGGGCTGAGCAGGGAACATTTAGGATTGCCTACTCACTTAGTATGGGGGAAGAGGTTAGGAAAGGTGTCCTAATACTGCCTGACTCATCGAAATCCCAGTCATCAGAATACCATGCTTGGCAGGTCTTATCTCTGGTGACATGCTAATAGAAATCTAACACAAAGAATATCAGCAAATTTATACTGAAACAGAATAATGAAGAGGTGAGAAGAAGACTGATTTCTAAGAAAGATTACGTGTTGCACAACAACTATCCAAAGACATTACTGAATGGAGGAGAAGCAGATGTCTCCATGATGGGCAGGTTCCAGGAGAGAGGGAGCAGGCTTGCTTTCTTTAGAATAGTTCTTCCTTCAATTAGATCCTGGTTTTGTACTCATTTCCTTTCCCAGAGGAAACAGGTCCTACTGCTCCCTGGACTCTTTTAGGTCAGATCCAGAGCAGCTGCCTCAGAACCATAATGACTGAAAGATTCAGTTGAACATGCCTTCGGGCATTAGTGACTGATGTCCTTTTGCTTGGTCTTAAAATAGATGTGCTCCACCAGAGGCAGCATAAGACACCCACCCAACGTGACAAATACTGATGAGGAGAAAAGATTCTGAAAACTGCTGAACAGTCCTGCTAAGGACAAGACTGATAATGATGATGATGGGGATGACGGAAATAGCATTTATATAGAACTTACTATGTGCCAGGTGCTGTGCTAAGCACTTTACAATTATTATCTCCTTTGATACTCACAACAGCCTTAGGTACTATTACTATTCCCATTTTACAGATGAGGAAAATGAGGCAAACAGTGGTTAAGTGACTTACTCAGGGTGACAGTTGGTGTGTGGGGCCAGGATTGAACTCATTTTCCTGACTCTGGACTAGGCACTCTATCCACTGTACTACTTATCTACCAAAATGATATTATTCCTGATAATCATGGAAAGGCTCTAGGATGCACATAACATTAATCAAAGTCATCAAATTAGAATGATAGCAGAAGATAGAGTGGTATGGGGAAGAAAACTGACCTGGGATTCAGAAAAGCTGGGGATAAAGTTTCAGCCCAGATAATTGCCAGTTGTTTGACACCAGACCAATCATTTAACCTCTCTGAACATTAGCTTTCTAAAACTTCAAAATGGAGTAATACTTGTAATGCCCACCTCATGGAGTTCCCAGATGGATAACCAAAAGGGACCTTAGCTGTGGTCTGGGACAACCTTGTTATTTTATAGATTAATTGAAGTAAGATGTAGTCACTAGGTTGGACCCCATTTGGTTCCCACAAATGATCAGGTAAGGATCATCACTGAGATGTATCAGACCAAGTAAACTCTGAGAGATTAAGTGACCAAGAATATGCAGGGAAATGGCAAGTGGCCAAGAACACCAAAGGAATGAGGGACAGAGAAGGGATTTGAAACCAGGTCCACTTATTATAAGGGAAGGTCTTTGGAAACCTTAGGCATAATATAAACAATATGAAATATGATGATAAAGCATGGGGTAACCTTATCATGTAGAGAACTCTAAAATGCAAATAATTCTTTTTTATTCATTCTAATAGGTTTGATTCTGCCCAAAAGGGCCATCTACCAAAGAAGAATGACTTGTATAGAAAGATCTGAATGCTCAGTGAAATAAAGAATGGCTTAAAGACTTTCTTAAAAGACTTAAAGACTTGATTTATTCTGGTTCATTCTGGGTATCTTTACTTATATAGGAATATGCCCCATGTGAATGAAATATTAGTTGATTTGCTTTAAATCACCCACACTGGACAAGCAATTGGTTCATCACATTTGGGTATACTGCTAGTGTGTGATAGGAACCATCTACAGCATCTCAAAGTCCAGATTCTGGAAGTCAGTGATTTACTCATTCACCAATTATTGAGGAGTTGAGTTACATAATGCACTGGGTAAGCACTATGGAAGGATACTGAAGAATAAAATTTATATTTAGGATAAAATCTAGAAGAAAAACTGAACTCATTACATGAGTTAGTGGGGTGAATAGGCAAGGGTCTGAGGACGGAGCTAAGTCTTTCCCTAAAAATAATACTCTGCATGTTCTCACCACAAGTCACAGGTGGTGACAGGCTTTGTGTCTTCACAATCTACTGTATAATTTCAAAGTATCTCCTTCTGACATGGAACAGGACTGCAATAATACATCTATCTTTTTATTGATTTTTCAAACCATGATCTTGGTAGGCTCTAGGGAGGTGCAAAGAGACTTAGGGAAGTGGAAGGCACATGAATGTGAGGATTTTCTGGTTAAAATTCCTTTCTCTTGATGGGTTTGTTTTTCCTTCCTTCCTTCCTTCCTTCCTTCCTTCCTTCCTTCCTTCCTTCCTTCCTTCCTTCCTTCCTTCCTTCCTTCCCTCCCTCCCTCCCTCCCTCCCTCCTTCCTTCCTTCCTTCCTTCTCTTTTGATTGAGACAACAGAAGCCAATTCTGACCAACCAAAAATTACATTTGTTCAACAAACAGTTTTACTTATGCAGGTACCTAACTGCAATCCTTCAGCAAAGGGATAAGATGGGGTGTGGGGGGGAGATATTTTAATAGGTTGTTCTGCTCACATGTTAGAAGCTGTCAGACCTAGGTTCAATTTGACCTGCCCCTAACACACACACACACACACACACACACACACACATACACATACACATACACAACACAGACACACACACACACACATACACATACACAACACAGACACACACACACACACACACAGACAATAGTTTTGGAGAGTCAGATTATCTCTCACTCTTTACCAAACACGTCCTAAATTCTGAGTTGTTTTGTTGTTGTTGGTTTATTTTTTGTTTTTGGCACTGAGCAACCATCTGGGCCATGAAAGAGAAATCCTTATGACTAGTTTCTGATTTAGCATTCAATGCCAGGTGCATAAGCTCTTTGTTGGAGTCTTTAAAATGACTTTAGTCAACTTTGACATAACTTGGTAATGATACCCACCCTAGAATTTTCCAGAGACAAATTGGCTCCAGCCTCATGACTAGACTAGTTTGTGTTGGAAGAAGGCACTAGAGGGATCATACACAAGCCTTGGGATCAGACACCTTTTGGATTTAAAAGCACATGGGCATTACTGGTAGGTGAAGTTGAGCTCATATTATGGTATACTGGATGATAGGTTTGAAATAATCCAAGAGCACGGCTCCCCTACACTCCCACAAACAAAAATAAAGATAGTGGGGCATACAAAAGAAACTGATGGTAAGTGGAGCTTGTCTTACTTGCTATCAGTTTCTGCTTTCTTGACTCTTCCCCTTTTCCCTTTCCCATGATGCCTTTTCCTCCCTCCCTCAGACATCTAGTATCCCTATAATCTTAGCTAGTGTCTTCTAAACAAAATCAGTTCTCTGGAAAAGTTCTAAGGTGTCATTTCCATTTAAGTGAGAATGCATTCTCCTAGGGATATTTGTATTTTAAACTACTATCATTGTGAAATTAAAAACAATACAAACGAGTAAAAAACCTTGTGTCAATCTGGAATTGAGAGTTCTTAAAAATCTGCCTCTAAGCTACCTTCCTATCTTTGTTCCTAACATTTCCATTCAGATACTTACTCTTCTAGTCAAAACTGTGAGTTGTTTCCCATATTACCTCATACTTCCTAGATTATATATATATGTGTGTGTGTGTATATATATATATACATACACTCTCATATTTGGGCATTTATCCTAGAAGACCTATATTACTTTCTATTCATCACTTTTCAGACTTTATACATGTGCTCCCATATTTGTGCATTTTATCCTAGAGGACTTATGGGCCTCAGCCTACTGGTGGATGAGGTTTATAAAGGTAGTGAAAACTCCTTTTAAGTGCTTTCTGTCAAGCCCTGTGGTTAGTCATCTCCTAAAAGTAAGCCCATAGCCTGTTCTAGGCAGAATCAAATGCCAGTGTATTTCACAGTTAACAGAAGGGAGCATACAAAACACACAGTAGCTCCTTGTTGTTGCATTTTTTTTTCCTGGACCAGAAGGATCATGACTATGTATTGACTCATTTTCAGAAGTGGGAGCATGCAGGAGTGTAGTAAAACAGCACCTTCGCTAAAATCCCCATCTACCTGTGGTGGAGGAGATGGCTTCTTAGAAAATCAATTTCTGATTACATCACCTAGCCCAACAGTCCGATCCAATAGTCACAAAAGGAAAATTTCTGAGTCCCTTGTTCAGGTTTAAGAGAACTCAGAATTTTTGGAGGAGTCTGCTCTGCTTTCACACCCTTTCGTCCCACACTACCACCACCACTGCCACGTATACACGCAAACACCTTAAATAGCCAATTATCCTCAGGTCTAGCTGCAGATGTTCCTTTATGTAAAATCCACATTTACAAATGCTTTCATTTAGATACTTATAATACATTTCACTTACAGCAAATTCCTCAATTTAACCATTTTGCCAAAAGAGAGGTCACTATGATTAACACTCTCCATTACATTAGAAGGAACACCCCTAGACTCGGCTCTATTTGTCTCAGTTATTCTCAACACAGCTGTTCCTTTCTGTGTTGCAGTTGCCTATTTTTATCTCACTCTGGACTTCAGTGTCATTTTGTTAATGGTCAGGGTTCAAGTTTCCAGGTGCAATAAAAAAAAAAGGAAAAAAGAATATTTTCTTGAACACAAGCTCAATGTTATTATGCCATGCTGAGACTTTCTACCTTTGTCGTTAGACCAGAATTACCAAACAGAAAGTCCAGATGACTTTGGAAAAAGATCATGCTTTCCGAGAGTCAGTGGTCAATGGAAAAGAATGCTGAAGGTGGGGGGAGGGGCTGGTTTTCAGGGTTGTCCCTGATATTTTATGATTTTAGGGAAGTCATATAATCTATCTGAATATAATCCTCATTTATAAAATTGAGATAGTAATAATTTCTGTACTTCTGAAATGAAATAAGGTGAATTCTTTTTATATATAACTGACCTTCAAATGCCAGAAGATAATTATCATTTTCCCACCAACTCTTTTCTTCCCTTCTAATCCTCACCAGTTCTGTCAGCCATGCATCATATGATATTGACTCAATGTCATTCAAAATCTTGGTTGCTCTCCTTCAAATGATCCAATACCTTAACAATGTTTCCCCCCTTAAATTAGGACTGCTAGACTAGGACACAACATACTAGAAGTGATCTGGCTAGGGCAGAGTCGAGAGGGACAATCACCAGCTTATTCTTGAAGTGATGACCGTCTTAATAGAACCCAAGATCACATTAACTTTTCTGAATTCAACATCTCACTGCTGACTCATAATGAACCGACTAATTCTCTGGCTCTTTTCTTTTCCTTTAAAGACAAACTGCTGTGCAACGATGGCATTTTCTTCTTATGAAGTTTTTTTATTAAACTGTAGTTTAAGCCTTTACATTTATGTTTATGAATTCGGTTTAAATTGAATGCAAAGCCTGGCAAGAATTTTTGGGAACTGCACCCTATCATTCAGTATATTTGCTGTCTCTTTGCTTTGTGTCATTTGAAATTTTGATGAGTTGGATCTATTTTCTTATCTAATTAATTAATAAAAAATTAATAGTAAAAGATGAAATACAGATTGCTAGAGATAGATACTCCTCTCAAATCCATATTGAACACTCAAGTTTGTATTTCCAAACATTCAACTAACTCTGAATCCAACAATAATATAGTATTATCTAGTTCACATTACTCCATATCTTCCACAAGAACAGTATAAGTCATTAAATCATCTATTCTAAGATTTCATTGCTGAAGGTAAGACAACATCATATTTTATAGCCCTTGTTTCCGATAATACAGTGTCCTTAAGAAAGCCCTTGTAAGCATTTGAGATTCTTCTTCTGGTAACAATTCATTATTTTTGGCTTGATGCTTTTAACTTGATGCTTTCCCTGTCTTCAGAATCCAATGCACGAGATTGGTTCTGGTGTCACCTATACCAGGAATTAGCAAGGAGACTTTAGGTATACCATTTGAAGTGGGACATTGTCTTTTCTTACTTTACAAATTGTCAGATCCACACAAGATAATGTGGTATTGCTTTGAGAGGCTACATGGGCTGTGTAAATTAAAGGCATTATTATCTCTCATTACTTTTGCAACCACGTGTTGCCTGAAGCTTCTTGGTCTTCTAGAATAAAGTAGGCATTTGGGAGCACATATGGAAAGTTTGAGACATGGGAGATGGAATAATATATATGGGGAGCAGTAAACAGACTAATTTGAGACAGAAAGGGCACAAATGGGAATAATATGAACAAAGATAGCAAAGTAGATGGGAACCAAATTTTTAAGGGTTCTTAATGCACAAAGCCTTTTATTTCATAGTGAGGGTAGCTTGAAATATAAACATCTGTGAATGAGGAAACAGGTAACGACATTCATACTTAGGTGTAAATAACTCACAAACATTTAAGTTTTTGTTTCTGTTTTTTTAATTTAGGCAACAATAACACAGATGTGACTTCTACTGGAGCCAAAGAAAGTCAAGAAAATGTTCTTCATCCTCCATACATATTTTCCAACTTACAGTCCTACTGTATATTGGGCATTAGAGAATCAACATTTCTCCCTGATATCTATAATCCGCATGAGTCATAGTGTATTTGTAGAGGGATGATAGGGTCCTAGGATCATAGGATCATAAATACGTCAGTAAAAATCCTCTAACATTAGATTTGCCTTTCCACATTATGGTCCAGTACCTTAGATTTACACACCACACCTCTGTTATAGAATCTTCAGTGGCTTTTTTGCCACTAGACTAAAGTGCAGATTCCTCAGTTTCACCTTAAAAGACTGTGGCCATCTGGATCCAATCTACCTTTTCTAAACTTATATTTGGTATTGCCATCCACATATTCTAAGTTCCAGTCACTTTGATCTGTTGTTTTTGCCCAAACTCAGCTATCCTTCTTTCCCAATTTTGCCTTTGTAAACGAAGGTCATATCTATCCCTCTCCTTTTCCATCTCTTAGAGGACTAAACTTCCTTCCAGACTGAGCTCAAGTGTTCTGTCTTATGGGAATATTTTCCTGACCTCTCTCAGTTGTCAGTGTTCTCTCCACTCGCAAGTTGTATTGCACAATACTATATTGTATTTACTCAATATAGTGACATTTTGTAACCTCAGGTAGAATGTAAGCTCCTTAAGGGAAGGATGTTTTGTTTTTGATTACCTGAACCTAGCAAGGTATCCTAGACGTTACATGTGCATAGTGAATGTTTGTTGAATTAAATTGAACTGGTTGCAGCACCTCGTATGGTCCTCAATTTAGCAGAGGCAACAGTCTTTCTTTTTTATTTGCTGTACTGTTCCTCCTGGCCCTCTGTTTCCACATTTCTCCTGGGTATCATCCCTCTCATGGCTTCATAAATGCAGTGGCCTTTAGTGCACACCTCTCCCAAATCCACCGTTCTCATCCGACCTGCCACTACTTCTACATCTGCTCAGCATAGCTCTTTCTGTCTTCCCTCAAGGCTCACCTGATCTCTTACAAAGAAGAAGCTCTCCTCTACCAAAAGCACCCCAGCACTCACTTCCCCATGATGAGAGTCCCTCTTGGATCATAGCCCTGACAATTTATCTTAGGGAGTCTTAGTTGTGATTTAGTTTTTAGTTAGGTTTGCAATTTCATTTTTGAGAATCGAACACATGGTTTAGCAGAGCGTCTTGTCCGTAGTAAGCATATAATAAATGTTTGTTGTACTGAAGTAAATATTTTGAGTGTTACAAGTAGTTGACCTTGTTAGTAATTAATTTGATTTCATATGGAGGAAAATTTCCTTGTGCTCTATCCATCTATATCTAGATTTAGCCTAGGCAAACAGTCTCTAAACTAATAAATTATTCTCTTTCGCAACATAATGCAAAAAACCAATATTTTTATGAATGTCTTCATTGTTCTATCTATTTTCAGCAATCTCCCCACTCTACTATAGAGGCATCCTAGCATGTAGAAAGGCACATGAATGGTCATGGAGTCAAAAGACTTGGGTTTGAGCACTGGGCTACCATATCTAAGTTGGGGGACCACTGGTCCATATCTAAAAAATGGAGATAACAATATTGACATTACTGACCTCCTAGGATTGTTGTGAGGAAATTACTTCGAAAAATGTAAATAGGAACAATGATAGCTACCATGCGTACAACCCTTTAAGGTTTCCAAAGTGCCTGAAAATGATTTCCTTCACTCTTCACAACAACCGTTGGAGTGGGTGCTAAGAGCTATGTTCATATGTTTGTGTAGATGTAGTTCTTTTTAGCAATGGGGACAGCATGGAGTAGTACATAGCGAGCCATCCTCAGAGGCAGGGCAACCTGAGTTCAGTCCCATCACATTGCTTGTGTGACTCTAGGCAAGTCATTTAACTTTCAGTAACCAAGGCAACTCTGTAAGGATCTAAGTTGAAAAGTATAGTTGCAGAACTTCATCAGTGATGCAAATTTCCTTATCTAAAAGTCACTACAGTAATGATGTTACACATTTAGACAAAAAAAAGTATAGTAATCGTTAATAAAACACCTGTGTATGCTATATCACTATTGGGGATAGTAACATAGTACAATGGATAGAGTCTCTGAAGACAGAAAGATGCGATTTCAAATCTGGCCTCAGACACTTACTGGCTTTGTGATACTGGGCAAGTCACTTAACCTCTGTTTGCCTTAGTTTCCTCATCTGTAAAATGGGACTAATAATAGTACTTGTCTTCCAGGGTTATTGTGAGGATCAAATGACATAATACTTGTAAAGTGCTTGGTGCAGTATCTAGCACACAGTAAATACTACAGAAATATGAGCTATAACTATCATCATCGTCATCATTATCAATAAGCTGCTTTTCAATCTTTAACCATAACATATACAAGAAATAGAACTTGACAGCTTTAAAATGTCTATAAACATCCAGTAACCACATGATTACCAAGTACAAGGGGGAAAAGTTGTACAAAAGAAATTTCCGTTAATTGGCATATAAACTTTCTCTCTTTTCATCTTTTGATTCTCTCTTTAGGATCTCTCTAGAATTTGATTCAATCTGGAGTCATGTTCCGCTACACTAGTTCCTCAAGCTAGCCAATTATCTATAAAGGTTTCTTCCTCGATGCCCTCAGTTAGCTCTGTTCATTCAATGGAAAACTTGTGGTACTGAATTCATTTCAAATGACAGGCAGAAGAATCTGTACCATTTGAATGGCAACTTAAATATACACTGTGAGGTATTTGATTTAACATAATTTAAATTAATTTAATTTTGACTGCCAATGCCCCAGCAGAGATGCTTATTACTTCATACTAAGTGCATACCAATTTGGTATGTACATACATATATATCTGTCTATGTTTGCTTATTTTTTCATAGACATATAATTTTCAATCCCTTTGAGATCACCATTTCAAACCACAAAAGCTCCTCACATTAATATTTTACAGTTTATACATTAAGGGCAGTTCCTATCATAACATAGATCTCTTAATCTCAAACTGCAGCTGACAATTCTAACCCTCTATATAGAAGTCTAATGAAATTTAGTCTGCACCATGGTTGTACCAGGCACTCACAGAAGCAAAACAATCTGGAATGAGTTGTGAGTGTAGGGGATGAGCTACCCTACAGATGTCAAGCAAGCAATCAATAAATGTCAATCAGCCAATTGATAAATGTGACCTACTATATTCTCTATCCTGTAACAGGTTCTATGGCAGACAGTAAAAATCGAGTTCCATGTGCTTTAACTAATTTTATAAGGATAAGAGGTAAATTGAAAAGAAAATCATTTTTGTAAATGGAGGACATAGGTGCAAATTCTGACTCTATTACTTACTTCATATGTAATCTGGAGTAAGTCATTTTATCTGAGACTGTTTCTTTACCTGTAAAATTGAGAGGCTTGGACCATATGACCTCTAAGGACTTTTCTAGGTGTAGAGTTGGGATCCTATGAAGCAATAATCCTTTGAGGTAAATAATACAGATATATTTATCCCCATTTTAGAGATGATGGGATTTGCTAAGTGATTTTCCTAGAGCCACACAGGTAGTAGTTGCCACAAGTGGGGTTCATACACAGGTGTCTCCTGACTATTAGTCATAAATATAGGAAGTCCTTAAGAAATGGTTCGTGTCTGCTTGCCTGCAAGTCTAGCACACTTTCCACTGGGTCATGACAATTTACTACATAAAAAATGATCAACACCCCTAATAAGCTTACAGTCTATTTGGGGAAAGAAGATTAAACCAGATAAAAATCTTTAGAGAATATTGCCTACAGATAATGAAGATGTAAGAACAACTTGCGATTGGACCAGGAAAACATGTATGAACTGTATTGGTTGAGAAAGACTTAGGTAGGGAATAGACATGAACTACTTTCACAAAACTATATCTGATTTTATTTTCCAAGTGGCTTACACGTAGCAAACCAGAAAGCACATAGTGAATATTTTATGATGCTTCCTAACTAATTGAAATGTGTAAGTTAGAGGCTGGGAAGGTGGAAAGAAAGCAAGAGATCTGAATTCAGTTTTGCATAAATTACTCCAGCTTCTGCTCTATTAAGAATTTTCCTACACAGAGAGCCATTGTATTCACATACAATTTATTGGAATACTATTGTGTCATAAGAAATGGAAAAAAAAAGAGATATGCTCAGAAAAATCTGTGAAGACTTGAATAAAGTCAGGTTGAGTGAAATAAGCAAAATCAGAATAATGTATATATTAAATAACAATATCATAAGCAAACAAACAACTTTGAAGGTCTTAAGAACTATGATCCATGGAATGATCAGTCACAACCTGGGAGTCATGAAGATGCATGCTATTCATATAATGAAACAGAGACATGAGATGCCCAATGAAATATAAATTTTTAGATGTGACCTATATAGGAATTTGTTTTCACTATGTATCGTTGTTACAAGATTTATTTTTTGTTTTTCAAAGGAATGGAAAGAGAGCCAAAAAGTGAAATAGAAAGAGAGACAGAGGGAGAGAAGAAGGGGAGAGAGGGAAAGGAGGAGGTAGGGAGGGGGGGAGGGGAGAGAGAGAGAGAGAGAGAGAGAGAGAGAGAGAGAGAGAGAGAGAGAGAGAGAGAGAGAGAGGCCAGAAGGAATCACAGGCAAAGATGACAGCATTGAAAGTTATATGTTGAAGATATTAAATATTTTAAAAGAAAAGCAAGCTTTATGTAATAGACATATAGTTTCATATAAGAACCTCTTCTATTGGCACATTTATATATTAATGTCTGTTTTATTTAATGCTTGATAACTTAAAATAAAATGAAATCAAATCAATATTTTTTTTCTTTTGAGACTTTGTTTTGGTCTGGGTAGTTAGGTTACACTCAAATTTTTCAAAGACAATTTCTGATCTTTTTGTTATATTTTCATGACTTACTCAATTACAGAAAATTTGGTCATTAGAATCCCAACTCCTATTTTGGTCAAAATGGATTAATTCAGTAATTATAACCTATATAGACCTGAAATGACATAGAGAGAGAGTAGGGTGTCACAACTAAAAAAACAATAAAAAGCAAAACAAACAAAAATACATCAGTAATGTAGAAGGCAAAAACAGATGCAAGAAATTAGTTTTGACCTAGTCTGCTGCACTTGATCACATTCTATACTAGTCTTTGAGTTTAGAATGGTATTTCTGTTTTAGGACATTGTACCTATATATTGACCTCATCAAATGTGATTTATCACATTGTTAGCTAGCTAGCAAGTATTTTACCCCTAGCCAAGCTATAAGAAACAAGAACACATGAATGCTCAAATACAGCCAATGTGCTAACTTCATTTGTTAAACTCTGTGCATTTGTTACAAAGAATGGATGGTGTTGGATCAGAATGAGTATAGAAAGTCATGACAAATATGCAAAAAATAACAATAATAAAAAATAAAGCACTAATAAAACATTCTTAATGCATAGAAAAAAAGAAATGCATAGAAAGGGAAACAGAGCAATTTAGTTACTACTTTGTTAAATCATATATAACTTTCTCCCTATCTGTTCTTGTTGTTGCTGTGTTCATCCTTGTTGCTGAAGAAGACCATGTCATAAGAGAAATGATGACAAGACTTGCACTTGACTTTGTTTTGGGTGAGAGAGGGCTGTGCAGGTCACCAACCCCACTTCTCTAACAGAGCCATCAGAATCCAGTGACCCAGATATTCATCTGGATGACTGGAGATGTCCCAGGATGCAATAGAAGACCTTCGCCCCTTTAGGCCAAGGCCAATTCAGGTACTTACTTAGATGAGGTAATGCCCATTCAGTGGTAATGATGAGATTCAGACTCTAGGAACTTCCTTGAGCTCCCCTGGAATTTCCTCACTTAACCTGGCTTTTCATACTCAAATTGAGCTCTCTGTTTCTCCTCACAGAATCTGACCTTTCATACTCAAATTGATCTCTTCCTGTATCTCCTCACAGAATCTGGCCTTTCATACACAAATCCATGATCATTGTCTGTTATCCCTTGATTGCCCTACCTGCTTCCCACCCAAACCCTCCATTGTCTATCTCCTGATAGCCTCCAGGTGTTTCCAGTCTTTGACCCTCCTTGGACTTCTCCTCAAGACCCTTCCTAAACCCCTCCTCCCATCACCCTGGACTACCAGACCACCCCCCACCCCCATATCCTTCCTATACTCTTTTCTGTATTTAAGTCCCACCTTGCCTCCATGAAGGCGCTCAGATGCAATCCAGCTCAGACTCTGTCTAGCTGGGATTGTGTCTGGCCCGCTTGTGAATACAAGCGTTACAAAAGCTTAGGCTCCTTAAGAGGCAACCCAATTAGGCGAATCCTTAATAAACTTTGTTTTCTTTGGCTTTAAGAAGGCTTGAGTTGAATTCATTCGAGCACAACCCGGACCCGTAGGTATTTTGGGGTCCCCATCACCATAAACCTCTTTGGTAAGGCCTGTCTAAGAAGTAGTCAGAGGGTGGTCGTTTTAATGAGGCAAAGAAAAATATCTAAATCAGGGTGGGAGGAAAAGAGCAACAGTTACTATTGATAATTACTCTTTAGCCAGGAGGGTCTAGAAAACAGCCCTTAAGTGGAGGTTGGGTAAGGATGTAGTGTGGTACAATCTATGGGCTTCTGAGTGCAGTAGGTTTAAGGTTTGGGGAGATGAGAGGAGAGGAGAGGAGAGGGGAGAGAAAGGGAGAAGAGAGGAGGGGAGGAGAGGAGAGGATCTAACCGGTAAATCCCAAGTTAACTGGGCATTTTCTGGCCATCCGAATTTACCTTCCTTTGGATAGGAGAAAGAAGGGGAGGGGGAGACGGACAGAAGAGGAGGAGCTGAGTTACCTAACTACCTGGGTCCCCATCCAGGCAGCTGGGTCTACTCACAGATTGCTGTGTGCTTCCTTCATTGTTGAAGAAGAGAAATGATGACATGACTTGTACTTGACTTTGTTATGAGTGAGGGAGGGCTGTGCAAGGTCACCAGCTTCACTGTTGACTCTCTGTAGGTACATCTATAGATCAGTGATATCTATTTATCTTTCTATGATAAACTATATACAACAGAAGTTCACATTTTCTTATATAAACTTTTTTTTTTCTAAAGCCAAAGAAAACAAAGTTTATTAAGGATTCTCCTAATTGGGTTGCCTCTTAAGGAGCCTAAGCATTTGTAACGCTTGTATTCACAAGCGGGCCAGATAGAATCTCAGCTAGACAGAGCTGGATTGCATCTGAGTGCCTTCATGGAGGCAAGATGGAACTTAAATACAGAGAAGAGTATAGGAGGGATGGGGGGGTGGTCTGGTAGTCCAGGGTGATGGGAGGAGGGATTTAGGAAGGGTCTTGAGGAAAAGTCCAAGGAGGGAATCCAAGGAGGGTCAAAGGCTGGAAACAGCTGGAGGCCATCACGAGACAAACTAGGGGGCCCCTAGGTGAGAAGCAGGTGGGGCAATCCAGAGATAACAGACAATGGTCACAGATTTGGGTATGAAAAGCCAAGTTCTGTGGAGACATACAAGGGGAGCTCAATTTGAGTATGAAGGGCCAGATTCTGTGAGGAGATACAAGGAGAGTTCAAGAAGTTCCCAGAGTCTGAACCTCATCATTCCCCCCTCAAACAGATTGAACCCAAATTCTTTTGAGGTAAAGGGCAAAGGTCTCAGCTTCTGAAACTTCTTCCTGCTGGCAAGGGGCGTAGAGCTGTCCCTGCCTTGATGGGTCCTGTTCAAGGGGTCAGACTTCAGAACCTGGGTGGTGCCAGGTCCAGTGGGCTGGAGACCTTGGATTTAGACGGAGGTTGGTATGCAGCATGGGCTGCCATCTGGAAGTTGATGGCTTGCACTCCAGAAAAGACAAACCTGGCAAGGAGGTACAAAAGGAGTATGAAGAAAAGACAATTTCCCAGGCATAAAAGATAATTTCTCTGGAGAGAATTAAAGATCACTGTGGCAAGGCCAAAACATAGAAGGGCATGTTTGATAGGGTAGTTTTTTCCAGTCAGATATCCCCTTTCTTTCCAGATTGCTCCACAGGTATGTAGAACAAGGAAAACGTATTTTGAGTAAATAAAAACATCAGCTGGCCTGGGGTCAGGTCCTAAGGAATTGGTTAAGACTCCCAAAGCCTGTCCTCTCCTTTCATCAACATATAGAATGAAAGGTTTTCCCAGATTGGGTAGGTCTAGTGATGGATTAGTGGTCAAATTAGTTTTCATAGTCTCAAAAACTTCAGCCTGGTCTAAGTCAGTTCCCTGAGTAGGGTCATAAAGGGGTTTAACAATAAAACTAAAATTAGGAATCCAGAGTCTACAAAATCCAGTCATTTCTAAAAACACTTGAACTTGTTTCTTAGTGGCTGGAACAGGGATAAACAGGATTGTCCTTTTTCTCTCAGAGGTTAAGGAGACAGAGGTGGGTGTGAGTTCATGGCCCAGATACCTTATGGACTGGCATGCTATCTGGACTTTGTTCCTAGAGACCCTATAGCCTCGAATGCCAAAGAAATTAAGGGCTTCTGTGGCAGCAGCCAAAGAAGTCTCCTGGGTGGGGCTACAAATAACAATATCATGCACGTACTGAATTAAGCTACTGCCTGCTAGTTTCAGGTGCCTTAAATCCCTTCCCAAAGCCTGGCCAAATAAATGAGGGTTATCTCGAAAGCTTTGGGGCAAGACTGTCCAAGTTAGCTGATATGGACTTGATTCCCCAGGAAAAGTACCTTCAAAAGCAAAAATAAATTGTGAGTATTCTCCATTATTAGGCCTTTTTGTGGGAAGGGTTGCAGTGTTGCAAGGAGATGACCAAGGGAAAAAGATTCTATACTTAAGGAATTTTTCAATTAAAGGTTGTAGTCCTTCCCAGGTCTTAAGCTTAATCAGATACTGGCTGAGATGGGGGAGCACTTTAAGGTCCGAGAAAGTAACAATGGCTGGGGTGGCAGAAGTAGCTCTCTCTGGAATTCCAGTGTCCCAAATATTTGGCCTGACTGTCTCCCACACTCTCAAGCAAACTGGGGAAGACATAGTGAACAGCGGCAAAAGGGAGATGGGAGGTTTAACTAGAGAAAATTGGCTCCCCTCTTTCACCATCAGGTCCCCAACAAGGGGGCAGGGTCAGAGGAGGGCATAAGGAAGGAGTGTTTAAACAACAGATTCTCAAGCAGGCTGGGGAGGGGATATGTCTGGAGACATTCCTTAGTTTCCCCTTCAATGCCTACAACCAGAGGGGTCAAGGGACAGGTAGGGCCAGAGTGACTAGTTAAAGCAGAGAATTTAGATTAAATTTAGTTTAAGTGGGTAACCTTACCTTCAGCCTTCGTTTTTGCCCAGGCCTTGGCAGCGAGAGAGGTGGAGAAAGTGGGAGCACTGCCAGGACCCAGGCTTTCCCGTTGTTCCAAGTCTTGAGAAGACTGGAGGACAGGGTACTGGGGGGCGGCTCCACCACTTTTCCAACCTGAGGGACCATCTTTCCTCCAGTGTCCCTCCTGGTCATATGGGCACGGTTTCATGGGCACTGGTTCCTGGGGCTCCCTCTGGGGGGTACCCTGGAGGGGCACTCCTTGGACCAGTGGACTTGGACTCTTTGTGGTAACAAAAGCAGGTTTCCTCACTGCCCAAGTAACCAGCCTTCCTCCAAGGGGGTGCCCTGGAGGGGTGCTCTCTGGGTCTTTTCCTGGCCAAGGCAGCAGCCAAGAATTGAGCATGCTCCCGGGCCCTGGCCCTTCTCCTTTGTTCTCTTTCCTCTGCTGCAATGAGGTCTCTATTGCTGAAGACTCTGAAGGCCGTCTCCAGTAACTGGGCCTGAGGTGTTTGGGGTCCCATTGCCAATTTCTGCAGTTTCCTCCTAATATCTGGGGCAGACTGACTAATAAAATACATGCTAAGGATTCCTGCCCCTTCTATGGAGTCAGGATCCAAATTTGTATGCTTTTTAATAGCTTCTACTAGCCGGTTTTGGAAAAGGGCAGGGTTTTCCTTTTCTCCCTGAGTAATTCCCCTAATTTTTTGAAAATTTACTTGTTTTTGAAATGCAGTTTTTAGGGCTTCTAACAGGCAAATTACCATAAAGTCTCTCTTTCCCCTGTCCTCACTCTTTTGATAATCCCATCTGGGGTCACTCGTGGGAACAGCAGCTGTTCCTGGGGGGGTATTTTATGGGATTATTGCTAGCCATATGATCCCCAAACTTTTGAGCATGTTCCCAAATTCTGCCCTTCTCAACGGTACAACAGACAGAGAAAAGAAAATGCAGATCCTTCCAAGAAAGCTCAAATTGTAGGGATATGTCCCTAAAACCCTCAGTAAACCTTGTGGGGTCTTCTGAGTATCTCCCCAGTTTCTTTTTAATCTGGGTGAGATCCGAGAGAGAGAATGGAGCCTGTACCTTGATTGTCTCACTGGGTTGGGTAGGTACCTCTCTCAAGGAAAACAGCCCAGAGGGCCCAGTGGGGACAGTGGTTTGTGGAGGGAGATAGGAAGTCCCACTTCTTGTGAGGGAGGGGCTGGGGAATGCCTGCTGAACTGGATTAGGCTGCAGGGCCGGGGGATCTGGCTGGGAAGGGGAGAGATCTGCTGGTGCCTGAGGAAGAGTAGGGATCAAAGGGGGAGATGCCCCAGAGAATGCCACGGGAGTGGGAGCAGGGCCTAAGGCCTGAGTGAATGTTGCCCCAGCAAGAGGGGCTGCAGAGGGAGGCACCCCAGCAAGGCCTATAGTTGGGACCTGAGTTAAAGTCCTCAAGGAGGGGTGGGTTATGGGCAGTGATACTGTAGAGACTGCCCTGGGGGTGAGGCCTGAGACCTGAGTGAGTGTTGCCCCAGCAAGAGGGGCTGTAGAGGGAGGCACCGAAGCAAACCCAGTGGCTGGGAACTGATCAGCGGTTACAGAGTGGAGGGAGGCATGGGAGGAGATACAAGATAGGCAAATGAGGCAGGAATTGGGGGGGGGGTTGGGGTAAAGGAAAGGTTGGGGTAGAGGTGACTGAGGGGGAGGTGGAAGGACTCAGGGGGTGGGGGAGCAGTAGGAGGTTGGGGAGCTGGAGGAGGACTCAGGAGGGGTTTGGGCTGGGGAGGGGAAGGGGGTTGGGATGGCAGTAACGGAGGTAGAGGAGGAGGTGAAGTCGAGACCCTAGAAGCCATAAACAGGGGGTCATCCAAAACATCCAATTCACCCCCATTTCCCTTTTGTGGGATGGCTCTAGCTATAAGCATCTTACAATCTGTTCTGAGAATGGGGTCCTGAGAGAGTCCGACAAAGGCCCTTACGTAAGGTATTTCTATCCATTTTCCCTTTTGGAGGCAATATAATTGTAATTGTAAAAGGATATTACATTGTAAGGTCCCAAACATGAGCCACACTTCGTTGAGGCCAAAGTGTGTTGCAAAAGAATACCAACTTTTTCTTTTTAAGGTCTTTAGAGAAGTTAAATTTTTTCCAATTCTGTAAAAGACAGCCCAAAGGAGATGAATTTTGACCCATTTTTTTTTTTTTTTTGCATGGGGCTGGAAGTCCCCCCCTCCCCTTAAAGGAGCACGTGGAAGTAAGCCTTGCGAAAAAAACAAGAGGACAAAAATAATCGAGTTTTCCCCGATTTCCTTGCGCCCAGGAAATCCAGAGAATTCCTAGGTCCACTGCCTAACCAATGGAGCAACAACCTGAGTCTCTAACTCTCTAGCGCCCAGAAAGTTCAGAGACTTTGCCTGATACTGGGACCTGAAGCCAGGTCTGAAAATCCACTTCCAAGGTGCTTGGAGAGCAAGTAGGGGATAGAGAGAGGGGGAGACTTACATACCTTCCAGTTTGAGCAGAAGAACTTAAGATTAGCAGCTTTTCCCAGTCAGGGAACCATAAATGACGAGGTTGAGGGGTGATTGTGGACCCCAAAATACCAACGGTCTGGGTTGTGCTCGAATGAATTCCACTCAAACCTTAAAGCCAAAGAAAACAAAGTTTATTAAGGATTCGCCAAATTGGGTTGCCTCTTAAGGAGCCTAAGCATTTGTAACGCTTGTATTCACAAGCGGGCCAGATAGAGTCTCAGCTAGACAGAGTCTGAGCTGGATTGCATCTGAGCCATAAACTTCTTTCTTGTTCTTCTTTGTATATTGAAATGTTTGTGTCTCCTGATAATTGGCAAGTTCCCAACAACGATTAAAAAGGAACAAGAACAGAGTGTGGTCGAATGAAAAGAACATTAATTGGGAGCGAGGAGTCCTAGATTTGTATGCCTACTCTGCCATTTACTATCTGTATGGATCTGGAAAAGTCACTTCAGCTCTCTGGGACCCTCTCTTTATGGGTAAAATCAGGAAGTAGAACTTGATGACTTCTAAAACCCTTTCCAGTTCTAACTTTATGCTCCTACACACACACACACACACAGACACACTGTATTGTCACCATCCCATAACTATGTATCATAAATTGATTAATACAGCCCTTCCCCGGCTTTGCCTCCAAGATCAGGAAGTTGTTTCATTTCTCCACAGGCACTAAATAATCACTTGCTGAATGTCTGAATGGAAGTACTCAGCATTTCCCAAAGAGGACTGAATCTGTCAATATCTGAAGAATTTCCTTTGTTTTTGTCTGCTCCCCCCACCTTACCTCCTCCTTGATTGCTCTGAACCTTGGTTTTGCAGGTGGCCATCTGCTCTGGCTGTTCACTGCCCCTCCTGCCGTGAAAATGATCCCTTCTGGATCCTGACTAAAGATGTTTGATGTTTCTAAATGAGGATTATGACTTTAGGTGGAGAGTGAAGAACTAGACCAGATGGACGGACACCTATCAAGCCAAGGTCCTGTCTTCACTGCAATTATCTGAGTTAACAGTAGAACATTGAAAGGCAAAGAAAAACCAGTCAATCACAAGAACTGTGCCATAATAATTGATATGTATATAGGAGTGTAGATTTTGCAAAGAACCTTACACTTAATATATCATTAAAGTTTCACAACAACCCTGTAAGGTAGATGCTACAGGGGTTACTGTTGCCTTTTCTCCCTCCCCCATTATATAATAGGAACATAAACTCTGAGTGGTTGAATGACTTCTTCCAGGTCACACAGTCAGCAGGGAGGTTTTTACCTGCGTCTTTCTGACACCAGAAGTATCCCTATACCCACTATGACACATTGCCTCTCATACCTGTAGTGATTATAATTTGTTGCCTTTGAGGAAACCAAACATGAAGCTGAAAGAAGGGGAAAAAATATAGGATGGGACGAATGTGTGGAAGTATGGAAGTGGAATACCTGCAATCTTACTTTACTTCTGACATCATATGGACACAGCAAAAAGATAATTTGAAACAATAAAGCTTAGCTTTGAGCTACTCTGACTCTCCAACACACAGAGACCAACTCAATTTATAGATTCAAGAATGGAAAGGATGTTTGTGAATTTCAAGGTCTCTAGGTAACAGAAATCCAAATATGAAGCTTTTCAAGGAACAGCTGCTATGATCAATTAATGATATTGTTAAGCTTGGGTAGAAGGGACAGTACAAGGTACATTTTAATACTGGAATTATATTGAGAAGATCTTACTGTTCAGTCATTTCAGTCATGTCTAACTCTGGCATTTTCCTGGCAGAAATACTTGATTATTTCCTTTTCCACTTCGTTTTACACATGAGAAGACTGAGGAAAAGTTAAATGACTAGTATAGGGTCATGTGACTAAATGTCTGAGACCTATTTTAAACTCAGTTCTTTCTGACTGCATGCCTGGCACTGTATCCACTATGCCACCTACCTCCCTGAAGACCTACTTTCAAATTCTGGCTCCAGTATTTTCTTTCATATGATATTGGACAACAGGGGTGGTCACACCCTTTTAAGTCTGTTTCTCTGGATTTGTATTTAGGTGACACCTCTGTTTGAATATTGACTCAGCCACTCTTGCTACCCAAATGACCTGAAGTCACATAACCTCTCTAGTAACTATCCATAAGATGGTTGGACTAGATTAGTTTATTGGTAAGGTCTCTGTCCACCCTAACATTGTATTAACCAGTGATCATATGATCCTAGCCTCACAGGGTATATCTTTCAAATATTTTTTTCCAACATTATCTGTAGCATTATCCTTGAGTACACAAAATAATCCTACATAAATCATAAGTAAAAAGTCAAAATTCACAATATACTCACACATGCATATACATATATGTACATATATACATTCACATACATACATATAAATGTACGTACACACACACATATAGGATATATGTAGGATGCTGCATTCAGGCATAGGGTCTAAATGCTCCATCTGGTAATGGGTGGATGGAGAAGCCAATTAAGAGTTTGAAATGATGGCAGTAGTCAGCACTTGATCTTAAAAGAGGCAACATCAAGATGGAACCATCAACTCCTCTGATTATTAATAAATAAATATTGACATTAATTTAGCACTTTCCATCTTCAAAGCTCTTTACAATTATTAATTGATACTCTTGGGATAAGAAGATATTTGAAATATAATTTCTGAAGTTTGCATTTAAATAGAAATTTTATGATTGGTGTTTCTTGGGTACAAGGGCATATTTTTCTTCCTCCTAGAAGGAGGAAAGGACAAACTGCGGCTATTTGGAGATCTTCAGTGAACTACTTTAGGATCTGGTATGTAGTTCCTCTAATTACCAGTGTACATGGTACACAGATTAACATACCCAGGGACAAAATCATAGAATAATTGAATTATAGCAACAAGGAACTCAAGAGACCATTCAGTCCAACCTCCTTATTTCACACATGAGAAACGAGGGAGCAAAGAGGTAACACAACTTCCCCAATGTCACAGAAATAATAAGCAGTAGAGCTCAGATTTGGCTCCTCAGGCTCCAAAATCAGTACTCTTTTTACTGCACCACACTATGTGAATACACTGTTGTAACAAGTAGCAAATATAAAAGAATATGGAAAGAAGGAAAATATTGGAAAATTGAAGCTCTATTAGACCCCCCCCAAAAAAAAAAAAATAAAAAGGGTCAGTGGAATTCCTTCCATTGCTTCTGTACTAGATCTAGGAAAGACAAGGAAAAAAGAAGAGATCAGTTTAGTTCTTGAACATCCCTGCTTTCTTTGTGACCTTTTCCTCGGGCATGAATTCCTTCACTTCTCTCTATCTAAGAAAATCCTTCCTAACCATCAAGCCCAGCCCAGATTCTGTTTCCTCAAGGGAACCTTCCCTGATCATTCAACCCTTGGGGAAGGAGGTCTGTGTTACTGAGAATGGTGATGTTCAAGAGGTTAGGAGGCCTCTTTCATGTACTATAATTAACTCCTTGAAATCTAAAGCAATGGAACTCTGGAAGGAGGGGAAATGCATGACAGAAGTCACCTCCCCCCCACCTTAGGACTCAGATAACAAAGGAGTGTCCTCGATTTCCCTAAGAATACAAGGGCCTTTATTATCTAAAGTGTTCTATCATGGTGATTTGGCTAATCCTTTAATCTGAAGGCAGCTAAGGGATGGAATATAGAGAACACTTAATTTGGAGTCAGGAAGAAATCAGTTTAAATCTGAACTTAGACCCTTAGACACTTACTAGCTCTTTATAAGTCACTTAACTTCTCTCTGCCTTAGTTCCCTCATCTATAAAATGACAGTGATAAAAACAGTTATTTCCTGGGGGTGTTCTCAGTGTCAAATGAAACAATGCTTATAAGGTTCTTTTCAAACTTAAAGTTTGCTATAAATGCCAGCTGTTATTATTTTCATTTTCTCCTTGCCATGTCCTGTGGTCTAACCAAACTATCCACTCTGTTCCTCATATACAGCATTTTATCTCCCATTTCTGTCTTTTTCATTAGGCATCCTCCATGCCTGGAGTGTACTATCTCTTCTCCTTTACCTCATAAATTCTTTCTTCCTTTAAGATGCAGTTCAAGCACTCTTCTACACAAAGACTTCCTCGCTCTCATCTGCTAGTGTGCTCCTTCCCTAGCATATCAAATAACCTCATTTTTTCTATATGTAATTATTCTCTATATACTTAAAGATGTACCTCTTACCTCCTCATACAGAGTATAACCTCCTGGAGAGTAAGGGTTATTTAATTTTCTAAAAATTCTGTATGTCCCAAATCAGCACAATTCCTGGCATTAAAAAAAAAATATAAAAAGTTTAATAAATAATTGTTAATTGATTGACATTGTTTAGTACCCATCCTGACCTTTTTCTTCGTTTTACCCTCTCTCTTTATATAGTCTCTGACTTCCTGAAATGTTGTAGACTTTGGAATACCTGCTTGTGGCTCCTGTCAAAAATATACTCCTGACTTGTCTAACCTCTTAATGTTGTGACCCATATGTTCCAAAATGATGGTATACATAATGTCATTTACTTGCATGCAGATTGTCTGTAATCCAATGCTACTACCACTATTCACACTAGCCTTTTTTTCCAATAACCACAATAGCACTAGCCTGTCCCACTCTAGATTCTATCTAGGTATGTATCATTGCTGAAACCTGCATTTATTTGCTCATTTCTACTTATGTTAATACCCCTCTTGCCATTCATATGGGACAGGACGTCTGTTTTTCTGACCTTCCTTTTATCTGTTATATTCATGTTTCCCAAAACCACAGAATCTCAGAGTTTCAAGCAATATCCTAGGATATCTTGTTCAACCTATAGCTTGACCAAGTCTTTATAACATTCCCATTCAAATGATCAGTTAGTCTCTACTTGAAGATTTCCAGTGATGGAGAAGTCATTGTAACCTGAGGCAACTCATGCCACTTTTCAATGGTTCTGGTAAGGCTTTTTTTTTTTTTAATCCATATCTTGAGCAAAATATTGTTATTCTGCCTGATTCTGCCCCAGGGGCAAGAAGAATTAATCTATTTCTTCTTCTTCTTGACACCCAGCAGATATCTGAAGTTAGCTATCATTTCACAGCTAAACCCATTGTTCTCTAGACTTACTATCCCCTCTTCATTCACTGGATCCTTGTACAATATGTTATCCAGTTCTCTCTCCCTACTAATTGATGTTTTCTAAATTTATTTGTCACATATACCAGTTCTTTGTATACCCTGCAATACTGATAATGCAGATTAATCTACATATATCTTAATCCCTTTGTTATTGGGTTGTCTGACTGTTCATGACCCCATTTGGTGTTTTCTTGGCAAAGATACTGTACTGGTTTTCCACTTCCTTCTCCAGTTCATTTTACAGATGAAGAACTGAGGTAAACGGGGTTAAGTGACTTTTCCAGTATCACATAGGTAGGAAGTATCTGAAGCCAGATTTGAACTCACAAAGATCAGTCTTCTTCATTCTAGGTCTGGCACTCTGTCTCTGTGTCACTTAGCTGCCCTTACTCCCTTTGTTACATTTTAATCCCATGGATGACCCACAGTCAGGTTTGTGTTTATTTCATACTTTTTTTTTCAAAGTACCTATTGTACTCAAAAACTAAGCAAGGTACTCCTATGAATACAGAAATAGACTTACTGAAATTCAAAATGAATCGTCACATAAAATATTTCCTCCTGTTCCTTCCTTCTAGATTGGTTCCAGAACTACAGTTTCATAGATTTAAAGGTATGAAAGATCTTAGGGCATGACCCATTCATTCATTTTATAGACGAGGAATCTGAGGCAAAGACAAGTTTAAGTAAGGGAAGAGGTTAAGTGACTTACCCAGGGTCACAAGACTAGTAAGTATCTGAGGTAGAATTTGGTCCTAGCTTTTCCTGACTCTATCCACTGCTCCATCTACAATGTCATGATGGCTCTCATTTTTGGCTGACCAAATCTATTTCTCAGTCATACTCAAGATGCTGTCTTCACCTCTACTGTGTGCCTCAAAGAGTTCACTCTACCAAAAAAAAAGGCAAAAATCAAAGAGGAGGTCAGTTCATGGGATGTATAGGCAGCTTATTAGGTATTAGATTGGTGACCGAAGCCATAGTGGCAATTAGGTTAGAGCTGCTCTATTGAGTATCCCTCCCCACACTTCACACCCATTTAGTTGCTCAGGGACAAGAGGAGTTTTTGATGCAAGAAATTTTCCAACCCTATCAAGTAATGGGAACACTGAGAATGGGTAATGCTCCATATGTGACTGGGAGTTTAGGTATGAACTACTTGGTCATATGTTATGGTTTAATCTAGGAGCAGCAAGGCTCTTCATGGGGCTGTAAGGGGTATATTGCATGGCTCCTATTTCCTGATGACTGTGACCTGGGCAGAACACTGGAAGAAATCATGAATATATGTGTAGGGAGGGTGAGTTGGGGGAGGTGTGGTTTGGGGGATGCTGATGGAAAGAGGTGAGCTGACATTTCCCATCTCAGTAGTACAAGATTCATTACCTCTGATGAAAAGTCGCCTGGCTGCTGTGAGTTCTGACATACTCCATGGCTGGAGAAAGTGACATGGCCGTTTGACATTCAGGGCTAGAAGGTTACTGGTCTGTAATCACGAGTTAAAATTGAATCTTGTACAGTGCATCCTGCCAGGACAGCTCGACTGCTGATAATTATTTGGATGCTACTGTATTTGGATTTTATTTCCCCAGCAGAGAGGGGAGGCTGGATTTATAGTTCACTGCCGGGTTAAGATTGGAACAGGGTAGATCTTTTTTATAGTTAATATGGCAGAGCCAAATAAATCTGTAGGGTATTTTTTTTCTCCTTTTAACACTAAAACTCTCTGCAAAGGAAAAGAGTTGGGGGGGGGGGCGGGGTGTGGCAAGAGGACAGAGTGAAAGGACATTTTCTTCTAATTTTTCCACTAGTAGGCTACAATTCTACAGTGATATTTTTTCTTGCTCCTTTTACTTCATGGTGTTTTAAACAGGCCATCTGGACACTAAAGGGAATAAGAAACAGTCACCATTTCATAGATGTTACAGTCTGGGATACTATGAAAGAGGGGAAAAGCTCATGTAGATAAAGACAGAGAAGTTCAATGTCACTTTAGCGGTCAATTCAGGGAGTCAGGGGTGGGGTAGAGTAGTGAATCATTCCTGGCTGGTTATGGCAATAGAATCACAGCATGGCCTTGAACTCCCTGCCTGAGTCGATTTGGATATACTCCAAAAGATTACAGAATGGTTAACCCCTATATTTGTGATAGCAGTTGGTCACAGCAGGGTCAAGAAAGGTCACATTCTTATCAAACTGCTCCACAGTTTAACCAGATGAAGTAGCATCAGAGAGTTTGAGGTGAAAGGAGTCTTAAAGGTCACATCATCTTCTTCTCCTCTCCCCTCCCCTACTATTTCACAGATAAAAGAATCAAGGTTCTGAGATACTGTTACTTATCCAAATTTACCAAGAAATAAATGGCAGAACCAAGTTTTGGACCCAGAAATTCTGATTCCAGACCTAGCTCTCCTGTGCTTTGCTTAGTGTTTTGATCAAACATGAAGGGGATGGAGATGGGGCTTTCAATACCAGCCTTATCCATGAAGAAAGTATTATGAAACTGTCATCCACATTATTGACCCATAAAATGTAGGTTTAGAATGGAATTCAAGGGTCATCTAGACCAGTTTTCCTATTCCACAGTAAGAAGTGCACATTCCCCACAAGTGTGGGGAAATGACTTTGTTCACATATAAGTATTGGATTTAAGAGCAGGTTCTCTGTGCTTTTTCCATGATATGGCTGACTCTTGCTGACTCTTTACAATGCTGAAATTCCATTATTAGAAATGTATTTCTTTCGGAATAACTGTGCTTCTCAGAGTTCCCTAGTTAAATGTAAATCCTCTATTTATGTTAACCATGTTTAATGATGCTCATTTATTAACACTTTAATGTATATCATTCACACATAGGCCCATGTTGGTGAGATTCAGACAGGGTAAGTTTTGATAGAAAGGAATGGAACACATCTAAATCATGAGGTACTCTAAAAGGAAATGAGTGATGCAAGTGATTGAAGGTCCCAAGATAATCAAGGAGCAGAGGACAACACTAGGTATTTAAGGATAAGGAGAATAAGCATTTAGAAGAACATAGAAATGAAATAAAAGTATTAAAAAAAGAGTTTTCATCCAATCTAGTTAAAGACAGTTCTGGTTGCTGAAGATATTTCTCTAAGTATTTGATGGATCCAAGTTTTGGTGGTTCTGTTTCACCATGGGATAAATAAATGGTTACTTATTGAGTATCCAAAGAGGCATATATCAATTACAGAAGTTGAACTGATGAATTGAATGTATTCAAATAAATTCAAATTCAAAATGAATTGAATAAATCTAATGTTTTGGCAAGCCTATCTGCTAGGGACATAACTACAGAGATAGCCTAAGGAAAATTTTTCTATTCATAAGAGGGAAAGAGAGGGAAAGTCATCCTTAAGTTTGGTGTTCACAAGGCAAAGACTAATATCTACAGAATGTGAGGCATGCTGTAATCTGTGTTCCTCATAGTCAATCAAAGGAGGGCATTCTTCACCTTCACATAATTTGCAAAGGAATTCAAAATAATAATTCAATAATTCAAGCAGTCTAAATCATGAGAATCTGAAATTCAAGGCATAGAAATTTGGCCTTCCCCAAATTCCTTTATTATTTACAAAAAGTGCCATACATCACTGATTTATGTTTCCCATATAGTATTAACTATTTATTTCTTCTGTATAAGTAAACTTAATAATTGTCAACTCACCATGTTATCTTTTGATAAGTCACCTCACTGGTCCTCAATTTCTTCATGTTTAAAATGAAGAGATTTTTTCTTGTTTGTCTCTATTATCTGTATCAGCTCTAAATTTTTAATTGTTTTCTCCCCTCACAATGCCTAATATTTTCCTAAGTCAGGCATTACATATCCATGTATTAAGTGACAACTCTACACCAGGCATTGTGGTAAGCACCATCAAGCAACCTCACACAACCAGCATGCTTGTTAGCTAACCCTAAATGTGATCTGCTTTTCTAAGAGGAAAACAACTTTGGAGGGGAGGTCAATAATCTACTTTAATTACATTCACCAACAGAGAAAAAACAAGCACAGAAATAAAGACCAACAGACAAGGCTTCTGTCTGACCATATGTAATATATACATCACAGATCAACAGAAAGATCTAACTATCTGACCATTACATTCATACATTGTTACCAGAGAGAGAACCACCAACATCAGGGATTTCACCTGGTTATATCACAGTCTTCCAAAGAGTAAGTCCCTAATGCAAAACCGCACTTCAGAGTATATACACAAACTTTGCATCACAACCCTCATGACCCAGTGCCTCATTAACAAAAGGTGTGGGTCTTCCTACAAAACAAGCTTCCCTTAATGGCCTTCACCTGAGGTCTATTAATGGGTGGGGGACTATCTCTAACTCCCTTTACAGACTCTGAGGACAAGATTGAAACAATCCTTGCCTGCAAGGAGTCCACTCTAGATTTGTAATAATTATTTATTGAATGAAATAATATTGCCTATTTCTGCTATAACCATATAGATAAGCCCTTTGCAATTTCATCTCCAAACATAGAAATTTATTGCATGATGATATCAGTTATTTTTCAGTATTTACACTACCTAAACACTTCTTATCAGGCTGACTGATCCAGAAGGCAATTATTTTTGCTTCAAACTCACTTTCCTTGGAAACTATCTAATAGCCTAATTTTACATCAATTTTCCCCCTTTATTTTGTGGAGTTAGTAAAAGCCTCTTCACAAAATGAACCCTGAGGTCCCTTTCTAACTCTGAAATTCTATGATAATGCAATTCATCACTTCCATGCACCATAACTGGTTATTACAGGTATCCAGATATCCTATGAGTCAGTCCAGATCCCATCTCCCTAGAGGTAACAATGAATCAGAAAGACAGAATCACAGAATCTTGAGTTGGAAGGGATCTTAGCAACTATCCAGCCCAAGCCTTCACTACTGTAATGAATAGGACAGAGGAAAGAGGAACTATTATCTCCCTGTGTTTTCATAGCTGGGATCTCTAAGGAGTTTTATTTGTTTGTTTTGTTGTCATTTGTTTTTTTCTTTTGTTTTCTGTTGTTGCAATTAAGACCAGTACATAAAGATTCTGGCTCTGTTCTGCTATTTGTGTGACCCTGGGCAAGTCATTTAAACTCTGCCTGCCTCAATTGCCTCCATTTTAAATGAAGCAGTTGTTCTGAAGGAACTCTAAAGTCCCTTTCTAAGCTAATATCTATGATTCTATGTGGGTTATCCTTATCTAGCATGGTTAGTCTGTGAAATGGGAGGCTGTTACTGCTGTCTTTCTCTATATCTGCCATAAAAGAGCTCTGCCGTTTCAATGGGAGTCTACACTTTGCTTTGCAAAATACATACCCCCATCATTTCCAACATTGGGGAAATGTTGTATTTCCCCAATATATTTCCGACATTGTCTTCTTGCATTTCTGCAGGAGGCCAAACTAACCAAAGACTTGTACAACTAAATGTTTACTCAGAACTTCTCTTCCCCTGCCCCTCCAGCCCTTCCTCTTGCCTATAGCCTTGGATGTAATTAACATACAATTTATCGAACAGCAGGACTCTTACCATGTGATCAGGGATTATTTTAACAAATGAAAATTGTATTGCTGCAAGCAAGGGAGAATACAGAACCTGACATTTCTCCCAGGTGAATTAGATTCACATTTCTGAGTATCTGGGAGAAGGGCAATTGGTGTGTTTTTTTTGTTGTTGTTGTTATTTCTTTTAAATGCTTGATGTCAGCCTTTTGGGGAGCATTGATTACATTCTTCATTACTACACCAATGGGGCTAAAATACCAGCTATAACATTGAACGGGAAAGGGTGGGGAGAAAGCTGATAGCAGCCTGGGGTGAGGCACAGTGGATTTTCATAGATTTCCTTTTCTTTTCTCAGAGTCTCTTTAGCTTTGGATAAAGGAAGGTTCTTGATTCTTTGTGGGAACTGGAACCCTTTCGTTTTTCTCAGGAATACAATTAGGACTTGAAGCCCTAGGCTCAGTTATCTTCTAGTAGCAGCTCACCCATCAATGGGGCTCCTCAGCACTATCCAATTCAGATGCTAAGGGGAAGTGTGGGTTAACTCCTTATGGGTCCCTGAGCCAATACAATTTTTCAGAAAGGAAACTGTGGGAAATTGTTGCTTTTATTTGGGGATCAACAGTGGTTCAGACAATGGCAGGGGAACCTGAGCCCCTCCTTAATATTTCAGGGAAACAAAAGCCATTTCTACCTGAAAGGCCTCTCTACTTGTCTTCAAAGGATTTTGCAGGCTGTTCCTGTAAGCTGCTTTCTCCTTATGTGAAACTTCCCAATCCCATTCACCAACTGTTGCCATGGTAAATAATTATATCACAGATGAATTGTGTACACTTCCTCTTCATAGCTGGAAGAGAAATTGTAGAGGAAAGGGGGGGAATCAAAATCCTTTAAAATTACAGGGGAGATAGCTGAGGAACGATTGCCTCCTCGTTAACATAATTAGCTCCATGAATTATAAATTGGTATTAGAACTTGCTCTTCATGACAAAAGGAGTAATTATATTTACTCATGTAAAATTAAACAATACCAAAAAAATTAATGGAACTCACCAGAAGCTCTCTTGACATTATCATAAAATTCAGAGATCCAAATACCCCACAATCTGAAGTGATTTAAGCCACGTAAACTTTAATGCTGTTCAAACTTGCTCTGTGGAGATATATCTCCTGGCTAGTTTATAATAGAACTTCATGTAAAAAACAACCACCAGAAACAACAAGCGTTAAATGGTTTCTTTCATAGACAGATAGCCAGAGAAGGTCGAATTTTCTGCATCTGAGAATGAGGCTGTGGTAATTTTCACAGAAGAATGATTTATGGACTCTTGCAAAGTAAAAACATCCACAATAGAGGGTGACTTGTTTATCCAAATGACCCCCAAACACATAAAAAAGGGGGGCTGAGACTAATAGAAGTTGATTAACTATTAATGGACCCTCAAAAGAATGTGCTGCTCTGAAACACTGAGAGAGGTATTTCAGAATTATAACTAAGTTAGGGCAAACAGAAAGCTGAAAATTAGAGGGTACCATGACCTGTTCCACTGTTCAGACCCTAATGAATTCTTCCATACTCCTCATTGCCCTAAGTGCCAAAATTCCTACTTACAGCTTCTGTAAAGTATCGTCTCTTCTAATTTTTTATCTGTCATCCAGAAGTTGGGAATTATGACTCATTATACATACTTTCCTATTTGGACAACCTGCACCGATCAAGAATAACACAGAGATAAACCACATAGAATCCTATAGATTCACAAGAGTGGGAGGATCAAAAATCATTTATTCTAACTCATACCAGATCTATTACCCTACATAACCTTCTACTATAAAAGTTATTTCAAGGGGTTTTTACATGCAACCTGGCTTTGCTCGCAATTACTACCCCTATGTCCAGATATCCTAAAGCCTCAATTTCCCTTGAAATAATATGTTATAATATCCTTGCTGAATTTTTCATTTAGAATGTGGGGTGAAAGGACTCTTCTTAATCAAATGGTGTGACTGATATATCATTTATGAATATTGTGCTGCCATTTATAGATAACTCATTAAATGTATGCACTGTGGCTACTTACTACAGTGAAAAATTAAGAGTCTTGGCATTTTATTTTTTGTCCCAAAGGCAAATTGATAATAAATGTACAAATTAAAAAAAGTAAGGGCATACCATATTTTGTCAGTTTTGAAATGAATACTTACCTTCTCTACATTTACTTAACAATTTTACCCTGGTGTGCCTTCTCAATTATTTTCTGTTCAGCAAATTAGTCAATACTTTGCTCCCCCAGTGCCTAGGAGAGTGATTTTCTCATAGCACCCTTCACTTGTTAACTGTTACCTCCATGATACCTTGTAAATCCTTGGTAAGTGGAGTATCTTTGATATCAATTTTTTTTTATTTAAACAAAAATCTTACATCTTCTCTCATTAGGAGATGGTAACATAAACTAGAAGGTCTGCCTGAAAAAAAAATGCAACATCTGTCCAAGTGACAAGAAAAACTTCTGAAAGGTTTTGTAATGTGAAGGCGGGGAAGCATTACAAGATTCAAACAGGATCAGGCCAAATCTACACCATTTATTGTAATTTGGGGAAAGGGTGATATATGTGGCAAGATATGTCTGTAAGGCAAGTACAAAAGTATTATGAAGAGCATGTATGTGAAATTGCATTTGATAATAAGGACACATGATCTCCACGTTCTACCCTGTTGCAAATCCACAAAATTGCAGAATATTAGAGTTTATAAAGGACTTGAGAGATCTAGTCCACACTCTGTGTTCCAGAAAAAGGAGGTGAACTGTCTGAGGTTATGTAGCCTGCTAGGATTCAAACGGAGGTCTTTTGACTACAAATATAGTTTGTCTATTAAAAATTTTAGATGTCCCAACAACATATTTTAATTAATAATGAGCAATGTGCATACAAGGGAAACAGGAATATTGCCTGAATTGAATGTTATTATAAAGAGCAGAGGTGTTATATTTCTTCAATCCCTAACAGAGGAAGCATTCAGGAAGTAATAGTAGCTACATTTATAGAGCACTGACCTTGTGCCAGACATTGTGCTAAGTGGTTTATAAATGTTATGACATTTAATCTTTACAACAACTATAGAAGGTGGAGATGTTATTTTTTTCTCATTTTCATAGTTAAGGAAATTGAGACATCTAGAGGTGAAAAGACTTGCCCAGGGTCACATAAGTAGAAAATGTCTGAAACAAGGTTTGAACTCAGGTCTTCCTAACACTAGATCCAGTAATCTATCCACCTCACCACTTATCAAATGATACGTTTCAAAGCTCAGAGATAACACCCAGATTATCTAGCCCAAAACTGTCACTTTATAGAGAACAGCAATTAACATAAAACAGCTTAAATTTAAAAAAAAAACAATTTCCCCAAGAACTTCTAAGGGAGATGTTTTAGTTATCACTCCCATTTTATAGACAAGAAAACTTAAGTCCAGAGGTGCGTAGTGATTTTTCCAAGGCCACTTAGGTAGCAAATGGAAAAAAAATGGATTTTGACTCATTCATTCATGCCAGCTATTCCATTTCCTTCATTTAGCAAATGAGGAACCTGAAGAACATGGAAGTTATGACTTGATCAAAGTCCACAGTATCAAAAGTGGGATTTTTAGTTTGTCATCTGAGGCATGACTGATTCCAAATTCTCTGTCCCCAAATAAAATTCCTTTCAAATTTTGTTTTATTTGTTTGTTTTGGTCTGGACCTGTTATTTTATCTTTCCATTATAAATATTTGTTGAATGAATGAATGAATGGATGAAGAATAAATGAATGAATAAATAACTGCACAACCAACTGACTAACCAACCAACCACCTCAGGAATAAGAGAAAATTATATGACCCCGTTGTATTTACTAAGAACGTGGGTCTTGTGATTGTTTAATATTCTCTCTCTCTCTTTCTTTCTCTCTCTCTTTCTGTTTCTCTCTCTCCATTCTCACAGACATTTTGAGCTCTACATTTAGTGTCTTTTTTTATATGACTGACAAGTAGAACAAGCAATAGAAGCCTGTTAGAAAAAGCATAGACCATCACATTGACCATCCAAAGTCTAAAAGGACTCAAATTCAGAGTACTAAAGAGAAAAAAAAAAGGTGAACAATAAATAGTAGCATTTGAAATAATAGCTGTGCTCACATAGAAAATTTCCACTTGGCGGGGATGCCTTGTACCAAGCCTAAGTAGCAAACAGAGAGGGTGAGCTGAATTTCATTTGGAATGGATCTTTGCCTGATGGCTAAAATTCTCATCAGGGCAAGCTCCAAAACAAAAAGAAGTTAGTTCGCCCAAGGCCTGCCGACTTCTATTAGATCACCCAGGGCATTAATTTCAATTTTCATGTATTTGTACTTTAAAAAAAAAAAAGAAAGAAATGGGGGGAGGTGGGAAACTTTGTGCCAAAAGCTTAGCTGCCAACTGTTGGGGGAAAAAATTGATTTCTATTGAATACTGCACTTTGGAATGAAAGAAAACATTGTCTAAATGAAGCTGGGGCTCTCATTCACCTATGCCTATATTACTGTGAAATCAATTATGTGGGCTCTTTCGAAAGTTACTGATTGTAGCAAATTGAATGGCCTTCATTTCAGCATAATTTGGAGAGGTTGATGTAATCAGAGACCTTACACCACGGTGAGATACAAGATTCGTGATATTCAGATGGGAAAAAAGCTACAGTGGTTAAGCTTGTTCCGCACCTTCCGCTTACCGCCTATAATGCTTTCATAAGTACAAATGAAATTGTTTTGATGAAGGCGGAGATGGTTCTGAAGGGATGTGTGAGGTGGGAAAGGGAGAGGAAATAAGGTTGCTGGAAATCACAGTACTGTCCTCATATGCAAGGAAGCTGTAGAATCTAATCCTGGGCATAATTGACTGCAAATGAAACACTTTAATATCAAATCTCAAGTTATGCCCCAGAGCCGAGGTTCAGGTTTATATGAGCTATGTGTGAAGAGAGGTGAAATGCCCCCTTTTTCTTGCAGTGAATATTTGTTCCACTTCATTCTGTTGGAAGTCTGGAGACCCAAATAATTGCTCTTCAAATTATAAATTGAGTATCTTTAGCCCCAAGACAATTGACAGCTTGAAGAAATTCATGGAGGTTTTGGTTTCAGGACATTAGCCTGAATGAAACAAACAGCATTGTGTGGGACTTGTAATGGGCTGTATTTGGAAACTAGATTTTTATTTGATGTTCCCCTATTTCCCTCTTTGAATGGGACAATCAACCCTGAAGAAATGAAGAGCTAACGGAACATTCAAAATCAACTGAAAGTCAACATAAATGGAAAAGATATCTTTCAATTGTTGAAAGAAAGAGAACATTACCTAAAATCTGATAAGTACAATAAAAAAAAATTAAAAATGTGAGAGAATATCTGCTAAGCATAGAAATGTAAACTGCAGTGAGTTAGAAGAGCAGAGAGAGATAGCATAGACAATTCTTAGGAGCTTAAGAGAATAGACTTTTCTTCTCCAATCCCCTATGCACATCCAATCAATCTTTCATTTAATAATTCAAATTCCTGTATCTTAGAGAAGCTGCTGACAAAACTCTTCTCAATTCAACAAAGAATTTTGTATGTACTCCCTCCATAGGAACAAATGAGACAGTCCATCCATATGGTTTTCTGTGCAATTCTTTTTTTAATAGTCATGTATTTTTAGATTTCAAAATTCATTTCCAGAAAATTTTGAGTCCCAATTTTTCTCCTCATCTCTCCCCTCCCCCCACCCCATAACACTTGGCATTCTGATTACCCCTTCCCTCAATGTGCCCTGCCTTCTATCACACCCCACCCTTCCCTTATCTGTATCTTCTCTCTTTCCTTGTAGGGCAAGATACATTTCTATACCTCATTACCTGTATTTCTTATTTCCCAGTTATATGCAATAACAATTCTCAACATTTGTTTTTGATATTTTGAATTCCAACTTCTCTTCCTCCACCCCTCCCCACCCATCCCCACTGAGAAGGTAAGCAATTCCATACAGGCTGTATACGTGTCATTTTGGAAAAGACTTCCATAATAGTCATGTTGTGCAAGACTAACTATATTGCCCTCCATCCTACCCTGTCCCCTCTTTTTTTCTATTCTTTCATTTGACTTTGTCCCCTCCCAAAAGTGTTTACTTCTAATTACTCCCTTCTCCCATTTGCCCTCCCTTCTATCATCTCCCTCACCCCGCTTATCCCCTCCTCCTCTACTTTCCTGTAGCGTAAGATAGATTTTCATACCAAATTTAGTGAGCATGTCATTCTCTCCTTACGCCATATGTGAAGAGAGTAAGCTTCACTTTTCCCCTCTCATGTCCTCCCTTTTCTTCTCCTTGGAGAAAGATTTTTCTTATCTGTTTTATGATTGCTAGTCTGCTGCATTCCATTTCTCCCTTTCTCCTCCCGATATTTTCCTCTCTCACCGTTTAATTTTGTTTTATGTTTTTAGGGATGTCGTCTCTTCTGATTCAACTCAACTTTTACTCTCTGTCTATATGTGTGTGTGTGTGTGTGTGTGTGTGTGTGTGTGTGTGTGTGTGTAATCCCTCCACCTACCCAAATATTGAGAAAAATCTCAAGAGTTACAAATACTATCTTTCGATGTAGGAATGTAAACAGTTCAGCTTTAGAAAGTTATTTCTGATTTCTATTTCTTGTTTACCTCTTCATGCTTCTCTTGATTCTTGTGTTTGAAAGTCAAATTTCCTATTCATTTCTGGTCTTTTCATCATGAATGCCTGAAAGTCCTCTATATCATTGAATGACTTTTTTTTTCCCTTGAAGTATTATACTCAGTTTTGCTGGGTAGGTGATTCTTGGTTTTAATCCTAGTTCTTTTGCCTTCGGGAATATCCTATTCCAAGCCCTTCAATCCCTTAATGTAGAAGTTGCCAGATCTTGTGTTATCCTGATTGTATTTCCACAATACTTGAATTGTTTCTTTCTAGCTGCTTGCAATATTTTCTCCTTGACCTGGGAACTCTGAAATTTGACCACAATATTCCTAGGAGTTTCTCTTTTCAGATCTCTTTCAGGAGGTGATCAGTGGATTCTTTCAATATTTATTTTACCCTCTGATTCTAGAATATCATGAATATCATGAAAGATAATGTCTAGGCTCTTTTCTTGATCATGGCTTTCAGGTAGTCCCATAATTTTTAATTTGTCCCTCCTAGATCTATTTTCCAGGTCAGTTGTTTTCCCAATGAGATGTTTCACATTATCTTCTATTTTTTTCAATCTTTTAGTTTTGTTTTGTAACTTCTTGGTTTATTGTAGAGTCCTTTCCTTTTCCATTTGGCTAATTCTGCTTTTTAAAGCCTCCTTCTCCTCATTGGCTTTTTGGACCTCTTTTGCCAGTTGAGTTAGCCTTTTTTTTTTTTTTGATTTTTTAAAAATTATTTTATTTGTTTTCAGTGTTCTACAGTCACTTTTTTTTAATTTAACTTTTAACATTCATTTTCACAAAATTTTGGGTTACAAATTTTCTCCCCTTTTCTCCCCTCCCCCCCCCAAACACCAAGCATTCTAATTGCCCCTATGACCAATCTGCTCTCTCTTCTATCATCCTTCTCTGCCCTTGTCTCCGTCTTCTCTTTTGTCCTGTAGGGCCAGATAGCTTTCTATACCCCTTTACCTGTATTTCTTATTTCCTAGTGGCAAGAACATTACTAGACAGTTGATCCTAACATGTTGAGTTCCAACTTCTTTACCTCCCTCCCTCTCCACCCCTTCCCTTTGGAAGGCAAGCAATTCAATATAGGCCAAATCTGTGTAGTTTTGCAAATGACTTCCATAATAGTTGTGTTGTATAGGACTAACTATATTTCCCTCCATCCTATCCTGTCCCCCATTACTTCTATTCTCTTTTGATCCTATCCCTCCCCATGAGTGTCGACCTCAAATTGCACTCTCCTCCCCATGCCCTCCCTTCCATCATCCCCCCCACCCTGCTTATCCCCTTATCCCCCACTTTCCTGTATTGTAAGATAGGTTTTCATACCAAAATGAGTGTGCATTTTATTCTTTCCTTTAGTGGAATGTGATGAGAGTAGACTTCATGTTTTTCTCTCACCTCCCCTCTTTATCCCTCCACTAATGAGTCTTTTGCTTGCCTCTTTTATGAGAGATAATTTGCCCCATTCAATTTCTCCCTTTCTCCTCCCAATATTTTTCTCTCTCACTGCTTGATTTCATTTTTTTTTTAAGATATGATCCCATCCTCCTCAATTCACTCTGTGCACTCTGTCTCTATGTATGTGTGCATGTGTGCATGTGTGTGTGTGTGTAATCCCACCGAGTACCCAGATACTGAAATGTTTCAAGAGTTACAAATATTGTCTTTCCATGTAGGAATGTAAACAGTTCAACTTTAGTAAGTCGCTTATGACTTCTCCTTGCTGTTCACCTTTTCATGGTTCTCTTCATTCTTGTGTTTGGAAGTCAAATTTTCTTTTCAGCTCTAGTCTTTTCATCAAGAATGCTTGAAAATCCTCTATTTCATTGAAAGACCAATTTTTCCCATGAAGTATTATACTCAGTTTTGCTGGGTAGGTGATTCTTGGTTTTAGTCCTAGTTCCTTTGACTTCTGGAATATTCTATTCCATGCCCTTCGATCCCTTAATGTAGAGGCTGCTAGATCTTGTGTTATCCTGATTGTATTTCCACAATACTTGAATTGTTTCTTTCTAGCTGCTTGCAGTATTTTCTCCTTGACCTGAGAACTCTGGAATTTGGCCACAATGTTCCTAGGAGTTTCTCTTTTTGGATCTCTTTCAGGCGGTGTTCTGTGGATTCCTTGAATATTTATTTTGCCCTCTGGTTCTAGAATCTCAGGGCAGTTTTCCTTGATAATTTCATGAAAGATGATGTCTAGGCTCTTTTTTTGATCATGGCTTTCAGGTAGTCCCATAATTTTTAAATTGTCTCTCCTGGATCTATTTTCCAGGTCTGTTGTTTTTCCAATGAGATATTTCACATTATCTTCCATTTTTCCATTCTTCTGGCTTTGTTCTGTGATTTCTTGGTTTCTCATAAAGTCCTTAAAGTCATAAAGCCTCCATCTGTGCCATTCTAATTTTCAAAGAACTATTTTCTTCAGTGAGCTTTTGAATCTCCTTTTCCATTTGGCTAATTGTGCTTTTGAAAGCATTCTTCTCCTCATTGGCTTTTTGAACCTCTTTTACCAATTGAGTTAGGCCAGTTTTCAAGGTGTTATTTTCTTCAACATTTTTTGGGTCTCCTTTAGCAGGTAGCTGATTTGCTGTTCATGCTTTGACTTCATGTCTCTCATTTCTCTTCCCAGCTTTTCCTCCACCTCTCTAACTTGATTTTCAAAATTCTTTTTGAGCTCTTCCATGGCCTGAGCCCATTGGGTGGGCTGGGACACAGAAGCCTTGATTTCTGTGTCTTTGCCTGATGGTAAGCATTGTTCTTCCTCATCAGAAAGGAAGGGAGGAAATGCCTGTTCACTAAGAAAGTAACCTTCTATAGTCTTATTTCTTTTCCCTTTTCTGGGCATTTTCCCAGCCAGTTACTTGACCTCTGAATATTTTCCTCACACCCACCTCGCCTCCTGATCCTCCCAGCGAGTGTTTGGGGTCTGAGATTCAAATGCTGCTTCCAGCCTCAGGGCTTTGGGCGGGGGCAGGGCTGCTATTCAGTGTGAGATTAAGTTCAGATGCTCAGGTCAGGGCAGGGCTGCCTCTCAGGCTCAGTTCCCTCAGGGAGTTTATGCAGAGACCTTCAACAATGGATCCAGGCTCCTGCCTGCTTGGGGAGCCCCGGTCTGCCGCCGCCCCTCAGCTTCTGTCTCCCGAGGGGGCCCGAGCCATGGGGGCACCCGACTCCCCCCTCGACCCGCCAAAGAGACACTCTCACCGACCCCCATCACCTGTGGGTGGAGGGACATGTGCGGCTGCTGGAGATCCTGCCCCTGAAGCCCACTCGGATCTGTTCCTCTCGGTGCCGCAGCCGCGGCAGGGCTGTACTCAGCTCCCATTCCCGGCGCCCAGTCCGTAGTGCGAAGGACTTTTTGCGAGAGGTTTGCAGGTCTCTCTGGAACAGAAATCTCCCTTGCTCCAATGTTCTGTGGCCTCTGGGTGCAGAATTCGCCATGAGTTACTTCTTTGTAGTTGTTCTATGGGTTGTGGGTTCAGATCTATGTGTATGTGCGTCTTTCTACTCCGCCATCTTGGCTCCGCTGAGTTAGCCTTTTTTTAAAGGTGTTATTTTCCTCAGCATTTTTTTGGTTCTCCTTTAGGAATCTGCTGACTCATTTGTCAAACTCTTCTATGGCCTGAGTCCATTTCATATTCATTTTGGAGGTACTGGAGGCAGAAGTCTTGAATTCCTTTGGCAGTATGCATTGTTCTCCCTCCCCTCTCACCTGCCTGGGAAAGCCCTCCAACACTGACCTTTGAAGCTTTCTTTGTTGCTTGTGGGTTCAGGGATCTGAGACACTTGCTACTGGGAATTCTGACCTGGAGGCCTGTTCTGGTCCTGTTCCTCCCCATTCCACATGGCCAGGTCTGGGCTCTGCTCTGCTCAGCACCCTGTGGGAGAGACATTTCCTGCCAGCCTTCCAGGTTACCTTTGGATGGTCATGTCTTTTACTCTGTCATTCTGTGGCTTCTGCTGCTCTAGAATTTTCTGAGAGTCATTTTTCACAGCTATATTGTGGGCTGTGGAGGAAGTGCTAGAGTATATGTGTCTTTCTACTCTGCCATCTTGGCTGTGCCCCCTTGCTTATGCAATTCTTATCCATGTTCTTTAGTACTGTCATTTTATTTTCTTTTTAATTTTTCATTCATTCATTCATTTCAATCATTTGTTTATCAAGGCTGGGACTCTATCTCACACAGGCTTGAAATGCTGTGATCATTCATAAGTCTAATCCCAGTAGTGATCTCCCAGGACCTTTGGATATTTCTGTTTCCCACCTTGACAGTTTACTCTTCTTTACACAATCTGCTGACCCTAGACTCTGGGGTCTCTGAATATGGATATAAGAATTAATGTGGATACTCATCACATTAGTCCACTTCAGTTCAGAACTCTCTAACTGAACTGATCCACCAGCATTCACCTCTGTGATAGTTGAGATTATAGATATGTATAACTATGATTGGCTGCTATAACTTCTTTTAAAGGCTGTATACCTTTTTTTTGTTTGCTTTTACCATATTTTCCTAATATTTACCACTTTGTGCACATATCAAACCCATCTCTTCATTAAAGGCAAACAGTTAAACTAAAGCAAACAAACTAGTGGCTTAGTGATACCAGTAGTCCTTCTATCCACTTAAAGAAAGAGGTTGTTTCTTTAAATGTTTCTGGACCTAATATGATTCAAATTATTTGGTGGCACAGTGAATAATATTTAGGCCCTAAAGTCAAGGAGACCTGAGTTCAAGTTAGCTTCAGACATATACAAGCTGTGTGATTCTGAGCAAATCACTTAACCTCTTTCTCTCACAATTTCCTCAACGGCAAAATGGATATAATATCACTATCGACCTCACAAGGTTGTTGTCAGGATCAAATGATATAATATTTGAAAAGTGCTTAGCACATTACCTGACACATAGTAGACAATTATTAAATGCTAGTTCCCTCTCACCACTCCACGCCCCTATTTAAAGTTTCTTGTATACAGTCTTCATAGTGAATCATCTTGGAGTCCTTCCTCAACTCACTAAATATGTTGGGAATGCAAAAACATAGCACTATAACTTGGGATATATTTATTTATTCATTTATCTATCTATTTATTTATCTTGAACACTCACTTCATCACTCATGGACTATTTGTTCACACATTTAATTGATGACTTTTAGTGTCATTTCATTATTAACAAAATAATATGCTCACATACTTCAGTATTTGCAAAATACTTTACATATAATGTCTTATATACAGCTACTTAAACCAGTCTTGTGGTTTATTATCCTTTGAATTATTTGCTTTTCTAGTCTTCTGAGACTGTGGTATTCTTTGATTCATAAGTATATAGCATCATAAGCAGGTTTCATCCATATCATATCAATCACTAATGTCATTGAAATGAGTAATTCCTGTAAAGATGTAGATTCCAAACCCATCTTTACCTTTTTATCCTGTATGGTTCTTGTCCATTTCCTCCAACAATATGTTATATAGATTTTGCTCGACATACTGGAGGCAGTCCTCTTTATTTTTGGAGATTTCGGGGACATGAGTGAAGAACCTATCCATTCATTATTCTACTCTCTTTTCCCACAATTGGCAAAGTTACATTTCCATGTCCATACTTTTTTGTTGACATTTTTAATGATACTTCTGATGTGCAGCTATCCGTTTATATATGCATTGTGTCCCTTTCCTTTACCCTGTGGGTACCATATACAAATTTAGTCCTTCAAGGACTATGACCTTCCATTACTTATAGCCAAATAGTGTAGGTCAGAGAGCTATGGTCCATCATCCAAATCTAGCACAGACAAGAATGATTTTTATATTAAAAAAGCTGCATTGTGTTTTAAATTTTTAAAGGCCTTTGTGAATCTCTGCTAGAATCATCAGAAGAAAATTGTTATAAAAAAAGGTTTTTGATTCTCGAAGAAGTTTGGAGTCATTTAAAACATTTTTCAGTTCCCTTACTTCAGTATAACCTATATTCTTCCTCATTCAGTTCTACGTTGAGTTTATTTTTCACACAGATTGTCTCTCTAATTTTTTTACGTATTGATTGATCAACTATACTGTCTAATTATACAACTGTAAATCATTATATTAATTTTGATAAATCTTTTCTATTTTCTGTTTGTAATGCTGGCACATTCATACCTTAAATTGGTATGGATCAAAATAGGTTCATACCTAAATAGAACTAGGATGACCTGATATAATTAAGTCTTTAATTAATCTCATTTTCTTTTTATTGCTTCTCTTTTTTTATGTGGTGTTAATATTCATGATCATTCACCATATTTATGTGTAAAATCTTAAAAATTAACATCTAATCTAAATTGGTATCATCTTTAGCTGCTATTTCTCCTTATTGGGCAAAGAGGTAAAGAATTTATTGATTGTATGAATTTTTAGGCTGTTTTGTCCTCCTTGTGTTGATTGATTTACATTGATTAAACTTACTTAGAACTTCATAGTAGCAATATATGTTATTTTGTCCATTTTCCATATTCCACATTGAAAGCTTGTCTAAATAAGTTTAAAGATCTTCTCATTTCTGTTCTTTGATTAGTATGATTTGTGCTCTAACCAGTCAGTGATCTGAATATGCAGATTGTTCATTTAGAAATAAGGGACAGACACACACACATACACATGTACAGAGACAGAGAGACAGAGAAAGACACAGAGACAGCAACAGAAATAAGAGTGAGAGGAAAAGAGAGAAGAGGGGAGGAGAGGAGGGGAGAGGAGAGGAGAGGACTTTCTAGTAGATGAATTGGGGATAGGAATAGGCTTGGAATGCTGCCTCCTCTATATTTTAGATCCTTCCCAACATTGTTCTCTCCCTTTAGAGACATTTCTGAAAAAAATATCTGGAGCCATTTGTCTTCTCTCTCAGTCTGGAAGTCAGAAGATCAAACCTTCATTCCTCCTAAGCACTCACCAACTCTGCCCCTCACCATAGGTAAAAATCACTGACCATAGTATTATGCGAATAGACTTGATCCCTTGGTTACAGTAGTAATACACTTTCGGTGGGAGTTATCATTTTTTTCTTGAGAGGTGATACAACCCTGGTCATAGAAAGTATCACAAGATGAAAATGCTTCCATTTTTAAAGATATTTGTCCATATGACTTATATGGCCTTGAGCAAATCACTTAGACATTTTGGGCCCTGTTTCCTTACCTATAGAATGAATATACTGGTCTCACCTTTGAGGTTCACTCTTGCTCTAAAATGTGATCCAATGATTATAATAAGCTTTATAAGTCATACTACTTTTGAATTTATTATTTCTAGCTTAGTGGAGAAAGTGAATTTACTTTGTGCAATCTATGAAAAAATAATTTATTAAGTAATTTTATATTACATAATGATTTAATTGCAAAAGGATGATTTTGGCAGGAGGCAATGTTTAATCTAGGTTAAAGGTTTGAGTTTTTAAAGGTAGAAAAAAATAATCTAGCCATTGTCCATTTGCATATAATATTACTAATTTTAAAGGTTTTTTTAATTTAAATTGATCAGAATGAAACATTCAGGATGTATACTTGGCAATATTTTATCAAATAAGTTTTAAAAATAGTAAAATTACATTTCTTTTAGAATTTATTCTATATTTTAATAAATCTCACAAGCTAATTGGGAAAATGAGACAAACACATGCATCCTGGGCAAGACATGAAAGATGGATTCAAAGGCTGGACTGTAATGTATAGATAGTAACTGTCCCAAGAATTAAAAGATGAGAGGATTGACAAGGACTGTTATAATTTACAAAAATGAGGTCAAATTTGGCTTGCCTTAAAGGGTGGATAGCTTTTGAGTGGGAGGAGAAGAGGCATGATTGCATTTTAGACAGAGAAGGATTCTGTAAAAGATAAGGGAATAACAGAGGATATATTGTATATGAAGTTAAGGAGAGGGAATTTGATCAGAGTATTTCTGGTCAATCTATGATGTCTCCCAAGTAAAGTTAGTAAAATTACAGAATATAAATGAAAAGTAACATAGACAGTGAAATGTCATACTGTTTTAAATGAACTGCAAAGGATAATTCACACTTTGTTACCCATTTAAAAGGTGTGAAGATTTTCTTTAATCTAATTAGATGGAATTATAGTGTGGTTAGCTATTGATTGGCTCTTTAAAACACAGCCTCTAAGATGTATTAGGGCAAGAGGACAGTGGTCTTCTGCATTTAAGAAGATAGAACCCCATGTTTGAGAGGATATTCCATACATTGTTCCTTTTAGGAGGAGAGGGTTTTCCTTTCCTCTACCTTTGATGTTCCCATTAACCACACATCTTGAATTAGAGCTACTTACCCAGTAAGAGGCATGGATCATGATGGGAAGCAAGCCTAGTCAGTCAAGCCACAAGACAAGAACATCTTTGTGATTTTAAGGAGTTAGCCTTGCCTATCAAGAACTCTAGAGAGGAACAGACTCAGAGATGCAACGTGATTGACACCCTATAGAGAGGCTGTGCACTAGAACAATATGAGGGTAGCAGGAGAACAGAAAAGATCCTCCATTGCTAGAGGTGTAAATTGTTTGGTTATTTTTTAAAATTCCTTACATATGGTCCTTTACTATTGCACACTATAAATGTACCCACTCTTCCCACTTGTGCTTGGTATAGTTTTGGGAAAGTGAACACCAGGTTTATGGGAGAACATGTTCTTATTATGTCATTTTAGTAAATACTTTTATATTTGCCTGTTGCCTTTGGTTACCTATTGAAGGCATACACCCTGGTAGCGGCTTGTAAGGTATAGTTTTAGGAGTCTGAATCCACATAGAACCTTAAATGAGTTCAGTAACTTCTGTGGGGCTCCAAACTGTAAATTAGAGCTGGAGGATAGTTCCAGAAGAGGTGACATATATATAGAATGCCTCATTATAGTTTTTATTCCTGTGATTCAATTAAAACCTTCCGTTATTCCATATCTCTGTCACATACTCAACAATAACAAATTCTGAGATTGTCAAAATATGTTGACTATTTTCTTGCATTTTCTTCTCTGATATCTATACAAATGGTCATACTGGAGGGAGGGATGGTGGTGGTGGTGGAAGGTTGTCTATCGTTACATAGTATAGATGCTGTCCAGATATCATATGAATTTTATATGTACATAATGTAGTTATGTGTATTGTATGAATAGCTTACATCTTTGGAAGAAGCAGTGAAGCTATGCTATAATTATAATGTAGCCATAGTGAGGGTATTATGTGCATATTGGCTTTCAAGGGTCTGCATAATTTGGTCTCACTATACATTTCCAATCTTTTTATCCCCATTACTTCTCTAAACATATCCAGGATTATAGTCATGGAATAATATGTGCCTTTTCCAGAACATGTCTTCCCTGCCTAGACTATAACTTGAGGGTAGAGACAATTTTCTCTTTTTTTCTTGAATCCCGGATATCTCTGAATTCCTTCTCTCAGCTCAAGGAGTTGCTTCCTGCTATAATATTCATTCAACCATTATCTTCACTTCACAAACTTCCTGTATTTTTGAAATTGGAGATCAAATACCACCCCTTTGAAGAAGATTCCCCTGTGCACTTGAGTCAGAAGTGATCTCCATCTTCTCTCAATGTCAATAACATATGATGCCTTATCTGAATCTTGCAGATGGAACCTTTCTCCTGTTATTTTTGAAAATATTTTCTTTCCCTATTCCTGCTTCTGCCTGAAAATATAACCTTTTGAGTGCAAAGACTATAACTTCTAGGGCAGGGATACTTATACTTAACTAAACTTGGAGTCAGAAGGCCTAGATTAAAGAACTTGTGCCATCTTCCAACACTATAACCTTAATCTTCTTAGGGACTCAGTTTCACAATGTATAAAGTTATAATACAATTGTTTTTCAAAACTTATACATCAGTATATTTGTGCGGATCAAATTATATACATATATGTATGTATATAGAGAGAGTCTTAGAATGTTGTAAATGCGAATGATTATGATTACTCTAATAGATTTATTTTTTAATCTCTACAGTACATATAGCAAAATCATTTGCTCATGGTAGGTCATACAATCTTATGTCTAGAGCTGGAAGAAACATCAGAGGTCATCTAGTATAACTGTCATTTACAGATAAGGAAATTAAGGCTGAGAGAAATTAGTTGATTTATCCTAGGCCACCTGGATGATATTTGTCAGAGGTGGGATTTGAACTCAGCTCTTCCAACGCTAGTGGGAGTGATGGTTATATTGCATCATGATTACACTTGAATTAATGAGAGAATGACATTTTATAGTTATACTACTGTAATTGAGTAAATATATATTGATGCTGGTTTCATTTTATGTTGTTGTTCTTTTACATTTTTGTGGAGGTTGAGTCTGACTCTTGTTGGAGGTATCAACTACAGCATTTTCAACTTTAAACTATTCAAAAAGCCCTAGATGAAACCCTTATCTCTTAGTCAATGACCTCTCCCCTTTTCTTTCTCTTCTTTCCTGTGGCTAGGCATATCAGCCATGGACCTTCTGAAAAATAAAGTCAGGCTTTGGCTTCATCTCATTCAAGAACCTTTCCCTGATGCTCTAGGCTAGAAGTAATCCTTCCCTCACTAGCCTTGCTTGCTTCCCCCTCCTTTCCCATGTACTCACTTAACATTAACATCATGTTTATTTTTCTAGATTGTAAATTTCTTGAGGGCAGTGAAAATGACGTGTTTCATTCTGTCCACAATGACTATCTAATAAGAGCTTAACAAATGTTGAAAATGATTTAGAAAATAACAGCATAGATCATTTCTGAGGACGCTAAAATTGTTAATCTGAAAGAACAAATGCCACACCCCAGAGGACTGCAAACATAGGCCACTATTCATAATGTTGCTAATGACATTCTGGTTCAGGCAAAAATCATACTAGTTGACCTTAACTCCCATTCATCACTGAAATTCTACTGTAAACATATGATATTTGTAATACTCTCCTAGACAGTTGTATAATCCAGTGAGATGGCAAGAGATGCTTTATAAGGAGATGATCTGTGAAATAAGTTTAGCACTTGTATTCTTGTTTGATTCAACAGCAGGGTTCACATACAGGCTCCTGCCTTCTTTCTGGCTATGGTAAAACCCTACAGATATAAGTCCCCATTTCAGAAAGTATTGGACAGAAAACAGAACAGTCAGCAAAGAACCTTTTTTCCTTTCATTATAACACTTTTGGTTGACCCTCTGATGACTTGTCATGCCACATGCCTAAATGTCTTGTGCCTGCTTACTGACATTCCTATTATTTTTAATTGTTGAGTTATTTTTATTTTTTCATTTTCTTTTCCTTTTTTTTTAAAATTAATTAATTAATTTTTAGTTGGCAACATTCACTTCTGTAAGTTTTATATTTTCTCCACCTCCCTCTCTTCTCTTCTCCCCAAGCTGGCATGCAATTTGATATAAGCACTACATAGGAAGTCATATTAAGCATATTTTCACATTAGTCATGTTGTATAGAAGAATTAGAACATATGGGAACTATGAGAAAGAAAAACAAAACAGAAAAGAAAGCAAATAGTCTGCTTTGATTTGCATTCAGACTTCATATTTCTTTGTATGTATGTGGATGTCATTTTCCATCATGAGTCTTTTGAAGTTGTTTTAGGTCACTGCATTGCTGAGAAGAACTAAGTCTATCAAAATCACTCATCTCACAGTGTAGCTGTTACTGTGTGCAATCTTTTCCTGATTCTTCTCACTTCACTCAGCATCAGTTCATGTAAGTCTTTCTAGATTTTTCTGAAATCTGTCTGCTCATCATTTCTTATACAATAATAGTATTCCATTCCATTCATATACCACAACTTGTTCAGCCATTCCTCAATTGATGGGTATCCCCTCAATTTCCAGTTCTTGGCTACCACAAAAAAGAGCTGCTGTAAATATTTTTGCATATGTGGGCCTGATATACCTGTTGAGTCACTGCCCTGCCTGCACCTTAGGTACCTGCCAGACTCCAAGAATTCAACTTTGACCAATTGTTGTCTGTGAGCTAACAGGATAACTGAAGAGTTGGTCCCTTTGACTTTGTTCTCAAAAAGTGAGTGATGACCTACTCATACCTCCCACTTCCTCAACCTGATTTTCATTTCAAAATACATCCAAATCTTCTAAAGATACTTACTTTTTTGTTTTTTAGTCCAGACCTACAATTTCATATGTGTGGCAGCCTCTTTGGTGTTGAAAATCCTGTCACAGAAACAGAAGGTATCTCCATGAAAATTATGGTCTTGCAGTGTTGCCTGGAAGAACATAGAGTTTATGTAACTTGTTTATGTTCACCCAGCCAGTAAGTGTTAGACATGAGACTTTAACCTGAGTTTTCAAAGTTGACCTTCTATCCACAGTATTATTCTGTAATGATAAGAAGGGAAATTATGAAAAACAATGTGGCAATGCAAATAAAATATAAAAAGCAGTAGACAGGCTTATTTCTAAATAGATGAAGCTGGGGGAGCCATGACCACACAATGAATGACAAGTTGTAGAGTTTGGGGAGCAAGTAATAGGTATTTCCACAAAGTTCCTTTGATTTTAATAGGCACCATGTGGCTAAGCTCCCAAAACCTATTTTGAACATTCATTCCAAGGTGTGAATGAAGAAAATGCAGTTCCTGCCCTGCTGGGTGTTCTTGGTTAATTAATGTGATTATAATGATAGTCAGGGAGTGTAAATTTCCTATGTCATTTCAGGTCCTATAAAGTATCCATGGTATAATGAGCTCTGCAATAGAGTGAGCCATTTTCATTGGGTATTTAAGTACATAGCTTAAAGGTAGAGGAGGAAGAAGAGGAGGGAGAAGGAGAGGAGGAGGAAGAGGAGGATGAGAAATAGTAGTAGTAGTAGTAGTAGTAGTAGTAGTAGTAGTAGTAGTAGTAGTAGTAGTAGTAGTAGTAGTAGTAGTAGTAAAAGGAGGAAGAAGAGGAGGAGGAAGTTATTAGCTCCAGTTGATATATAATGGGATTCAAAACTTCATACTTGTGAAAGAGAAGAAATATAAGAAATAGTTTTTGCCCTCAGAAAGTTTACATTCTTGTTGAAGAGATAAAACCCACACTGAAACCATCAAAAAACAAAGCAGCCAATATAAGCTAAAAGCTGAATGAAATATATCTATTTATGTTATTTCCACAAATGAACTTTCCTTCTATAGGTAGCTTTCAACATTTCACAAGAGTGTCCTTCTTGTATTAATTAAAATAATTGATTAGAATTTGTTGCTGTAAAGTACAAGTGTCTGTCAAAGGATGAGCCATGATATGGAAAATATATTTAGAATCATAGGTGTGAGTATGATTCTTTGGAATTTACGTTCACAATCACATGCATATGCTTGGATCTCCTGACTATACTGTAGTATAGTAGAATACCTAGTGGAAAAAGATAGTCCTGTATCTTAAGGGGAAAAAGTGGAGGGTTGGGGAGAGGTGCATCAGCTTGAGAATCACTGAGGTAGCTTATAGAAGTATGATCAGTAGTACAGACAGATAAAATAATCAATTCATACCAAATCATCTCTTTGGTAGAATTAGTCTGTGAATTATACAGTTATCTAACCAATCTAAGATTATTGATGAAAAAGTCATTTTCCATGGAAAAGAATGAAGTAGTATTTTAGTTCTGTCTTATAGATAAGTGAGGCTCAGTTGTTTAAAGGGGTTCACTAAGGTCACAATCAATTTCAGACTCTAACATAGGTTTTATGACTCCAAAATGAGCTCTGAATATTTGCTTGATCTGAATGAATGAAAAAAGTCTTTATTAATTTCATCCTATTTGCTTAAGGGGTAATAAGGAATAATGAATAAGGAGCTGGCCTCTAAGCTAAGAAGACCTAAGTTTCAACTATTGCCTCTTTCAAGAAGCATTATGACAAGAAAGTTTCTTCCATAGATAGCCTAACTGGTCTTGTTCTCCTACCCATATAGGGTCCTCCATAAGAGTCATGTCCCAGATTCTTCATTCTTAGAAAGAATGATAAGCCTCAACTCATGTGTTTATTTAAAAGAATGATATGAAATCTCCTTGCCTCAAGGAGAAGAAAGAATAAAAAGAAAGGAGGGAGGAAAGGGAGAAGGAAGAAAATAAAAGAAGAAATGAAGGGATAGAGGAAGGAAAAAAGAATGTTGAAATGAAAAAAGAAACACAAAAGAAAGAGGGAAGGGAAGAAAAAAGAGAGGAAAAAAGTAAAGAATCATGTCTCTGAATTGAATAGTGTTAACTATAAATATAAGGATGGATGTCCCCCCCACCCTAATAAATCCTAGAAGCCCCAGACATCTTCATTAAATGAATCCATCAAAAATAATCTAGATGTGATAAGCCATTAATTCTTTTCAAAGTATGATAGGGACACTGGGTCATTAGATGAAAGCCACTGACGTCACGTAGTAAATATCTTGAGTTTGGTTAAAAATAATCAGTCACATCCTGTGGGACTAAGTATAAAGGTGTGAGTAATTCTGGGAATTTTACTAGTTTCCATGGCAGGTCAGTCAGTTAGTAGAGTAGCTCTAGCCAAGCACCCAAGGTGGAATCACCTGGAGGAGGTGGGTGAGAGACATTCATTCTCTGTCTTCCACCAAACCATCACCAGTCAGCCTGATGACTTAAGGGTATGCAGGTGTCCTGATAGACATTCAACTCTTGATCACGGGAGGTGTCAGTGACCAAAAAAGTTAGAGTGGCTGATGACAAAGGAGGTTTCATTATATAATGATAATATTTAGAAAGTGATACTCCTTCTGTCAGAGGAAAGAGTCTGTACCTGGAAAGACTTATATGAACTGATGCTGAGTGAAAGAAGCAAAACCAGGAGAATTTTGTATACAGCCAAAACCACAGTGTGTGGGAATTTTTCTGGTAGACTTACTCCTTCATAGCTGTGCAAGGACCTAAAAAGTTTCCAGTGAACTTTTGAGGCAAAATGGTTACAACATCCAGAGAAAGAACTATGGAATTGGATGACAAAATGAAGCCAACCATTATCTTTTGTTTTGTTTTGTTTTATGGTTTCTCCCATTCATTTTAATTCTTTTATTCAAGATGACTTTGGTGAAATTGTATTTAATAGAAATGTATGTGCAGAACCTATATAGGATTGCAAGCTGTCTCTGGGAGAGAGTGGGGAGGGAGGGGTAAAGGGGGAGGGAGGGAAAAAATCTAAGATATATGGACGTGATTATAGAACACTGAAAACAAATAAAATAGTTAATTAAAAGAAAGAAAGAGTCTGTGGACTCTAGGAAGATACTGATTCTCTTTTTAAATTTATTTGTTTTCAGTTTGTATAATCACTTCCATAAGTCTTAGATTTTCTCCCCCTCCCTCCTCCATCCTTCTCTCCCTGAGACAGCATGCAATCTTATATGGGTTCTACACATACATTCTTATTAAACACATTTTCATATTAGCTATGTTGCATGGAAGAATTAGAATGAATGGGAGAAATTGTGAGAAAAATCCAAACAAAACAAAACATAACACAAGAGAAAATATTCTACTTCATTGTGCTTTCCAATTCCATGGTTCTTTCTCTAGATGTAGATGGCATTTTGCCTCAAGAGTCCTTTGGGAATGTTTTAGGTCCTTGTATTGCTGTGAAGGGCTAAGTCTACCAGAAATTCCTCACACAATGGGGTTGTTACTGTGTACAATGATCTCCTGGTTCCATTCTTTTCACTCAGCATCAGTTCATATAAGTCCTTCCAGGCCTCTCTGAAGTCTTCCTGATCTTTATTTCTTTTAGCACAATAGTATTCCATTACATTCATATACCACAACTTGTTCAGCCATTCCCCAGTTGATGGGCATCCCATTGATTTCCAGTTCTTGGCCACCACAAAAAGAGCTGCTATAAATATTCTTGTACACATTGGACCCTTTCCCATTTTTATGATTTCTTTGGGATACAATCCTAAAAGCGATATTGCTGGGTCAAAGGGTATGCATATTTTTGGAGCCCTTTGGGCATGGTTCCAAATTGCTCTCCAGAATGGATGGATTAGCTTGCAGCTCCACCAGCAATGAGTTAGTGTTCCAACTCTCCCATATCTTCTCCAACATTTATCATCTTCCTGTATTATTATGTTAGCCAATCTGATAGGTGTCATATGGAACCTCCAAGTTATTTTGATTTGCATCTCTCTAATCAATGGTGGTTTCCAGCATTTTTTTATATGACTATAGATAGCTTGAAGATATTGATTCTTAAAGTCAGGAGATAGCAACAAGTAAAGGAAACTTCAAGGTGTCTCTAGGAAGGAAGAACATTTCCAGCAACTTCTTTTCAGTACTTGCAAGGTATTCCTTTGGTTACAAATGTTCTCTATATGTACGGCTTAGCAACATTGTGGTGTACCTTCGTTCTCAGAAATCTTGTATATAAAGAGAGAATGCCATCAGTTAGAGAGAAATGCTTTGTAATAATTCCTCCTACTATTGTATATAACCTTAATAAGTTCCATTTCTAGGAGTTAATTAAATTAAACTGATTTTGATGGATGGAAAATACACTGGTAAGTATTGTGAATGATAATGTTAGAAGCCACAATGCTTCAGTGATGTTCCTGAAGGTCCTAAGAAGAGTCAGTCACTCTCTGAGCATATGGACTGACAGAATGAGCAGGAGTTGGTGAAGTAGTCTCAGAGGAGGTTTTGAAAGAAAAGTAATATGAGAACAGAATTAGTGAATCTCAGAGCTGGCAGGTATCTTTGTGATCAAATATGGCACCCTATATGTGAGAAGAAATCCCTTCTCCCAAATTCCCTGAAAAGTGTTCATTGAGCCTTTTAAAATTATTTTAATATTTTGTTGGTTTTAGTCAGCCAAAATCCAATTTTGGAACCACAAATATGTATAGTCAATCAAGACAAATTTCTACGTTGGCCATGTTAAAAAAAAGTATCACCATTATCAGGAGGTGGGTGGGAAGTCCTCTGGAATCCTGGCTGGTCATTTTACTGATAAGAGTTCATCATAATAATATTCCAACATAATGATATACTATAATTTATTTGTCCATTTCCCAATTTATGAATATACTCTCAGATTCCCACTTTTTCCAGCTCAAAGAGAGCTATAAATATATTTTTTTGTATATAGAGTGTCCTTTTATGTTTTTAGCTTAAGACTAATTCCTTCACTAATCTACCCTCCCTTTAACTGCCCCTTTCCTTCCTATTCACTTGTCAAGTGAAGTGTGCTTTTTAAACCAATTTTGCATGTATGTGTTTAAGTATTATTCCTCTTTTTGACTAGTTTAGATGAGATTCCCATCTCATTGTATAAATGTCTAATTGTACACCCATGTTGTGTGAGCTAATTTTATTTTCCTTTTCTTTCCCCTTCTCCTCCAGTGTTTTTTTCTCTTCCCCTCTCTTTCCATTATTTTCTGTGATCTAGAGCCATTCCAAAGCCTTGTCTATGAGAGTTCCGGATAATGAGAGAGATCAAAGGAAACATATTTATCATTTCCTCATAATTCAATGTAAGGTTTTTAGTTTTTTCTCATTGTTCATTTATATTTAATTTTGTTTCTCTTCACTTGTGTTTTCAAAGTTTCTCTGCATCTTTGGTCTTTTTTATCATGAATGCTTGGAAGACTTCTATTTCATTAAGATTCATTCCCTGCCCCCAGCCCCCTGGCAGCATTGTTTGGTAAGTTATCCTGGGCTGTAAGCCTATATCCTTTGTCATTTGAAATATCTTCTTTTTAATCAACAGTTTAATTGAGCTTTATCAAGAAATAAAGTGAACTTTATTTTCTTTTTATTATTGCTATTCCTTTTTAATATATAATAAGGTTATCATGTACTTTTTTCTTTTTTTCTCCCCTCCTCTTCCACTGTAGAAATGACTATTATTAGACACAAATAGAATGTGTGTGTGTATGTGTGTGTGTGTGTAAAACTAGTCTATACACACTTCTATTGATCAGTTCTTTCTCTGGATGCAGATAGTATCTTACTTCTTAAGTTCTTTATTGTTAATTTGGGTATTTATAACAGTCAAAATGACTCATTCACTCAAAGTTGTTCTTAAAGCAATGTCATATTTCAGCTTCTCTGTTCCTTTATATTGGTGACTGTTCAATCATATGCTTCTCAGTTACTCTCATTGATTGTGGCTTCTCAGTACTTGAATTCTTTCTGACTGTAGATTTTTTTTCTTTGGCGTGGGGCATCTAGATTTTGACTATGAAATTTTGGGAATCTTCATTTCAGAGTTTCTTTCAGGAGATGTATATTGGATTTTTTTTCTGTTTCCACATTGTTCTATGGTTCCAAAAAAGATCTGGGAAGTTTTATTTTATAATTTCTTGAAATATTTTGCTTAAGTTTTCTTTTCTTTTTTTGAGGGGAGGGAGATGGGTGAGTTTTCTTGGTGATAACATTCAGTTAATCTAATGAGATTCTTAGCATTTTTTTATTCCAAATCTATTTTTGCTGTGAGATGTTTTACATTTTCTTCCATTTGTTCAGTCTTTTTGATTAAATATTTCTTGTAGCCTCATGCATTCATTGATTTCTATTTGGTCCTTTCAATTTTTAGTGTTTGTTTTGTTCCTCATTTGCCAAACTGCTAATTCTCTTTCCATTTAAAAAAATAGCTTTCATTTCTTTTTAAATTACTTTCCTCAAGTTTTTAGTTTTTTAAATTTGTTTTCAACATTTATTTCCACAAAATTTTGTGTTCCAATTTTTCTCACCATCTCTCCCCTTCTCCCACCCCAAAACACCATGCATTCTGATTACCCCTTCCCCCAATCTTCCCTCCCTTCTTTCACACACCCCCATCCCTTATCCCTATCTTCTCTCTTGTCCTGTAGGGCAAGGTAAATTTCTATACCCCATTACGTGTATTTCTTATTTCCCATTTGTATGCAAAAACAATTCTCAACATTTGTTCCTAAAACTATGAGTTCCAACTCCTCTTCCTTCCTCCCTCCCCACCCATCCCCACTGAGAAGGCAAACAATTCAATATAGGCTGTATAAGTGTAGCTTTGAAAATTACTTCCATAAGGGTTATGTTGTGTAAGACTAACTATATTTCCCTTCATCCTACCCTGCCCCTCTCATTTCTTCTATTCTCTCTTTAGATTTTGTCCCTCTTCAAGAGTGTTTACTTCCAATCGCTCTCTCCTCACATTTTCCCCCTCTTCCATCACCCCCCATCCTGCTTATCCCCTTCTCCTCTACTTTCCTGTAGTGTAAGATAGATTTTCATACCAAATTGAGTGCTCATGTTATATCTTCCTTGAGCAAAATGTGATGAGAGTAAGTTTGACTTTTTCCCTCTCACCTCCCCTCTTTTCTCCTCCATTGGAAAAGCTTTTTCTTGCCTCTTCTATGAGAAATAATTTGTCACATTCCATTTCTCCTTTTGTCTTCCCAATATATTCCTCTCTCACCCCTTAATTTATTTTTTATTTGATCCTTTCCTATGCAACTCACCTTGTGCTGTCTCTCTGTCTCACTCTCTCTGTCTCTCTCTTTCTCTCTCTGTCTCTGTCTCTCTCTATAAAATATATATAAATATATATGTGTGTGTGTGTGTGTGTGTGTGTGTGTGTGTGTGCGTATGTATATAATCCCTCCAGCTACCCAGATACTGAGAAAAGTTTCAAGAGTTACAAATATTATCTTTCCATGTAGGAATGTAAATAGTTCAACTTTAATAAATCCCTTGTGATTTCTCTTTCCTGTTTACCTTTTCATGCTTCTCTTGATTCTTGTGTTTGAAAGTCAAATTTTCTATTTAGCTCTGGTCTTTACATCAAGAATGCTTGAAAGTCCTCTATTTCATTGAAAGACCATTTTTCCCCTGATGTATTATACTCAGTTTTGCTAGGTAGGTGATTCTTGGTTTTAATCCTAGTTCCTTTGACTTTTGGAATATCCTATTCCAAGCCCTTTGCTCCCTTAATGTAGAAGCTGCTAAATCTTGTATTATCCTGATTGTATTTCTACAATATTCAAATTGTTTCTTTCTAGCTGCTTGTAATATTTTCTCTTTGACCTGGGAACTCTGGAATTTGGCTACAATATCCCTAGGAGTTTCTCTTTTCAGATCTCTTTCAGGAGGTGATCGGTGGATTCTTTCAATATTTATTTTGCCCTCTGGTTCTAGGATATCAGGGTACTTTTCCTTGATAATTTCATGAAAGATGATGTTTAGGCTCTTTTTTTGATCATTTCTTTCTAGTAGTCCCATAATTTTAAATTATCTCTCCTGGAACTATTTTCCAAGTCAGTTGTTTTTCCGATGAGATATTTCACATTATCTTCCATTTTTTTCATTCTTTTGGTTTTGTTTTGTAATTTCTTGGTTTCTCATAAAGTCATTAGCTTCCATCTTTACCATTCTAATTTTTAAGGAACTATTTTCTTCAGTGAGCTTTTGGACCTCCTTTTCCATTTGACTAAGTCTGCTTTTTAAAGCATTTTTCTCCTCATTGTCTTTTTTTTTTCTTTTTACCTATTTTGCCAGTTGAGTTAGCCCATTTCTATTTTGCCAATTGAGTTAGCCCATTTTTAAAGGTCTTATTTTCTGCAGCATTTTTTTTTTTTGCATCTGCTTTAGCAAGCTGTTGTCTCTCTTTTCATGATTTTCTTGCATTGTTCTCATTTCTCTTCCCAATTTTTCCTCCACCTCTTTTTCTTGATTTTCAAAATCCCTTTTGAGTTCTTCCATAGTCTGAGACCATTGAATATTTATTTTGTAGGTTTTGGATGCAGAAGCCTTGACTTTTATGTCTTCCCTTGATGGTAAACATTGCTCTTCCTCACTCAAAAGGATGGAAGAGATACCTGTTCACCAAGAAAGTAACCTTCTACAGTCTTATTTTTTTCCCCTCTTTTGGGCATTTTCCCCAACCAGTTACTTGACTTTGGGGTCCTTTGTCAATAGTAGGGAATACTCCGTGGACCTGTAAGTTCTCAATTCCTCCAAGGTGGCACAATCAAGAGAGAGGAGTTTATTCCTCAGAGGCCTCCACCTCTGCCATTCCCCAGGACCATTCCCAGGTCAGAGGTTCACATCAGCTGCTCAGTTCCCCCAGGACCTTTACTCTGAGCAGCTCCAACATTGGACCCTGGGTGCTGCCACTGCCTGCTGCTGCCCACTGCTGCTGCTACTGCCACCACTGTCTCCTGGGGCCAGGGCTAGGGGAGGACTCTGCTCCCTTCTAGCTTTGGTTGAAAAAGCCCTCTCACTGACCTTTGGCACCTGTGGGTTAAGGGATCTGTGAACCACAGCTGCTGCCAGGAACTCTGCCCCCAAGGCCTGCTCCAGTCCTGCTCCTCCCCATGCCACTTGGCCAAGGCTGGTCTGGGCTGGTATGACTGACCTTTCATGCCAGCCTTCCAGGTCACCCTGGGCTGGAAATCTCCTGCACTCTATTGTTCTGTGGCTTCTGCTGCTCTAGAATTTGTGGGTATTCTTTCTTTACAGGTATTTTATGAGCTGTGGGGGAAGAGCTAGCATATGTGCTTCTTTCTACTCCACCATCTTGACTCCGCTTCCACAAATGTTTTTCATTCCAATTATTTAAAAAAGAAGACTAACTCAAAAACAAACAAACAAACAAAAAAACCCTCTTACTTCATCTCATCAGGAATTCTAGTTGACTTTGTGCCCTCTCTGCATTTTTCTCTGAAGCAATACTTGTAGATGTTTTGCCTTCATTTTCTTCTTCATTTACTTCCAGGTTTCCCCTGACATCATAAAAGCTCATTAAAATGAAACTCTTTTTTCTTTGTCCATTCTCCCAGTCTACTTCTTTACTTGGAGTTTGATATAGAGGCTAGATTCTCTGATACTACTGAAAGCAAGGTCTGGGCTTGTTCTGTTTTTTGCTTTTTTGGAGGGTACTGAGTTTTATGATATTTTAGGAAATCAGGGATAGGCTAGGAGTCTACATGCTTTGATATTCCCAATGTCCATTTAGCCTCTTTTAGATCATTTCAAAAAATGGAGGGTTTGCTACCCCCAAGGCAGCAGGCCATTCCATTTTCAGGCAAATGTGATCATTAGGACTTTTACTTCTACACACAAAAATTGAAATCTACAAATTCTTGTAGATGGAGAAAGTGATCATGGACTTTGGGATCAGATCTTGAAATATTAGAATAATTGTATCCTTGAAAAGTTTAAGAGTTGTAAGTTTAGAACAATATAACATCCACCCTATTAAATATGGGAGTAGTATCAATTTATGGATTTTATTATTCCAAGAGATAAGATATTAACTAGGGAAAAAGATTGTCATATAGGGGATATGTTAGTATTAAAACAGAGGAAAAATGAGTTTAATAGTTTTTTGGGGGTGAGGCAATTGGAGTTAAGTGACTTGGTCAAGGTCCCACAGCTAGTAAATGTTAAATCTCAGAGAACAGATTTGAACTCAGGTCCTCCTGATGCCAGAGCCAGTGCTCTATGCATTGTACCACCTAGCTGTCTCCTGGGTTTAATTCTGATTTAATTTTCATATATGAATGGCTATGGGAAAATCACTTAATCTCTTTTCAGTTTCTTCACCTATAAAAGTAATATGAGTAGGACTTACCTCACAGTGTTATTGTATGACTCAAATGAATGTAAGTTTTGTTAATTATTTTTAGCACAATACTTGGCATATAATAAAAGCTAAACAAATGTGTTTTTTTTTTTTAAATCTACCTATCCATCTGCCTGGTCATACCAACTCTAAAACACATAATCCTATGATTTCTAAAATATAATTCTTTAATTCTATAATTCAAAAATATAATTCAATAAGGAAAATAAAAGTTTCCCTTATTTTCTTGCACATAGATGTTTAAAAATATTTTGAATGATCATCTGATTGACAGAATGAATCAATGAATGTATGAGTGAGACAATGCTTAAACTAAGACATTTATGCCACAGAAAATTTCCATGAATTCTTACAAAATGTACATAGTTGATCCTGCCAAAAGCCAATTTACTGGTTTTTACACAATAGGAGTGGCCTTGGCGTCACTCCAAGAATGTTCTTGTTTTCTAAGAAAAAATTAAAGCTGCCACTGAAGGAACTGAAATCCCTTGAACATACAAACAGTATGTGTGCTGGATGTCTTACCCTTATTCCTGTTTGAAGGCTGTCCTGTTAGTTAACAAAGGAAATTGAAGGAATAGGGCACCTGGATGGATATATTTGTAGGTAGGTCAATTAGTTCTACCCCCAAACAGTGAAGAGATTAAACTGAACAATTTACCAAATAAAATTTTTTTAGATCCATTTCTTGTACATGTGCACACATGTGCATGTGCATGCATGTGTGTGTGTGTGTGTGTGTGGTTAGTGTTACTAGGAGGTTTTATACATAAAATTTCATCTTTATTCACATAATACTCTGAAAATGTCAACTTACAATTCACATCAGTGAATCAACAGAACATCCTGTCCTCCTCCTAAGTTATTATTTGAATACCATGGACATTTGCAGGCATTAAGCTTGTACCCAGGAATGATGTTAAGAAAGCAGACACACTTTCTTTAAGACTCTTATTTATAGATTATGTCCTAAGATTCAGAAGTGGTGAGTGTCCTGGAGGGAGAATATCTAGGACTTGTTGGTCAGTGCACCAAGGTAATCTCTTAGCATGGTATTGATAGCCAGCATGGCTATAATAATAGATGCTAAGAATTTATTATATGCCGTGAGTTAGGCATGAAGTAGATAAACAGCCAAAAGAGTAACAACAGGTAGAAACAGGAAGGCATCAGATTAATTAGTCACATCAGTGCAATCCAAAGACTAGGGGCATATAGTCAAAGATTACCAAGGAGCAGAAGTTACAGGTAACAGGAAGTATGTGGTATATCCTACTATGATATCAATGAAATGTATTATTTCCAAATATTTTCTTACTACTATCTATAGGTTTTTATATGATTCCTGACAGGCAGGTGTCATTGCCAGTAGATCTGGCACTCATAGGTTTGAAGACATAATTAGAGCATGGGAAATCAGATTTTATACTTTGGATAGCTTTTATCGATTATTCACTCCGATACTGATTTGATAGGGTGAGAAATTGGATGACCAGAGAAATAAAGTGAATTTTCTGTGTTCAAAAGTTCATAGTGATAGAGAAGGGATCAGATCTTAGACCTCCTGACTTTGTCTAATATTCTTCTTTGGCAGCATCTAACTGTGCAGGGGCAGAAAGTGGTGTATCAGTATTTTCTGCTCCCATATCTGAAAAAAGAAGAGAGTATGAAACACTTGGTCACAGCTTTGTGATTTTCTTGGAGATTTCACCATATAATTATTCCACGGTAAGAAGGATCTTCTCTTTGCCTCTGGAACAGAGTCCCAAGACTAATTCAATACAATGTAAGCTTATTTTTAAGATGTGACACACAGAATGTTAAAATTGTCAAATATTGGTTTGTAGACCAATTGAGGCATATGGACTATGTTTCCTCAAAATGTTTTCAAGCCTTTACAGAGCAGAATCTCTGCCATATATCTATATAGATATAGGTATATATACCTATATCTATCTATATCTATCTATCTATCTACACACATAAATGCCTATCTCCTCCCTACTTATACAACTCTTTACACATCATCCAAGACATGCAGTAAGTTCCACCTATCCCATAAAGTTCATCCACAACCTTCATATGTGGTTGACAGGCTTAACAGGTTGCCTCTTATTTGTCAATTAATCATTGATTAATCCAGCCTACCTTCCTAAGATTACTGAACATTTTTCTCATTTATGCATTCATTCAATATTATGCATTCATCCAATCAAATCAGTCTACTAGATCTTCTCTAAATATGATTCTCCATCTTCATTCTCTCTGTATTTGAATAGATCACCCTCTATGCATGCCTAAACTCTGCTCCCTGCACATTTTCATTTCATAGAATCCCTTCAAGGTTCAACTCAGGTGCCAACTACCACAAAAAGCCTACTCTGATTCTGCTAGTATGCCCCCCCATCAGAAATCATAATCTATTTTTTGTATATATTTGCATTAAATTTCTATGTACATACTGTTAACAAACTTGCCCCCATTCGTCTCCACCTGACTCAAGACCTTTGAGAACAGAAGCAGGTTTTTTTTTGTTCCTTTTATCCCTCTTGGCATGCCCAGTGCTTCTCATAGTCAGTATACATATTTTTTTTCTTGTTTTAATATATTTATCTGAAACTTTCTAATCTCCTTCGACTAGAATATAGCCTCTCAGAAGGTAGGGACTGTGCCTTATATTTCCTGATTATTTATTAGACTTTAAGTTTTGTGAAGGCAGGGACACATTTATACATTTGTTTTTCTGTCACTCTGGTACTTAACATGCAATACAATAATCACTTAATAAATGCTTGTTAAATATTGACTTTTGTATTAAATAATTATTGATTACATTGTTATTTAACTTTTTACATGTTCATGTCTCCTCAAATAAATCATGAGATTTTCAGAGTCTATGCTGTGGGATTTTTAAATTTCCTTTTCTATATCCAACAAAGGACCTAGGACAGACATTAGCAGCAGAAAATCACTAAATCTTGTTGACTGGGATGAGTATATATCTTTTAATTCATGCTTAAAACTTATATTCATATACATTGTTTACAGCCATTTCCTACTGGCTGACTCTGCTGGTCTATTTGTACTACCCTATACTGCCAATAATAAGAAAATACTTCAATCCTGTTTCTCATTTCGTCTGAGAAATATCTTGGGACAATTTCTTATTTGTCAAAATTGCTTTCTGATGTAAATACCAAGAGAAAGGCGTGAGGAAGGACTGGAAGGAGGCAAAGGAGGGAGGGATGAAGACAAAAATCTGCTGATAAATTTAAAAATTTCACTAAAACATAGCCATGAAATGGCTGAAACTCAAATGTAGAGAATCATGTCTCTTGAAAATAAATATCCCCCAAGCTCATAAACACCAAGGCTAGTGGTCAGGAATGAACAGATGTTTATTGCCTCATGCACCCTCTGCTACTCTGGGATAATCTCTTAAATATCCCAAATCTAGTTTGAATTTAAATTAGATTCATATTTGCTTTCACGATTATTCCATTAAAAATATCATATGATTAGCCAATTAAATGGAGGAAAAAATCAGTAGGAGAGCAATCCCCTTTAATATTTTCAATTAAGATGTAGTGTGGCCAATAAAACCAGCTTACATTTTCATTTTATGGGTACCTATGGAGAGCATTATGACACAAATGACTCAGAGGAAGGTAATCGTTTCAAAATATATTGTAGTGGAAGACTGTAAACAGTGCAGTGTGTTAGCTTACAGGGGATGTGATGAAAATATAAAGTTTTTTTCAAAGGGGATTCATGTTTATTTTATGATCTTTAAGGGTGCCCATGCCTGCCTACTTACAGTGTATATTTCTAAAATGCTGCCAAATTTTACCTCCTGGAGATAAATGAGGGAGGGGAGGATATGTTCATTAGGGGGGTCATGCTTCCTTAGGAGAAAAGAACCATGCAGCTCCTCCCTTCTATCTACTGCCTCAGGTCAAAATGGCACTTCACCTAAATTTGAAGTAATGATAATAATTGATAACAATAATAATAATGATAGTGATAGTGATAACTGGCACTTATATCATGCTTTTTAACTTTTAAAGAACTTCACTCAAAACAGTTTGTGGGATAGGTAGCATACATATTAAACCTCCCTCCCCGCATTTTACAGATTACAAGCCTAAGGCTTAGAGACATGAAATGAGGGCTGTACAAGACATTAGTGGTAGTCAGTCTTTGGCCTTCAAATGTAGTTCAGGATACATACATACATACATACATACATACATACATATATATATATAAACATGCATAAATATGTAATATTTTATATATAATATTAATTACATCTATCTAACATAAATCATTGTGTTTTCTTGGAACCATAAAGGAATGAATAGCAATAGCTATGTCTATTCCTTGCAAAGAAAGTAAACAATTTCAGATTTCAAATGTTTTTTATTTCACTTGGGTCAGAATCAATTAGTTTTCATCTGAATATATGGGGTTTTATTTGACCAAAGAATAATTAATATTTGTCATTTCTGCTTGTGGAGTACTTAATCTACATATATTTATATAAACACTCATATAGTGTGTGTATTTGTATATGTTCTGTGTGTATGGAATCTCATTTGAGACTCACAAGAATCCCATTTATACAGAGTAGATAACAGTCAGAGCAATGTTAATCATCTTGACTAATGTCAAGCAATTGATACTGTCTGGCCTAGAACACAGATTTGCTGAGTCTTAGTGATAATATTTCTATTGCCTAAGATCAACCCCCCCCCAGACCAAAACTTGGAAAAGTCTAAAATATGATTTTAGAATTTTAAAATAAATTCACAGAGAAGCTAGGTCATGACAAAAAAGGCATTTTTCCCCCTTAATTCTTGAATTATTCTTCCTGGGTAATTACTTTTCCTACTTCTAGGCATACTTAGTTTTGGGGTAGTAGAGGGTGCTGGAGAGCATAAATAGCATCTGCTAACTGTGAATACAGAGTGGAAATTCAGTTGTTTTTTGTGTTTGTCCTTCATTTTCAAAGAAGACTATGACATCAGAGAAATGATGACATGGCTTGCATTTGATTTAGTTTTGAGTGAGGGGGGGTTGTGCAAGGTCCCCCACCTCACTTTCTTCTCCTAAACCATCTGGGTCCAGTGACCAGATATTCATTAGGATGACTGGAGATGGCTCAGGAAGTAATGGGAGGCCTTGGACTTTTTAAATTGGCCTTTTCAGGTACTCACTTAAGAGGGAGGTAGCGCCCACTGAGTGAATAGGCCTCTTTAAGAAGTAGTCAGAGAATGTCCCTTTTAATGAACAAAAGAAAAAATAACTAAATCAAGCTGGGAGGGAAACAGAAACTGTTACTATTGATAATCACTCTAAGTCAGTCATTAAGTGGAAGCTGGCAGGGACTTATTGTTGATTCTGCCTGTCCCTTTACATTTGTCTTGTTGGCATACTAATTGGCCTGAGATAACACCTTCTTTATAGTTAATTTGATATTCCAATCATTAATATTCATCTGGAACCCCAAATCTGTAAGAAGCACAAGAGTTCATTCAGGGAAACTAACTCTAGAACAAGAATCTCCAGGACAACTTACTCTACCAGTGGACATCCAATACTTGTTTTGAGATCTTCAGGGATGAGGAAATCACTATTCTCCAAAGAAGTCCAATATACTCTTAAGTTGCTTTCTCTAATTTTTGGAAATATTTTCCTTATATCAAACTTAAATCTGACTATCTGAAACTTCTAACCTATTGTTCCCTTTTTTGCTTTCTGGGTGGATCCAAAAACAGCAAGTCTAATTCATTTTCCATATAATGGCCTCTCAAACAGTTTGAAATTCTTGAGTCTTCTCTGTTTCTTTTGGCTAAAACAAATCATCCTCAGATCCTTCAAGTTATTTTCAAAGAGCATGATATCAAGGTCCTTCTTCAGCTGTCTTGCTATCATGTGGATGTTCACTGATACACAATTAAAACTGCTCAGAATCAAGAGTAAATCCCTTAAACACTTCACTGCAGATTTCTTTACAAGTTGAAAAGGATCTATGAATGACTACGCTGTGGATCTAGCCCTTCAACAGGATTTGAATTCACTAGTTGTTTTGCAGTTGTTGTGCTCTCTCCTCATCACCCATTTGTATCAGGTTAAAGACCTTTTGGCATAGGTTTTCATTACCTAGGCAATTTACCAAACTATATCTATAATTATAAGTGTATACTATTCCTATACACTAAGCCAGGATGGAGAACTTCTGGCCTCAAGGCCACATATGATCCTTTAGGTCCTCAAGTGTGGCCCCTTGACTGAATCCAAATTTCACAAAAGGATTTGTTTGTGAAGTTTGGATTCAGTCAAGGGACCACATTTGAGGACCTAGAGGGTCATATGTGGCCTCAAGGCTACAGTTCTTCATCCATGAATTCAGAGATGATCCACGAACACCACCTTTGAAAAGGGCTGCTCCTTGACTATTTCTGCCTCTTCTAAATGTTTTGTCTTTGGTCTGCCAGCCATGTACCTTGCAGACCTCTAAGATCTTCCACTCTTTATCATAGGTTCTTCATAGTGAAAATGCTTTGTAGATTGTTTTCGGCAACTTCATTTATGCCCAGGTGAATTGCCCAAATGGGGGAGTAGCTACAAGTTTTGACATTTAGGATGTGTTTCATCAGAAGCCTAGACACAAATGTCAGGGAGACATTGCTATTGATGCCAGATCAGTGAAAAACATCAGCCTTAGCTTCTCAGCAAGGAGTCATCATTTTACTCCCATTTTTTTCTCTGACTCTCCCTGTATGATCTCTTACTTGCATTTGTATTTCCAAAACATTGTTCTTTGGTGGACAAGCAGTTGTTTCCTCCTCCAAGTTTCAAACTACCTTCTCTTTAGGAATACGATGACATAATATGGTGCAGAGGAAAGATTAGTGTATTGGAAATGAGAGGATTTGATTTCAAATACTGATTCTGTTATTTACTTTGGGACAAGATATGGAATTTCTCTGAGCATCAAGGTCCTCTTGTATAAAATGAAGTAGTTAAACTAGATGTCCTCTATGTCCTACTCTTTCAGTTCTAACTCAGTTTTCTTATGAGACACTCATATCTGTGTCTGGAACCTAAGGGAATACCTACACACCAGTGAATGGCTCACCGAATTATCATGTACAAATGTAATGGAATACTATTGCATCAGAAGAAATATGAAATAGTTTTAAATGAAAATGGAAAGACCTCTATGGAATGATGCAGAATTATTTCATCAAAATTAGAAAAATAATTTGTCAATGACAGCAACATTAAAAAGAAAAATAACTTTGAAAGACTTGAGTATTCACAACATTTCAATGATAAACCATATGTCCAGTGACCTGGGGATAAAAAATGGTACTGCCTTCCATGTGCCAGAGAGGTGATGGACTTAAAATACATAATGATATTAACTTTATGGACATGGAAATGTACAGATTTATGTTGTTTAACTACAATATTTGCTATAAGTCTAAAGTTTTTTCTTTTATCATGTTGTTCTATGTAGGGGGTGCATTGGAAGGAAATAAAATAAATGTTGTTACTTGGGAAATATGATAAAGTTCAATGAAAAATTCAATTCATGGCTATGAGAATGCGTTTCCCTTTCATCTTTGCAGAAGTGAGAGAACTATTAGAATGGAAAAATGCATGCATTATTTGATTTGATTTATATATTAGTCGATTTTGCTAAAATCCTATTATTTTTCTTTTTTTTCTTTTTTGTTCTTATTGATGACTTTCTGAGAATGGAAAGGAAGAGAGATACTCAGAATTTTAGTCAATATAACCATAAAAATCACACACACACACTTGTGTGTGTGTGTGTGTGTGTGTGGTATGTGCATACATATTGTTTGTGTAGGTATGTTGCAACAGAGAGGTGAAGGATTTAGAGTGAGAATAAAAATATATTTGAATAAAGCCATTGAGGGCAATTATTTTGGATTGTTCTGAATATTTTTAAAAATGAATTTACTTTTTTATCCCTTTTCCTACAAATACATTATGAAGTATGTGAGGTAGGAGGGGAAAGAATATCTATTTCTGTTCATTTAAAAGAGACAGATATTGAAGGAACTACAGATTTGAATGGTACATGCAGTTTCAAAGGAGGCCATTTTATTTTTAATTTTACCTAATTGTTTTACTTTGTCACCAGAAACAGACATCTCAGAGGAAGAAAATCTGTAAATACCTATTGAAATATAATAACAAAACACTTCAATAAAACTTAATTTTTTTTTTTTTTTGGTTTTCAAATTTAAGTCCTTTTATTTCAAAAGGAATAGTCCGTTGTCTTTAATATTCAGGACAAGGAAAAGGTTTGGGAAGAGCAGGCTGCACTTTGAAAATAGGTATCACCCATTTGATCATGGTAGAAAAACAAAAAGCTCACACCATACACAATCTACTGCAATTTCTCCATGCTCACATGAACGAATCAATCAAGTATTTATTAAATACCCACGAAGAACAAAGCACTATACTAGATGCAAGGGATCCAAGTAAAAAGAATGAAATAACCAATAGTCTCAGTACTCCTAAACATTCTAATGCGAGAAACAAATACACATAAATAATAATAAGCAATTTGTGTATTAAATAACAATTTATATATAAATATGCATATATAGTTTATATGTGAAATATGCATACACACATATATAATACATATAAAGTTAGTAAATACTAATATATACAAAATAATTCAAGGTGATCTGGGAGGGAAAGCACCAGTAGTTGAGGAAATTAGGAAAGATTCCATGAAGAAAATGGTACCTGAGCTGCATTTTAGAGGAAGGATGGCATGTGATAAGCAGAAGTAAGAAGGAGATACATTCCAGGCAGAAGTCCCCAAATTTTCAAAGAATGGTAGTGGGAACTGAAGTGTCATGGGTGAGGAACAGGGAATAGGCCAGTTTAGTTTGGTCATAGAGTACAGAAGAGGAAGTAATGTCCAATGAGCTTGAAAGACAGGTTGGGGCCTGCTTGGGCTTTCCAATCTAAACAGCAGAGCTTATATTTTATCCTTGAAGCAATAGGAAGCCATTGGAATTGGTTCAGTAGGGTAGTCACCTAGTCAGATCTGTGCTTAAAAAAAATTACTTTGGCAACAACATATAGGCATTGAAAAAAATAATTTATTTTTAGTTTTCAACATTAATTTTGACAAGATTTTGAATTCCAGATTTTCTACCCATCTTTCCCCTCCCCCACCTTGAGATGGCATGCATTCTGATTATTCTTTCCCCCAGTCTGCCCTCCCTTTTATCATCACCATCCTTTATCCCCTTCCTCCTTACTTTGTTGTAGGGCAATATAGATTTCTATGCTTCATTTCCTATACATATATATATATATATATATATATAATCAATTTCCATTTGCATGTAATAACAATTTTTAACATTTAATATAATTTAAACACAGTTTTTAAAACTTTGAGTTTCAAATTATCTTCCTTCTTCCCTCCCCGCCCACACTCACTGGGAAGGCAAGCAAGTCAATACATGTGTATATAGCTTATACATGTGTAGTTATGCAAACACTTCCATAATTGTCATATTGTGAAAGACTAACTATATTTCCCTCCTTCCTATCCCATTCCCTACTTATTCTATTTTCAACTTTGACCCTGTCCCTTTTTAAAAGTATTTGCTTCTAACTATCCCTTTCCCAAATTCACCCTCCCTTCTCTTCCTTATCCCCTTCCCTCTTGCTTTCCTGTAAGATAAGCTAGTCAATTGACTGTCTATTTTATTCCCTTCTTAAACCAAATCCAGTGAAAGTGAGGTTCACTGGTTCCCTCTCACTTCTCACTTCTTGCCCTCCATTGTGAGATTTTTTTCTTTCTAATTTTATGTGAGATAATTTACCCTATTCTATCTCTCCCTTTTTCCTCCTAAAGTATTCATCTCTCACTCCTTATTTGTATTTTTAAATATCATTTCTTCATATTCAACTCACTGTGCCATCTACCTACCTACCTACCTATCTATCTGTCTGTCTGTCTGTCTTTCTCTCTATCTATCTATCTATCTATCTATCTATCTATCTATCTATCTATCTATCTATCTATCTATCTATATTTTCTCCAACTACTCTAATACTGAGAAAAGTCTCATGAGTTAAAATATCATCTTTCCATGTAGGAATGTAAAGAGTTCAACTTTAATAAGTCCCTTATGATTTCTCTTTCCTGTTTACCTTTTCATGCTTCTCTTGACCTTCAATCTGAAAGTCAATTTTCTATTCAGCTCTGGTCTTTTTATCAAGAATGCTTTAAAGTTCTCTGTTTCGTTGAAATTCCTTCCCTCCCCAAAAGTATTATACTCAGTTTTGATGGGTAGGTGTTTCTTGGTTTTAGTCTTAGCTCCTCTGATGTCCAAAATGTAGAAGCTGCTAGATCTTGTGTTGTCTTGGTTGTGTTTCCACAATACTGGAATTGTTTCTTTCTGGTTGCTTACAATATTTTCTCCTTGACCTGGGAACTCTGGAAATTGGCTGCAATATTGCTAGGAGTTTTCCTTTTGGGATCTTTCTCCAGAGGTGACCAGTGTTTTCTTTCAATTTGTGTTTGACCCTGTGATTTTGGAATATCAGGGCAGTTTCACTTGATAATTTCTTGAAAAATGATGTTTAGCCCCCCTTTTTCAACATGGATTTCAGATAGTTCAATAATTTTTAAATTATCTCTCCTGGAACTATTTTCCAGATGAATGGTTTTTCCAATGAGATATTTCACATTGTCTGCTATTTTTTTCATTCTTTTGGTTCTGTTTTATAATTTTTTCATTTCTCATAAAGTCATTAGCTTCCATTTTCTCCATTCAAATTTTGAAGGAGTTTCTTTCTTCAGTGTCTTTTGGATCTCCTTTTCCATTTGGCTGAGCCTGGTTTTTAAGACATTCTTCTCCTCAACAGAAGTGAGAGTCTCAGAGTCTCAGTTCTTCATGATTCTTACCATTACCTCTTGAGATCAACTGTCTTACAAACTTCCTTATGTTTAGACCAGCCTCTTTCTCCCTTCTGTTTTAGGGAGAAAAAAGTAATTCTAAATTCAGTCAATATACCTTTAAATACTTGCCATATACAAGACATTGTGACAGGTGTCTGTGCTACAAACACAAAAACGCAAACAGCCTCAGGCCTCAGGGAACTTACATTCTAGAGTGAAAAGGAATTTCACAACATCTCCACACAAATCTTCAATTAATACATTAGTTGGAATAGAATTGAAAAATTAAATTGTGTGATTGTTATCTTGGAAAATCAATGGAGTCTTGGACACAAGGAGTGAGCTATCACTGGCATAGGATTTAAGAGCAATTAGAAGTAAGGGAAGGACAGATGAAGGAAGGAATAGAGGGAAAAAAGGAAGGAAGGAAAAAGAGTGTTTGTAGTCACTCATAAACCAGAGCACAGGCCAGAAAAACATGGACCACACCTCTCCTTAGGTCATACCACCTTGGAATAACTGAAAACTTACAGATTCCCCAGAACTAAAGTTAAAATTAGCAGCACACACACACACACACACACACACACACACACACGACCCTGAAGTTTTTGGACACTATCATCCTCTACCCCGGCAATGGAGCCCAACTTTAACATAAAGTAAAAAGTCAAAAAATGGGCTGGAAAAAAATGAGCAAGCAAATAAACAAGCAAACAAAAAGTCTGACTATAGATAGTTAACTATGGTTACCAGAAAGAGCAAAGAACAAACCCAGAAGAAGACAACAAAGTCAAAATAGCTATGTGCAAAGGATGAAAGAAAAATGTAGATTGGTCTTTGTCCAAAAAAGGAATTCCTGGAAGAAAGAATTTTAGATAGAAAATAAGAGAAGTAGAAGAAAAACTGGGAAAAGAAATGAAAGTGATGAAAGAATGTGATGAAAAAAGTCAACAGCTTGGTAATGGAGGTACAAAAAGTACTGAAGGAAATAATTTCTTTAAAAAAAGATTAGGCCAAGTGTTAAAAGAGGCACAAAAATCCACTGAAGAGAGAAACTACTTAAAAAGTACAATTGGCCAAATATGAAAAAAATACAAAATAACCACTAAATAAAGTAATTATTGTTTTAAATAGAATTAGATAAATGGAAGCTAATGGCTCCAAGAAACTTCAAAAAACAATACAGGAAAATGTAAAGAATGAAAACAAAATAGAAGAAAATGTGAAGTATCCTACTGGAAAACAAGTGACCTGGAAAATAGATTGAGGAGAGATAATTTAAAAATATTTGGGTGACCTGAAAGCCATGAATGAAAAAAAAAATAGACATCATCTTTAAAAAAATTATCAAGGAAAACTGCCTAGACATCCTAAAACCAGTGAGTAAAATAGAAATTGAAAAAGATTCCTTGATAACCCCCTGAAAGAGATCTCCAAATAAAAATTCCTAGTATTATTGTAGACAAATTCCAGAGCTCCCAGGTCAAGGAGAAAATATTGCAGGCAAATACTGAAAGCAAATACTGCAAGAAAATACTGCAAAAAAGAAACAGTTCAAATATCCTGGAGCCACTGTCAGGATAATACCAGATTCGACAACTTTTACACTGAAGTATCAGAAAGCTTAATTATGACATTCCAGAAGACAAAAGAGTAATGAATATACTCTTTCAGGGAGAAAAATGGATACTTAATGAAATAGAAGACTTTCAATTGTTCTTGATGAAACTTAATGAAAAGATCAAAGCTAAATAGAATATTGTCTTTCAAATAGCATAAGCATAAAAAGGTGAACAGGAAGAAATAAACAAGGAATTCAATATTTCTGCCTGGGAAGATAATACTTGCAACTCCTAAGAGTTTTCTCCTTATTAGGAGAGTCAGAAGGAATATACATAGACAGAGGGCATTGGTATATGCTGACTATGATGGGATGATATATAAAAACAGATAGACAGATGGATATTTTGGTAGATAGATAAAATCAAATGACGAAAAAGAGGGATGCACTGGGAGACAGGGAAAAGGAGAAGTAGAATGGGGTAAACTGTCTTTCATAAAAGGCACAAAAGAGCTTTTACAATAGAGGGGAAGATGAGGGAGTGCCAGAAAACTCTTCAACTTTACTCTCATAGTTATTGCCTCAGAGGGAATGACATATATATTTAGGTGGGTATAGAAATCTATTTTAACCTTTAAGGAAATAGAGGAAGATGATAAGAGAAATTAAGTGATAGAAAGGAGAAAGTATTGTGAGACAGCGGTCAGAAACATATTTAATGTGAGACAAGGTGAAAGGAGAGAGAGAAGGATAACAAAGGAACATCAGATTGAGGAAAATTAATATTAATCATAATTGTGAAAAAATACAGTAAGTTTCTATGATAAAGCCCTTATTTCTCAGATATATAAAGAACTGAATCAAATTTATAAAAATACAATTCATTCCCCAGTTGACAAATGCTCAAAGGATATGAGCAGGCAGTTTTTAGATGAAGAAAGCAAAGCTATCTATGATCATATGAAGGAAAATGCTCCAAATAATTATTGATTGGAGAAATTCAAATTAAAACAACTCTGATATAATACCTCACACATATAATATTGGCTAATATGACAGAAAAGGAAAATGATAAATGTTGGAGGGCATGTGGGTAACTTGGGACACTAAAACACTATTGGTGGAGTGATGGATTGATCCAATCATTCTGGAGAGTAATTTGGAACTATGTCAAAGGGCTATAAAATTCTGCATATCCTTTGACCCAGCAATACCAGTACTAGGTATGTATTCCAAATAAATTTTTTAAAAATGGACAAAAATATTTAAAGGAGCTCTTTTTGTGGTGGCAAAGAATTGGATATTGAGGAGATGCCCATCAATTGGGGAATGGCTAAATAATCTATAGTATAGGATTTTGATGGAATACTATTGTGCTATAAGAAATGAAGTATGCTTTCAGGCAAAAAGGAACCTGGAAAGACTTATGGGAACTAATGAAAAGTCAAGTGAGCAGGACCAGGAGAACAGTGTACAAAGTACCAGCAATGTTGTATGACAATCAATTGTGAATCAATTGGTTATTCTCAGCAATATAATGATTCAAAATAATCCCAAAGGGTTTATGATGAAAAATGTTATCTCTCTCCAGAGGAAAAAGAAAACTGTTGGGGTCTGAATGCAGATTGAAGCATATTTTTTTTAACTTTTGGTATTTCTCTTTTTTTTGGTCTGTTTTCTTTCAATACATGACTGTTTTCAAAGTATGTTTTGCATAACTACCCATGTATAATCTATATCAAATTGCTTGCCTTCTCAATGAGGGGGGAGTAGAGGGAGAGGAGAGATGGAAAAAACTTAGAACTCAAAGAGTTTTAAAGTGAATGTGAAATTGATTTTACATGTAATTGGAAAAATATAAAATATTTTCAAAAGTTGAGTAGGCTGATTCAGAAGTTAGTAGATTTACACTTAAAGTCTTGCTTGTTAGTTATGTTGTTAGAGGGTATTCTTGAGTTTAGATATGAATGAATGAATTGTTAAATGAATGAGTATATGAAGAATTTGTAGTGTTTACTATGTGTAGAGCACTGTGCTAAGTGCTAGGGATAAAATTAGAATAGTAAGATAGTCCTATCTCTCATAGAATTCACATTCTAATGGGGGAAGAAGCAACACATATGGAAAGTTTCACCTGCCTATCAGACAGAAAAGTCTTGTGGTCTTTAGAGAACCATGGCAAAGCAGATATTATTACTTCTTCTTGAATATCATTCCCATTGATAATGCCAATAGTTTCTGGTGTTAAACCAATTGACAATGATAAGGAATTTGGTGGACAAAATTTCTTTCCTGGTTCTTCAGTAGCTGTGACTGTATCAACTTTTTGGTTGCCAGGAGTAGTTGCCAGGCTACATATCTAGAAAGTCTGGTTTCTAGTACTATGTCTGTGAAAGCACTTCTGGGATGAAAGTCCTGCTATTCTCAAGGCTTTGATATATAACATTTAGGGATATTCATTAAGGTCATAGTGGACATGATGATCAAGGTGGTGGGGATCGATTAATTTGCCTGGCATTTGTTGTATTCCTATAGATAAATTATTGCTTCAGCTTGGCTGTGTTGACTTGCTTGGCATGTGTGTGACTGTTTTTGTTTTTTGTCTTTCTTTCTGTTTCTGTTTTTTAGCATTTGTGGAAATGTTTCCAAATGGTGACTATGAAAGCTTGGTTGGAAGCAGGACTTGTAGGCTGAGAGATGCTGCCACTCCCAGAGCTCCTGTGCTTGGCAGAATGTTGCTGGAAATTGGTTAGCAATCATTACTGGTGGGGATGAGAAAAGTAGACCTCTCCCAACATTGATTTCTCTTCTTCATAATGTCTATGGTGGCTAGGCTGGAGGGAGGTGTGGTGGTTTTGGAGGCCTTGCTATTTCCAAGGCCATTGAACTCAGAGTCCTGCAGGGTCTTCATTAGGATCTGAAAGGAAATGTTAGTGAAGGTAGTAGTAGCTGTTTGATTTCCTTAGCACATATTTCTTCCTGTGTTTTCCTCAGTATACTCTGTTGCCTTAGCAAGGTTGTCTTGACTGTCCTATTTTTGGTATAATGGGTTAGGGGATCATGAGACACATGACTTTAAGGTCCCTTAAACTCACATTCTCTGTTTCCATGAAATGTTGCCAACAGCTCAACTAGGAGATGCATTGTATTATATTTTCTCTGAAACTTTTCCCTATTGCTTAATTTTTTTATCCCAAAGTCAAAGAAGAAATTAATATGTTGTCTTCCCATTCATATTTTGCCCTCAAGAATTGATTGATTGATTGCAGTTTTTGCTTTAAAGAGATGAAAGGTTTAGGAAGCATTTTTACATCTGATGTTCTTATTCCTTCATTAGGAATAAGCATTGTCTCTTTTTTCTCTCTTCACTATAATCAACTGATGACTTCTGGGTTCCATGAAAATTCCTCTCATTTTCTGTAACCAGCTAGCAATTATATATTGAGAACCTGATAGGCCTAGAGGTTTTTGGCTACTTATGAGAGTAGACCTTCATCAAAATGAAATAAAACAAGAAAAATTGCATGTTTTCTCTTTCATAGCGATATTCTTTTCCACCTCCCTTAGGACCCTCACCATATGTTTCTCACCTAATAAAATGTAACCCACAACACATAGATAAAGTACAACGCTGCATAATGAGCACCATAGAAAACAAACAAAAAAAAGCAAAACGTTGTGTCAGATGAGCAGTATGGACGTTGAACAATTAAAAAGAGGGAGCAAGCATTTTGGGTTTATTGAAGTAAGAGAAGGCCCTTAGCCATAACATTGAGCCTTGTAGAATAGGCAGGATCCTGAAGTTGGAAAAAAATAGATAATTCTTTCAAAAATCCAGATACTTAAAATATTTTATGTGTCCCCATTTAGACCTCAGGGCATCTAGGTGGCACAGTGGATAGAGTGCTAGGCCTAAAGTCAGGAAGACTCATCTTCCTGAGTTCAAATCTGGCTGCAAACAATTTCTATCTCTTTGACCTGAGGCAAGTCACTTAGCCCTGTTTGCCTCAGTTTTCTCATCTGTAAAAATGTTCTGGAGAAGAGAATGACAAAGCACTCTCCCAAGAAAAATCCAAGTGGAGTCATGAAGAATCAGACACAACTGAAAGGACTGAATAACAACAACAAATTTAGGCCTCACCACAAAGTGATGGGAAATGTCCAATGGCCTCAAATGCAGCATGATCCCGCTTCCTTTTCCTTCTTCATTGTTTTCTTTTACTTTTTTTCACATTCAGTGAAAATCTCACTTCATTTTTCTTTGAGTGTCAGTAGTGGTAGTAAAAGGGGAAAATGTCAGAGCTACATAGGCCCAGGATTCCCTGGTAGTTTTGATTGGACAGTAGGAATCTACATTAATTCTCTCTTTCTAGCACCTGGGTGAGAATGATAAAAATCTTACACAATGAACTTCTCAGAACAATCCCTCAATAAGAGTAAATAGCTCAGTTTGAACATGATATTTTCATCAGATGTCTTTCCAGGGAGGCTTGGTTTTCAAGAAAATTAGTTTCATGAAAAGTATCATATTACCATACATAGTCATAATGCCATACAGAGTCATTTATACACAATTTTGTGTCAAGCTGTAGTTTTGGTGATTCCTTCTATTATATTCTATAAATATAAGCACCCACAAATGTATAAGAATATAAATTATTTTCTAAGTCAAACTGATGATTCACTGAGTACAAGATTCAATCTCTGGGGAGTGGTATTATTGGGGAAGTTTGATTTCTGGTACTACCAACTTCAGCTTGTTACAGTAAAGAAAGTTGTGAGAGGCAGAGCAAAAATGATGGAATAAGGATTCTAGTTGAACTCACCCAATTTTCATCTCCAAAAAACTTTAAAATAATACATGAAATCAAATTATGAAACAAGATAACTAACAAAAATTTAGGGTGAGACCCCCCCCTCAAATATAGGACACCTTAGGAGGTTGGAAAGAGAAGTCTGTGGCACAGGGGTGGAGGCTGATTGGAAGACCAGTAGGATGTGTGACAATACCAACTGGGGTCCATGGAGTTGTCTGCAACAAGAACCACAGCACCAGTTTCAGGATCTCATTCTGCCCAGAGAAGGAACATAAATTGGAAAACTGGTAAGCAAGAGATGGAAAGGGTCTCCTGTGTAGATATGGGGCTTAGAACTCAAAGTCATTTGGCAATTCCATTGACCACTAACCAACACCAGGTCACAGCTCCAGGGAAGAGAGGAGTGCTAAGTTACAAAGAAACAGGAAGTTTAACTGGGTAATGAGAGGAGAAGAACGGTGACCATATCTCTCTGCACATTACATAACCCTAGAATCACAGAAGATTTATAACCACTCAGAAATAGTTGTGAAGATAACAGGGTGAAAAAGCCTGAAAGTTGGGACAGTGATCATCCCCTTCTATCACCACTCTCCATCCAAGGTGATCAGAGGCCAAACCTAAAAGAAATTTTAAAGACAAAAAAAAAATAGGCTTAAAAATGAGCAAACAATAAAAATGATCTGATCCTATAAAACTGTTATGGGGATACAGAGATTCAAGAAGAAGACAACAATGTGAAAATATCTACAAGCAATGTCAAAAAGAAAAATTCAGAAGCCCAATAATAATTCCTAGAAGCGCTAAAGAAAGTTTTTTAAAGTATTTTTTATAATCAAATAAGTGCAGTAGACAAAAAACTGGGAAAAGAAATGAGAGCAACTCAAGAAAATTATGAAAATAAAAAGATTAACAGCTGGTAAAAGAGGTACAAAAACACTGAAGAATATATCTACATTTTAAAAATGAATCACCTTTTATTGACTACAAAAAATGACTGAGGGAACTTCCATATATAAAAATAGTATTACTATATGTAGTTAACAAGATTACAAGAAAGTATTTATTAAATACATATTCATTTGCAGAAACATTTCATATTCTATGTACAGAAAACTCCGGCAATAAACATTACTTCCTAGAAGCCAAGAATCTAAGATGAATAATGTAAGTCAAGGGCCCTTTCATATAATTTTTAATTAAAAATGAGTAATTTTTAACATTCATTTTTAAAACACTGAGTTCTGAGTTTCTTCTTCCCCACTAACTAAGAAGGCAAAACACATGATTTTAATTTTTCACATGAAAGTATGTAGTATATATTTCTATATTAGTATGTTGCAAAGTAAAATGAGAATGTCAAAGAATAGGCTTCAATTTGTAGACAGATACCCTCAGCTCTTCTTCTGGAGTTGGATAACAATAATAATAAAAAAAAACTTCTTAAGAAACAAAAGTGGTAAAATAGATCAAGAAGTACACAAGTTGACTCAAGAAAATAATTCCTTAAAAATTAAAATTGGACAAAGGAAAGGTAAGGAGACACTAATAACAACAAAACAAAGTCAAATAATGAAAAAAATAGAAAGGAGTTGAAATATTTCATTGGAAAAAAAAAGTCACCTGAAAAATTCATCAAGGAGAGATAATTTGAGAATTATTGGACTTTCTGAAAAATCATGATTAAAAAAAGAGCCAAGATGTCATATTTCTTTTTGTTTATTTCTCAATAGCACTTTATTTTTAACTTTTTTCAACTTAACAATATTATATTTTTTCCAAGTTCATACAAAGATAATTTTCAACTTTCACTTTTATAAGATTTTGAGTTCCAAACTTTTTCTCTCTCCTTCCCCTCCACAAGATAGCAAGTAAGCTGATATAGTTGATGTATGTACAATGACATTAAACATATTTCCACATTAGTCATCTTATAAAAGAAGATTCAGAACAAAAGGAAAAAAACCACAAGAAAGGAGAAAAAAAAAGAAAATTGTATGCTTCAATTGTGTACATTCAAACTCCACAGTTCTTTCCATGAATGTGGATAGCGTTTTCTATCATAGTCTCGGAATTGTCTTAGATCATTTTATTGATGAGAAGAGTTAAGTCTATCATAGTTGATAATCACACATTATTGCTGTTACTGTGTACAATGTTCTCTTGGTTATGTGCATTTCACTCAACATCAGTTCATGTAATTCTTTCCAGGTTTTTCTGAAATCAACCTGCTCATCATTTTTTAAAAACATTTTTTTTATTTAAGTAATATTTTACTTTCCCCAATTATGTATTTAAAAAGTTTTTAGTATTCATTTTTACATGATTTTAAGTTGCTAGTTTTCCTCCTTTCCTCTCCTCTGTACTTCTGAAAATAGTAGTCAGTTGAACATAGTTGATATAAGATCTATCATAAAACATTTTCATATTCAACACAGTTGTGGAAGAAGCAACAGATGAAAAAGAAATAAAACCATGAGAAAGAATAAAGTAAGTGAAAAAAATATGCTTTGATCAGCACTGTGCTACCATCAGTGCTTTATCTAGATATGGATAGCATTTGTCTTAACGAATCTCTTGTACTTCTCTTGGATCATTGTGTTGTTGGGAAGATCTGAGTCATTCATAGTTGCTCATCACACAATGTTTCCTGGTTCTGCCCATTTCACTTTGTATCAGTTTGTATATGTCTTCTTAGGTTTTTTCAGTATTTTACCATCACAAAAGGGTTGCTATAAATATTTTTGCACATGTAGATCCTTTTCCCTTTTTTTATGATGTCTTAGAGATACATGTCTAGTAGTGGTATTGGATCAAAGGATATGAAAACTTTGGTTACCCTTTGGGTATATTTCCAAATTGCTCTCCAGAGCTGTTGGATCAGTCACAACTGCATCAGTAGTGCATTAATGTCCAAATTTTCCCTCATTGTCCTCAATATTCAGCATTTTCCTTTTCTTTTTGCTTTTTGCTCATATTAGTCAATTGGATTTGTTTGGGGTGATACCTCAGACTTGGTTTAATTTGTACTTCTCTAATCAAAAGTGATTTAGGCACATCTTCCTATGACTATAGATATTTTTTATTTTTTCATCTGAAAACTCTCTGTTCATAGCCTTTGACCATTTATTAATTTGAAAATAGCTTGTATCCTTATAAATTTGAATAATTTGTCTATATGTTTGAGAAATGAGACCTTTATCAGAGACACTTGCCATAAAAAAAATTTCCTAGCTTTCTGCTTTTCTTCTAATCTTGGTTACATTGGTTTTGCATATATAAAAACTTTTTTAGTTTTACATGATTGAAATAATTTATTCTACATTTCATGATGTTCTCTATCTCTTGTTTGGTCATGAATTCTTCCCCTCCCCATACATCTGACAGGTGGACTATTACTTGCTCTTCTAATTTGATTGCTTCATTTTTTTGATAACTTTCAGCAAGATAGAGTTTCCTTCCTTATCTCCTTTAATTAGTTTTATTTCTGCGTTTACTTTGTTTAAGATCAGCATTGCTACTCCTGGTTTGTTTGTTTTTTTTTTTGTAATTATTTCAGTTGAAACATATTAGATTCTGCTCCAGCCACTTACCTTTATTCTGTCTGTCTCTCACTGCTTCATGTGTGTTTCTTTTAAGCAACATATGATAGGATTCTTGCTTTTGATCTACTTTGCTGTCTGCTTCCATTTTATGGGAAAGTTCATCCCAGCCACATACATAAGTATGATTCCTGACTTTGCATTTCCCTCCAATCTATTCTTCCTCTTATTTGTCCCCCCTTGCTCCTTTCACCATTTCCCAACTCATCAGTATTTTACTTCTCTCTACCATTTCCCTTGATCTACCCTCCCTTATATATCAGTCCTCACTCCACCCCCAATTCACTCAATCTCTCCCCCTCCTACTTCCCTGTTAAGTAAGTTAGATTTCTATATTCAACTGATTATGTATGTTATTCCTTCTTTCTTTGAGCAAATACTGGTGAGAGTAAGGTTCAAGCAATGTTCATTGCCCACAGCTCCTTGTGCCATCTTTCCCTCCACTGTAAATAGGTCTTTCAGACTTCTTTATGTCAAATAATTTACCCCATTTTACCTCTCCCTATCTTCCGTACACTTTGTCCTCCTCATTCTTATTCCTTAATTTTTTTGTCATACCCTCAAATTCACCTTATACTTGCATGCTGTATGTATATTTCTTTTAGCTGTACTGTTGGTGATATAATTTTTAATAATTAGAAATATCATCTTCCTGTGAAATGACATGAACAGTTTAGCTCTTTTGAATTCCTTATATTTTCTTTTCCTTTTTTGTCTCTTTATGCTTCTTTTGAGTCTTGATCTTGGAGGTCAAATTTTTGATTTAGTTCCAGTCTTCTGCTTATGAAGGTTTGAAATCCTTCTATTTCATCAAATGACCACTTTTTATCTCAATGTATCTTATGTTTAATTTTGCCAGGTAAATGTTCTTTGTTGTAGTTTACTTTCTTTGCCCTCTGTAATATCATGTCCCATGACCTCTAATCCCTTAATGTTGCCTTTGCCAGGTACTGTGTGATTGCTGTTGTGGTTCTCCAACATTTGAATTGTTTCTTTCTGGCCTCTTGCAGTACTCCCACCCTCTTTATCTGATATTTCTGAAATTTGGTTGTGATGTAACTGGAGGGTTCTTTTAATTTTTTTTTTTTTTTTTTTGCTTTGGGATTTCTTTCCTTAGATGATCGCTGGATTTTTTCAATATCTATTTTGCCCTCTGGTTCTAGGACATCAGGGCAGTTGTCCTTAATAATTTCTTGTAAGATGCTGTCCAGGTCCTACCCTTGATTATGGCTTTCAGGTAGCCCAATGGTTCTGATACTGTCTCTTCTGGATGTGTTTTCCAGGTCAGTTGTTTATCCCATGAGGTATTTGACATTTTCTTCCCGTTTTCCCCATTCTTTTGCATTTGTGTGATTGATTCTTGATGTCTCACAGAGTCATTAGCTTCCACTTGCTCAATTTTAACTTATAAGGTATTGTTTTCTTGATGAGCTTTTTTTTTTTTTTTTTTACTTTCTTTTCCATTTGGCCAATTACACTCTGTAAGGAGTTGTTTGCTTCAGTGAATTTTTGTGTCTTGTTTTCCATTTGGCCAATTCAACTTTTTAAGCAGTTTTCAAAACCGTTGTCTCTTTTTTCATTTCTTTTGCCAATTTTTTCTTCTTTCTCTCATATTATTTTTAAGCTCCTCTTTGAACACTTCTGTGAGATATGGGCTTGAGACTACTTCTCATTTCCCTCTGGATTTTGTTCATAGGTGTATTGGTACTATCATTCTCTTCTGGGTTTGTGTCTTGGTGTTCCCTGTCACCATAATAAATTTCTGTTGCCAGATTATTATTTTTTGTTTTCTGTTCATCCCCTCCCCTTTTCCTTTGGTGTTTTCCCTTTCTTTTAATTTTGAACTTTGCTCCCAGGGTAGCAGGAGCTATATCTCAGGTTTCTTGTGTTAGTGGCTTCAGGCCCTGGCTGTTTGCTTGGTGCTGTAGTGATGTTGCTGTGAGGCTCATGGAGGGGTCCTTCATGTCTGGTGCTATTTTGTGGGGGTGGGATGAGAGTTGGCTTGTGCTGCTGGAGGCCAAAGGGTTCTAGCAGATTACCTGGTGTTGAATTGAAGTGGGATGGTGTCTGCCATGTGCTGAGGTCCACCAAAGTGGTTCCAGTGTCTACAGTGAAATGTGTTGTCAGGCCTCTGGAGGCTGCCTATTTGTTGAGTGTTACACTGAAGCATGTGGTGGTTCTTTTTTAAAAAAATATAGAATTTATTTATTTTTCAGTTCCCAACATTCACTTCCAGAAGAATCTGAATTCAAAATTTTCTTCCAATCTCTCCCCGTTTCCCTCCCCAAGACACCATGTACCCCATCAACCTCTTCCTCCAGTCTGTCTTCCCTTCTATTATGCCACCCCCCCTCCTCATCTCCCTTTCCTCTATTTTCCTGTTGGGCAAAATAGATTTCTATATCCCATTGCCTGTATATCTTCTTTTCCAATTGCATGCTGAAACATTTTTAAATATTCATTATTAAAGCTATGAGTTCCATGTTCTCTCCCTTCCTCCCTCCCCAGCCACCCTCATTGAGAAAATAAGCAATTCAATATAGGTCACACATGCGTAGTCATGCAAAACACTTCTATAATAGTCATGTTGCAAAAGACTAACCATATTTCCCTCTGTCCTATCCTGCCCTCCATTTATTCCATTCTCTCCCTTGACCTGCCCTCCCACAATAATGTTTGCTTCTGATTGTCCCTTTCCCCATTTTGCTGTCCCTTCTAGTATCTTCTCTCTCCTATTCCTTTCCCCCCTGTCTTCCTGCAGGGTAAAATAGATTTCCATATCCAATGGAGTATGTGTTATTCCTTCTTAAAGCCAAAACCCATGAGAGTAAGGCTCACTTATTACATTTCATCTCCCCGCTCCTCCCCTCCATTGTAAAAGCTCTTTCTTGCCTCTTTTATGTGAGATGATTTGGTACATTCACCTCTCCCTTTCTCTTATTCCTAGTACATTCCACTCAATAGTAAATTTTATTTTTCAGGTATTCTCCCTTCATATTTAATTCATCCTGTGCCTTCTGTCTATGTATATACATGTATATGTATATATACATATATAGATATGTGTGTGTGAGTGTGTGTATGTATATGTATGTATGTATATATATACATATTTAAAAACACATATACCCATGTACACATAGCTACACATATATAATATACACATACATACCTATACACACCTACATACATACATACATATATTGATAGATATACACATACATATACATGCATATACATGTATACATATACATACATGTGTATATGTGTATACTTGTGTGTGTATATATAGATACATATCTATATAAATCTCTCTTGCTCACTCTCAATATATATACATATCTATATCTATCTATCTATTTACCTATCTATCTATCTATCTATCTATCTATCTATCTATTTATCTATCTATCTATCTATATGTATGTATGTATGTATTTCCAGGTAGGAGTGTAAATGGTTCAAGTTTAGTGAGTTCCTTAAGGCTTCTCTTTCCTGTTTACCTTTTCATGTTTCCCTTGATCCTTGTATTTTAAAGTCAGATTTTCTATTTGGCTCTGGTCTTTTCCAAATCTTTGGAAGTCCTTTATTTCATTAAAATCCCATTTTTTCTCCTGAAGTATTATACTCAGTTTTGCTAGGTAGGTGATTCTTGGTTTTAATTCTATCTCCTTTGACTTCTTGCATGTCGTATTCCAAGCCCTTCAAACTTGTAATGTAGAAGCTGCTAAATCCTTTGTTATATTTCCACAAATACTTGAATTGCTTGTTTCTTACTGCCTACTTGTAATATTTTCTCCTTGACCTAGGAACTCTGGAATTTGGCTACAATATTCCTAGGAGTTTTCCTTTTGGGATCTCTTTCCAGAGGTGACCAGTGGATTGTTTCAATTTCTATTTTTCCCTGTGGTTTTGGAATATCAAGGCAGTTTTCCTTGATAATTTCTTGGAAGATGATATCTAGGCTCTTTTTTGGATCATGGTTTTCAAGTAGACCAATAATTTTTCATTTATCTCTCCTGAATCTATTTTCCTTGTCAGTTGTTTTTTTCCAATAGAGATATTTCACACTGTCATCTTTTTTTTCATTCTTTTGGTTTTATTTTATAATTTCTTTGTTTTTCATAAAGTCACTAGCTTCCATCTGCTCCATTCTAATTTTTAGGTTTACTTATTTTTATTTTTTAAAATTTATTCTTAGTTTTTAACATTCACTTTCACAAGACTTTGAGTTGAAAATTTTCTCTACATCTCTCCTCTCAGCCCACCTTAAGGCAGCATGAATTCTGATTACCATTTCACCCAATGTGTCCTCCTTTCTCTCACACCCCTCCTTTCTATTATCCCCTTCCCCTCTATTTTCTTGTAGGGCAAGATAGAGTTCTGTGCCCCATTGCCTGTATGTCTTATTTTCCAGTTGAATGTAAAAACCATTTTTAACATTCATTTTTAAAACTTTGTGTTCCAATTATTCTCCCTTCCTCCCTCCCCACCCATCCCCACTGAGAAGGCAAGCAATTTAGTATAGGTCATACAAAGACTTCCATAAAAGTCATATCATGAAAGACTAACTATATTTTCCTCTATCCTATCCACCCCCCCCCATTTATTTTATTCTCTCTTTTGACCTATCCTTCCTCAAAAGTGTTTACTTCTAATTGCCCCTCCTCATCTGCTCTCCCTTCTATCATCCCTCAGGTATGCTCATCCTCTTCCCCACTACCTTCCTTTGGTGGAAGATAGATTTTCATACCAAATGAAGTGTCCATCTTTTTCCCTCCTTCAGTCAAAAGTGATGAAAATAAGATTCACTCTTTCCCTTTCACCTCCCCCATCTTCCTCTCCATTGAAAAACTTTTCTTGCCTCTTTTATGTGAGATAGTTTGCCTCATTCTATTTCTCCCTTTCTTCTCCCAATATATTCTTCTCTCACCCCTTACTTTTATTTTTTTTAAATATCATCCTTACCTATTCAATTCACCCTGTGCCTTCTGTTTATATGTATATAATCCCTCCAACTACTCTAATACTGAGAAAAGTCTCAAGAGTTACTAATATTAGTTTTCTATTTAGGGATGTAAACAGTTCAACTTTAGTAAGTCCTTTATGATTCCTGTTTATCTTTCATGCGTCTCTTGACTCTTGTGTTTGAAAGTCAAATTTTCTATTCAGCTCTGGTCATTTCAACAATAATGCATGAAAATTCTCTTTTTCATTGAATGACCATTTTCCGCCTGAAGTGTTATACTGAATTTTGCTGGTTAGGTGATTCTTTGTTTTAATCCTACCTCCTTTTACCTCTGGAATATCATTCAAACCCTTCCATCCCTTAATGTAGAAGCTGCTAGATCTTGTGTTATCCTGATTGTAATTCCACAATACTCAAATTATTTCTTTCTGGCAGCTTGCAACACTTTTTCTTTTGGAATCTCTTTCAGGAGGTGATGGGTGAATTATTTCAATGACTATTTTACCCACTCTTTCAGGGATATCAGGGAAGTTTCCCTTGATGATTTTTTGAAAGATACTCTCCAGACTTTTTTTTTTTTTTTTGGTCATGTAGTCTCATAATTCTTATATTATCTCAGATCTGTTTTTACAGGTCAGTAACTTTCCCAGTAAGGTATTTTACATTTTCTCCAAATTCTTTAAAAGCATTTTTTACATATTTAATTTTTTTCAGTCCCACAGCAACCTAACATGCTTATCCCAAAGTCACTCAGACAATATAGTGTTAGGAATGGGACTAGTGAACAGGGCTTCTAAATCCTTCTAACTCACTTTTATTCCCATAGTCCCTTGGTAATAGGTGAAATGATCTAGTAAAATATAAAGGAATCAAAATTTTCCCTCACCTTCCATATCCCAGAACCCAACAAGGAATTTCCATAATATGAGACTAATACTCCAATATACTTATAATCACCTCTGTGAGGATTGCTCAGTGTAACTCTGTATTTTGCTGCCCATTTGTGTCTTCCCTTCCTATGAAACTGTCTTTTGTGTCCTCCCATATATTGGCCATGAAGGCTCCACCCAATACATTGGAGACCTTCCATTATTTGTTTTGACATTATGTAAATACTAATGAAGAAGTATGGCATTGCATTGGGAGTGAGGGTTTTAAAATGGTCTTACATATAATTTACTTAGATTTTATAAATACATTTGAAAACAAAACAGAAATATCTTTCTGGAAAAGATGGGGAAATGGGGGTCATATCATAGAAGAACTACATCAATCAGGTTGAATGATTAGGTCCAATAAGGGCTGTTGATAAATTAATGTCAACCTGAAGAAAATAGTTCTGTCTTGGCTTTCTACTTGATATTTTTAAGTGACTTGGATGAAGAGAGTAATGTCAATTTTATCAGAAGTGGGAACTGACAGTAATTCTACATAATATAAAATCTGAAAAGGGATTTGTGGACTAGAAATAAGATTTAATCAAATAAGATGCCATTAATTAGAGATAAATGCAAGGTCTTGCACTTAGGTTCAAAAAATAACATAGAGTGATCTTCATATGAAAAAAGAGATGTCATCGTTAACAGACTACTAAAATTAAAATGTAATGTGATGGTGAAATAAATGGAATGTGTTCTCAACTAAGTTAATAGAATCCTAATCTACTGATCTAGGGAGGTGATAGTAAAGGACAGAAAATATGTGTGATGCTGTGCCCACTTTTAACAATCATACTTTGTGAAAGGTGCTTAGAGTATAGTAACATGGTGGTTTAGTGTCTTTAGACATTATACAAGCTCTAGTTGAAGTGAAAATATTCAGTTTGGAGAAGAAAGGATTTGGGGGCTGGAATATCATATCTATTTCCAAGTATTTGAAGGTCTGTCTTATGGAAGAGGGATTGGACTTGTTTTGCTTGACACCAAAGGACAACAATACATAGTCTCAGTACTTCTATGAGGAACAGAAGGAAAGATTGACTAAGTCAGGAGGAAGTATGCCAGGTTTGAAAGAGCACACCATTCAATAGGCTGAGATTAGGCAAAACAATTAGAATCACACAAAATGTCAACACAATACATTGTCATTCTCTGAATTTTTGGCTTCCTATTTAATCTTAAGCAGTTTATCTCCTTTATGAATTTCATAGTGATGTAATCAGTCACCTGCTCATCTTAACTTTTCAGATATTGGAAACCTGCAAACTTTTCATAAACTGACATGATAAGTGATAGAAGTCTTCTTAAAAATAAACTCAGAAGGAGCAGAGCCAAGACTGTGGAGAAAAATCACGAACTTGCTTGAGCTCTTCCCCTATCCTCCTCCAAATACCTGTAAAAATGACTAGACAAACTCTAGAGTTGCAAAACCCACAAAATGATGGAATAAAACAAATCTCCAGGCCCAGAGACCCTGGAAGTTTGAAAGGAAGCATCTATGACACTGGGCTGGGTATGGAACGGAGCACAGTTCAGTCCTCCTGGGCCACATCAGCACAGACAGGATCAGAGAAGGCCTAAGGGGACTGAATCATTGTCAGCTGTGGCAGTTTCCAAGCTTTTCATCTCCCAAATGCCAAAGACAGCATAGAAGGTCAGTGGGAAAACTCTGTGGAACCTAGTGTGGCTGGGCCCTAGCCCCAGGGAGGAAAAGAAAGGGGCAGCAGTGGCAGGAGAAGCAGCAGTGGCTTTTGGAACAATAGCTGCTTCTAGAGTTCTGGGTTCACAGACTATGGGGAATAGAGCAACTGATACCAAACCCCTGACGCCTGGGCCATCCCCACCAGACAGAGTCTACCTTGACAAAGAGTTAGACAGTCAAGTATTTGTCTGGGAACATGAGCAAACAGTGTGAAAAAGAAAACAACCCTCAGACTGTAAAATCTTATTTTGGTGACAAAGAAGATCAAAACATATAACTAGAATAAGACAACAAAGTTGAAGTTCCTACATCGAAAGCCTCTAAGCAAAATATGAATTGGTCTCAGGCCATGGAAGAGCTCAAAATAAATTTTAAAAATTAAGTAATTGAAGGAGAGGAAAAATTGGGAAGTAAAATGATAGTAATGCACGAAAATCATGAAAAAAAGTCAATAGCTGGCTAAAGGAGAACAAAAACAAATATTGAAGAACGTAATACTTTAAAAAAATAGAATAATCCAAAGAGAAGAGGTCCAAAAAGCCAATGAGGAAAGAAAGCCTTAAAAAGTAGAACTAGTCAACTGGTAAAGGAGGTACAAAAGCTTACTGAAGAAAATAATTCCTTCAAAATTAGAATTTAGCAAATGGAAGCTAATGACTTTATGAGAACTCGAAATAAAAAAAAGAAACAAAAAATGAAAACAAAAGAAGACAATATGAAATATCTCATTGGAAAAGCAACTGAACTGGAAATACAATCACGATAACACAAGACCTAACAGCTTCTACAGTAAGGAATCAAAGGTCTTGAAATATGGTATTCTGGAGGTCAGAGGAGCTAGGACTACAGCCATGAATTACCTATCCAGAAAAACTGAGTATAATCCTTTAGAAGGAAAAAGGAATTTCAGTGAAATGGAGAACTTTCAAGCATTCTTGCTGAGAAGACCAGAGCTGAATAGAAATTTGACTTTCAGAAAGAAGAATCAAGACAAACATGAAAAGTTAAACAGGACAGAAAAATCGTAAGTGGCTTATTGAAGTTGAATTGTTTACATTCCTACATGGAAAGATGACATTTGTAGCTCATGACTCCTTGCTTAGTATTAGAATATTTGGAGGAAATACATACATATATACATATACACATGCATATACACATATGTACATATACACACATATTTATGTTTGCACATTTGTGTGTATATATATGTAGACATACAGAGAGACAGAGACAGACAGACAGACAGACAGACAGATAGATAGATAGATAGATAGATAGATAGATAGATAGATAGATAGATAGATAGATAGATAGATAGAGGGTACAGGGTGAGTTGAACATGAGGTGATGGTATATGAAAAATTAAATTAAGGAGTGAGAGGAATATATTGGGAGAAAGAGAAAGGGAGAGATAGAGTAGGGTAAATTATCTCACATAAAAGATGAAGAAGAAGGTTTCATAATTGAAAGGAAAAGGGGGGAGGTGAGAGACAATGAATGAACCTTAGTCTCATTGGATTTGGTTTAAGGAGGGAATAACATACACACTTATTTGGGTGTCTAACTCTACAGGAAAGTAAGGGGAAAGGAGATAAAGGGAGGGAAATAGTAGAAGGAAGGACAAATTGGGGAAGGGGATAGTTTGAAGCAAACACTTTTGAAAAGTGACAGGGTCAAAGTTGATAATAGAATAAGTGAGGGGTGGGATAGGATGGGGGGAAATATAGTTACTCTTTCACAACATGATTATTATGGAAATGTTTTGCATTGCTATATGTATATAATTTATATTGAATTGCTTGCCTTCACAATGAAGGTGAGTGGAGAAGGAAGAAAGAATATAATTTGGAACTCAAAGTTTTAAAAACAACTGTTAACAATTGTTTTTAAATGCATCTGGTAAATGTATAGGCAATGGAGTATAGAAATCTACATTGCCCTACAAGAAATCAAGGAGGAAGGGGAGAAAAAAGGGTGATAAAAGGGAGAGCAGATTGGGGAAAAGGGTAATCAAAATGCATGCCATATCGGGTGGGGGGAGGGCAGAGATAGGGAGAAAATTTAGAACTCAAAAGTCTTGTGTAAATTAATGTTAAAATTAAAAATAAACAAGTTAATTAATAAAAAATAATGAAAAAATAAGCTCATAATTATTAAATGCTTTACCTGCAGCCACTCAACTTGTAAGTTTGAGGTTCAGAACTGGAACCCAAAGATAATCATCTTCCCACTATGCTGTACTATTTCTTAAAAACTGGGACAATTATCTCATGTCCCATATAGTTTCATTTATTATTTCCTGAAATAGAGCTCTGGAAAACCAGGCTTTGATGAAGTTCATTGGGATTTAAATGGATCCACTTGACTATGCCTTAAACTCAAATCACTCTGGTTCTCATGGATTTGCTGATAATGGGCCTCACTCCAAGCCTCACTTGATGCTTGTTTGGGTTATGATGGATCAGACTGAGTGTAAATAGCAATTATCATATTCTGGCCAGAAATTATGAGGGTTTTCCCCCTCACAGATTAATTTTTTTTTTTCTGAGTAGACAAAGGAAGCCATCTTTTCCCTCATTTATTACCTAATCTTAAATCATTGAATCACTGAATGTGTGTTGCTTCAGACAAACTGCAACCTCTGAAAGATGTTAGTTTAAAAAGGCCAAGGTCGCAGCTTCTACATTAAAAGATCGAAAGAATTGGAACCCAATATTCCGTAAGGCAAAGGAGTTGGGACTTCAACCAAGGATCAACTACCCAGCAAAGTTCAGCATAACATTTCAGGCAAAGAGAAAGTCATTCAACGAAATAAGGGATTTCCAGAGCTTCCTGACCAAAACACCAGAACTCAATAGACAATTTGATCTTCAAATGCAGGTCTCCAGAGAATCATAAAAAGGTAAACAGAGGGGAAAAAACAAAAACAAAAACTTGCTACTCAATTAGGGCAAACTGTTTACCTCCCTATAAGGGAAGATGATACCTGTTAATCTTGAGAACTGTGCAGCTATTATGATAAAAGGGATATATGTAGAGGGAACGGGCATAAAGTAAATGATGTCATGTCAAAAATATGATTTAAGTATGAGAAGGGAATGTAATAGGAGGTGTGGAAAGGGGGAAGCAGAAAATGGCAAATCATATCACAGGAAGAAGTACAAAACTATAGTAGGAGGAAGGAGGGGAGGGAGATGAGCATTGTTTGAGAAGTACTCTCATCTGATTTGTTCAAAGGAGGGAACAATAATCTTAAGTAGATAATCCTAACTAGCTCTATAGGTAGTAGGAAGGGAAGGGGGAAGAAAGGGGAGGGTGGCTAAAAGGGAGGAAAGAAGCAATAAGAGTAAAGGGGACTAAAAGGGAGGGGGGTCAAAAGAAGGAGGGGAAGGCTGCGGGAGGAGGGGGAGAAAAGTGAATACTATTGAGGAGGGGAAGGGAGACGGGAGAGCTAAAAGCACAAATGGTGGGAAAGAGGTTGGAGGGAAATACACAGATTGTAATCATAACTGTGAATGTGAATGGAATGAACTCTCCCATAAAACGGAGATGGATAGCAGAATGGATTAAAAGCCATAATCCAACAATATGCTGCTTACAAGAAACACATTTGAAACGGGGGGATACACATAGGATAAAGGTCAAAGGATGGAGCAGAATATATTGTGCTTCAGCTCATGTAAGAAAGGCAGGAGTAGCAATCCTAATCTCAGACAAAGCAAAAGCAGAAATAGATCTAATCAAAAGGGATAAGGATGGAAACTATATCCTGCTAAAAGGCACCATAGACAATGAAGCAATATCATTACTAAACATGTATGCTCCAAGTGGTATAGCATCCAGATTCTTAGAGGAGAGGTTGGGGGAGTTGAAGGAAGAAATTGATAGCAAAACTATACTAGTGGGGGACCTCAACCTCCCCCTCTCTGAACTCGTTAAATCCAACCTCAAAATAAACAAGAAAGAGGTTAAGGAGGTAAATAAAATTCTGGATAAGATAGATATGATAGATCTTTGGAGAAAATTAGATGGGAATAGAAAGGAATATACTTTTTTCTCAGCGGTACATGGAACATTTACAAAAATTGACCATGTACTAGGACATAAAAATCTCACAATCCAGTGCAGAAAGGTAGAGATAATCAATGCATCCTTTTCAGATCATAATGCATTAAAAATTACATGTAATAAAAGGCCATGGAAAGAGAAACCAAAAATCAATTGGAAACTAAATAATCTAATTCTAAAGAAGGGTTGGGTTAAAGAAGAAATCATAGAAACAATCAACAATTTCATTCGAGAGAATGACAATAGTGAGACAACATACCAAAACTTATGGGATACTGCAAAAGCAGTTATTAGGGGAAGTTTTATATCTCTGAATGCTTACATAAATAAAATAGAGAAAGAGGAGATCAATGACTTAGGCTTGCAGTTGAAAAAGCTAGAAAAAGAACAAATTGAAAATCCCCAAGTAAATACCAAATTAGTAATACTGAAAACCAAAGGAGAGATTAATAAAATTGAAATTAAGAAAACTATTGAATTAATAAATAAAACCAATAGTTGGTTTTATGAAAAAACTAATAAAATTGATAAACCATTGGTCAATCTGATTAAAAAAAGAAAGAAGAAAACCAAATTACTAATATTAAAAATGAAAGGGGTGAACTCACCTCCAATGAGGAGTAAATTAAAACAATAATTAGAAACTACTTTGCCCAACTTTATGCCCACAAATTCGACAATCTAAACGAGATGGATGAATATTTTAAAAAATACAAATTGCCCAGATAAACAGAAGAGGAAGTTGAATACTTAAACAACCCCATCTCAGAAAAAGAAATTGAACAAGCCATCAATGAACTCCCTAGGAAAAAATCTCCAGGGCCAGATGGATTCACAAGTGAATTCTATCAAACATTTAAAGAACAGTTAATTCCAATACTACATACACTATTCTTGAAAATTGGGGAAGAAGGAGTCCTCCCAAATTCTTTCTATGATACAAATATGGTTTTGATACCCAAACCAGGAAGAGACAAAACAGAGAAAGAAAATTATAGACCAATTTCCCTAATGAATATAGATGCAAAAATTTTAAATAAGATTCTAGCAAAACGAATACAGCATCTTATCATGAGATTAATACATTATGATCAGGTAGGATTCATACCAGGACTACAGGGCTGGTTCAATATTAGGAAAACTATTAGCATTATCGATCACATCAACAACAAAGCTAACAAAAACCACATGATTATCTCAATAGATGCAGAAAAAGCTTTTGACAAAATACAACACCCATTCCTACTAAAAACATTGGAGAATGTAGGAATAAAGGGAACTTTCCATAAAATAATAAGCAGTATCTATCTAAAACCTTCAGCAAGCATTATATGCAATGGGGATAAGGTAGATGCATTCCCAATAAGATCAGGGGTGAAACAAGGTTGTCCATTATCACCACTATTATTTAATATGGTACTAGAAATGTTAGCTGTAGCAATTAGACAAGATAAAGATATCCAAGTAATTAAAATAGCCAAAGAAGAAACTAAGTTATCACTCTTTGCAGATGATATGATGATTTACCTAGAGAATCCCAGAGATTCAAGTAAAAAATTACTAGAATTAATAAACAACTTTGGCAAAGTTGCAGGGTACAAAATAAACCCACACAAATCTTCTGCATTCCTATATATTAGCAACAAAGTCCAACAGGAAGAGATAGAAAGAGAAATCCCATTTAAAGTTAGGGTAGACAGTATAAAATACTTAGGAGTCTACCTGCCAAAACAAACCCAGGGATTATATGAACACAATTACAAGACACTTTTTGCACAAATAAAGTCAGATTGAAGTAAGAGGAAAAACATTAGTTGCTCATGGGTAGGCCGGGCTAACATAATAAAAATGACAATTCTACCTAAATTAATTTACTTATTTAGTGCCATACCAATTAAACTATCAGACAATTACTTTCTAGAGCTGGCCAAAATAATATCAAAATTCATTTGGAAAAACAAAAGGTCCAGAATATCAAAGGGACTAATGAAAAGAAATGCTTGGGAAGGTGGCCTAGCGCTACCAGACCTCAAACTGTACTATAAAGCAGCAATTATCAAAACCACTTGGTATTGGCTAAGAAACAGAGAGGTAGACAAGTGGAATAGACTTGGCACTCAAGATGCAGGAGGCAAGGAATATAGCAACCTTCTGTTTGATAAACCCAAGGACCCCAGCTTCTGGGATAAGAACTCATTGTTTGACAAAAATTGCTGGGAAAACTGGATAACAATGTGGCAGAAATTAGGCATAGACCCATACCTGACTCCGTACACAAGAATAAAGTCCAAATGGGTACATGATTTAGGTATAAAGATCGATACCATGAATAAACTGGAGAAGCAAGGAATAGTGTATTTATCAGATCTATGGAGAAGGGAAGAATTCTTTACTAAAGGAGAGATAGAATGCATTATGAAATGCAAAATGGATAACTTTGATTACATTAAACTGAGAAGTTTTTGCACAACCAAACCCAATGCAACCAAAATCCGGAGGGATGTAGTAAATTGGGAAAGAATTTTTACAGCTAAGCTCGGGGATAAAGGCCTCATTTCTAGAATATATAGAGAACTGATCCAAATGTATAATCATACAAGTCATTCCCCAATTGATAAATGGTCAAAGGATATGAAGAGGCAATTTTCAGAGGAAGAAATTAAAGCTATCTATAATCATATGAAAAAATGCTCTAAATCACTATTGGTTAGAGAGATGCAAATCAAAACAACTCTGAGGTACCACATCACACCTATAAGATTGGCAAACATGACAGAACAAGAAAATGATAAATGCTGGAGAGGATGTGGGAAAGTTGGAACACTAATTCATTGTTGGTGGAGCTGCGAGTGCATCCAACCATTCTGGAGAGCAATTTGGAACTATGCCCAAAGGGCTACAAAAATGTGCATACCCTTTGACCCAGCAATATCGCTACTAGGACTATATCCCCAAGAGATCATAAAAATGGGAAAGGGTCCCACATGTACAAAAATATTTATAGCAGCACTCTATGTAGTTGCCAAAAACTGGAAGTCAAGGGGATGTCCATCAATTGGGGAATGGCTGAATAAATTATGGTATATGAATGTAATGGAGTACTATTGTGCCATAAGAAATGATGAACAAGAAGACTTCAGAGAGGCCTGGAAGGACTTATATGACCTGATGCTGAGTGAAAGGAGCAGAACCAGGAGAACTTTATGCACAGCAACAACCACAGTGTGTGAGAGTTTTTTCTGGTAGACTTAGATTTTTGTAATAACAGAAGAACTTCTTACCAAAAAAAAAAAAAAAAAAAAAAAAAAATCCCAATGGAGGATCTCAAGGCAAAATGCCTAACACACTCAGAGATAGAAATATGGAAGTCACTCGCATATTGTAGCAGATCATGTTTGTGTATGTGTATGTTTTTGTGTATCATGTTCTGATTTGTTATACGATTTCTTTCATTTATCTTAGTCTGACTACATAGCATGACTATAGTGAAAATATACTCAATAGGAAAGTATATGTAGAATCTATACAGAATTGTATGCAGTCGTGGGGAGGGAGGGGGGTAGTGGGGAGTAGGTGGGGAGGGATAAAATCGCAATTGTATGGTAGTGATTGTTAAACATTACAAAATAAAAAATAAAAAACAAACAAACAAAAAAAAAAATAAAAAGACCAAGGTCTCCCCACTGTGTCTGGGGCCTTCTACAGTCATCCCACATATGTCTTGCCACTGGACTCAGATGACTCTGAAGGAAAAAGCAATACTCATGACTTTGCACCTAATTCCAATTCACTTGCAAGTTAAAACATTACCCTCCTGATGTCAATATGTCCTCTTAGAGACTGAAGAAGGAACAGTACTACTGACTTCATAGATTGTTGTAAGAAAAATGATTTGTAAACTGCTTAATGTCATATAAGTGTAAGCTACTTTCTTCCACACAAAAAGATGTTGCTTTGGATGTTTGATAGTATACATTCTTTGACTTGTGTTTCCAACAGCTGGAATACATTTTCTTAAGCCATACAAAAGCAAGCAAAGACCTACTATGTGTGAGCCAAGAATATTGTATAATTTTTCCCAAGATAATAGTATATATTTTTATAGCCCTCCACGAGGGCAAAGCCCCATCACTAAGCATCATTCTCTATGTACTCTAGGTTCTTGATAACAGTTGTTGTTAAATTTTTATGATAATACAATCTTCAGTAATTGACTGAAGTGGGATAAATCATTCAATACACAATTATTAAACTCCTACTATATGCTTACTAAGTGCTAAATGTTGGATATATATATATGTGTGTGTGTGTGTGTATTATTATTTATTAGTTATGTTTATGAATCAAGAAAAAGTCAGTCCCTGCCCTCAAGGAGCTTATAATCTAATGGTAGAGACAGCATTCAAACAAACATATCCAAAAGTAAGCTGTATACAGGATCAATAGGAAATTGGAGAAGGCTTTTTGTACAAGCTGGGATCATAGATTTAGGGTTAGCAGGACCATAGAGGATATTTGGTTTAATTCCTTAATTATTGTTCCCTTGCCTTACAGTGAGGAAACTAAGACAGAGGAAAGAGAAGTGATTCTCCCAGGACCTTACAGGTATTATCAGTGAAGCTGGTTCCTTTATCTCCAAATCTAGTACTCTTTCCACTGTACCATACTACATCTTCTCTAGCAAATCCTAAAAGTCTTTCTGGGCCCTATTTAATCCCTCTGTCTTCTGTTAAGCATCCAGTTCCCTGGTCCACACTAGACTCTCTTCTACAATTTCTTCTATCAATTCTTCCAGATGTTTTCTTGAATCGTTGCCGCATGTGTGTATGCATTGTTTTTCCAATTAAATTATCAGCCCCTTGAGAATATAGATTCTGCTTCACAATTTCTTTTCCTCCCAGAATCCTAGCATCACAGAGTTGTCAGAGGGCTCAGTAATGATCTAGCCCAACCTATATCAAATAAGACTCCATTTTGCAACATTTTCTCTTTCTGAAAATATCTCCTGAGGGAGAATCTAAGAGTACAGTGAGACCCGCATTGGTTCTAGAGTCAGAGGACCTGGCTTCACATCCCCCCTTATGAGCTGTAAGGCCTTGGATGAGTGATTAACCAGTCTTATCTTTCATTTTCCTCTTCTGTAAAATGAAAGGGTTGGACTGGGTGGACTCAGATATTTTCCAGCCTTAAATCTGCAATCTTATAACTTCCAGAGGGAGAAGCTCAAGCTGCTTTTGGACAGGTCTTATCATTAGAAAGTTTTTCTGTATAACACTCAGAAATCTGCCTTTCTCTCACCTCAGCCCATTGCTCAGAGCTCTGCCTACCAGGACCAATTGCCTCCAGCACTTTGGCCAGTATTGGCCCTGGCATGGTATTCCATACAGACTCAAATGGAATTGAAACAAATTGGTATCATGCTTTGGGGTGTTTCCTTTGGGCTATCAGTTCAGTCAACATAAAACATGAAAGAGGGATTAAAAGGAAGTTTCTGCCAGAATTTAGTCATCCTCAGAGGCCTAGGAATTTAATGTTCTTCCAAAGTCCCTGCAAACCTCTCAGAGAGGGCTTAATTCCAGGGCAGGTGCTAACTATAACAAATCAGTGGCATATGCATTGTCTGGAGCCAGAGAATGAAAATAAGGAAGAGGCATTAATCAACCCCCTAATCAGTCAGTGATACCATAGCTCTGATCTTGCCTTATTTAGTTAGAACAGCTCACATTGAGGCAATATTCAGGTAGTCCCCATTTTCATACTGATTATATCAGGAAAAATGAAGGTAATGATTCAGGTTTGGCAGCTGTGGTGTTCTCTTGTAGAGGGAAACTAATAAAGGGACACTGAATCTTGATATACTTATCACATTTAGGCTGTCAGGAATGCATAATCTCTACCAAAGTTTCTTGGACTTGTTTACCAGCCAGCATTTCATTGGGAAGATTCTTTATTTTTCTCTTTCTATTTTTTTTAAACAAACTAGAAAATTTAGAAATGTTTAAGCCATTACAATTTGGAAATGGTAAGAGGGATTCCTTTCTGCTCAAGTCAAATATAACAGTATCTCACACCTAATATGGCAAAAAGAGGTTGGCAAAGTGCTATCCTTAAAGGTAAGTCCTTTTTGGGGGTTGGGGTGGGGGGGGTGTAGTCAGACTTGGAGTCCAACCCTTTCATTTACAGTCACATGTCCAGTAAGCGTCCAGAGTCAGGACCTGTCCAAATTCTCAATCTTTAATCCCATGTTGCCTCCCAAGACCCTGAACATTGGTTGTATGTATTATGTGTTTGACTAAAGAAATATAAGGAAAGCAAAGGTGTAGATTTTGAGTAGGCCATTTAGCCCAAATCCATCATTTTACAGACAAGGAAAATGAGTTTCAGAGCTGTTCAGTGTTTTATCCAGGGTCACACAGGATTGAAATCAAGCCCTCTGACTCCAGATCTGGTAGGGACCTAGAGACAGTGATTACAAGAATGTTGTGAAGTTCCCACTTTCCTTCAAAGACAATGATGCTCTCTATTCTTTAATAAGAGACACAGCTTTTACCCTAAAATTGTTTACCAAGACACTGAAACATTGAAGACTGAGTGACTTAAATGTAGATGCTGGAATGTAAATAACTGACTTGATTCCTTCTCAAGATCATAACTGGAAGAAAAATAGCCCAAGGGAGAATAAAAGCTTTGGAGGCAATTGAAGGAAGGCAGAAAAGAACAGCCACAGAGGTGAAGGAAACTCTTAGAAAGGGGTGACTGGAGCCTACAACTCAAACTCTGCTCTCTTCATATTTCTGCAAATGCAGTGGTCTTAATTGATGTAGGTTTCTACTCCAAGAGAATGCTGTTGTCATCTGGTTTTGCTTGCTGAGCGATTGATTGCTCTGCAAATGATCGATCAAAGCAGTCATCTTAACAACCCAAATAGAATGAAGTTAACTAATTGTGCATTCGATTCTGCTGCTCTTTCAGTAGTTTAAGGACATTTCCTGGATGCAATGATGCTCGTTATATACATCTTAGATTTAGCTGTGCAGACACCCAAGGCTGTGCCAGGGAGAAATGATGAACTGAGTTTTCCTCAGCACCTTTGTAGTGTGCTTTACTCCCCTCATCACTTTCATGCTCTAGCCTTGAATGTCACTTGAGTGTTCCATTGGCTTACCTCAAATATCCCTTCAATCTCTAATCAGGCCCTTCCCTACATGGTTCTAATTGTTTAACTCCCTTTCCACGCACATCAACATGATTTCCCAAGGAGTATCTCATACTGAAGTTAGTCAGTCAACAGACCTTTATTAAGCACCTACTATGTCAGGCACTATGCTATATGCCCCAGGGATAAAAAAAAGAACCATACAAACCAATTCCTTCTCTCAAGGAGCTAATCTAATGAGGCAGACAACACACAAACAACTACATTTAAATAAGCTATATATAGGATAATTTGGAAATAAACAGATTGTACACACTAGCATTAAGCACAGGACATTTTCTTGCCCCTTTTTCCTCCTCTTATAAGTTTAATTCCCCTAAAACCTTGATCTCTGAGGAGAGATCATCTAATAAATTGATTTGTGCTGATGTAGACCAATGTGGTAATGAAGTCTCCTTTTGCAAGTAAGATATGCATTTTAACAGAAACCTTAGGGGGACAAGGACTTAACCACAAATTATCTCTAATGGTAGAATTTCAGATACATCAGTAGGTTGATGGGAGTAACATCATTCTGAGGCAGGCAGAGTTTCCTTATGTTCTTCAAATTAAATATCTTGCTTCAAATCCACTAGTGGTCCTGAATACAAAGACAGACAGCATCTTTGCCTCTAAAGCAAGCACACCTGCCTCCTCTGAAAACTCACAGTGAATAGCAATTGCTTATATCTCTATAGTACTGAAGGATTTACTGAACACTTTACATACATTAGCTCATTTGAATCTCAAACCAACAACAATTCTGTAAGATGTGGTGAAAATCTTATTATTACAATTTTACAGATCTAGAAACTGAGGCTTAGAAGAAGTGAGTGACTAGTTCCACTGGTAGTAGTAGTAGAACTGAAACCTGTGAATTTTTATTTAAAGTGCTTTGTTCTTTGTTCCATCCAAAGAACATGTTCATGTGTTGATGTGGTCCACAGAGAACTGTCCTATATGTAGGTAAGTTTAGGGTGCACAGGGTCTGATCTGTGAATACATACATAACCCTGTTTGAGAGGCCTCCAGGGAGCCATGTGTTTCTTTGGCCTTAGGGCTTGGAGAAATACATTGTTTTCAGCAGGTTATATACTGCGTGTGTATATTGGTATGTGTGTAAATATATGCTCACAACTTCTAAAGTGTTGACACAGTTTGCAACATTTAATTTCCGTGTTTGAGCTGAAGAGCTTCAAACAAAAACAAAGCAAGTCAGGTGAGATTAACATCTTTAACAGAAGATCAGGTCATTTGACTAGGTTAGTCTAACATGTTTTGATATGTGCAAAATCAAGCAAAAATCATAAACCTGTCAGTTACCGAGCAATTAGATTCCACCTAGTTATTTTGGGTGTGAGATCATTTGGAGCTTTCATTTTTTATATGTTTGCTCTGTTTCATATGAAGACTATTATATGGCCACAGAGGATGTCTATGAAAGCACGAATTCCCTGTATAGCAAGAAGTTATGTAGAGGGATTAAACCTTCCCAAAAGGTTTCTGTGAAAACTCATAATTAAAACAAATAATATTTGCCTAGTGTGTCTTTTTTTCAAAAGCATTTTTCATTTATTGATCCCTTCTTCCTTTGCCATTCCTGGAAGGTAATAGTAACCTTGCGGGGAGAGGAAGGGAATCCTTATTCGCAGCTGACAGAAGAAGAAACTGAGCAACAGAAGGTTCAAAAAACATGAACTGCAGATGTGTAATGTCTTAGACAGTCTCTTAAAACCATTTTGTCCACAGATAAAGCAGAAGAAACCAAATCATCTAGTTCACTGAATTTAGTCAAACTAGTGTACCTTTAGATCAATCTGTCCTCTGTTTACATTGGATTGCACCAGTTTGCTTCCTTTTTGCAACTTAAATAATTGCACAGATCTGCTTGTCTGTTCCATATTAGGGAGTAGATTGGAGAAGGCTGTTATTTTTATACAGTTTTATTTTATTTTGTTTGATGCTTATGTGTTTAATCATTATTGCTGCTGGCTATTGTTCCTTTTCATGTATTTTAATACTTTAATCAATGAGAATTTTATTGGTACTTGCACCCTGAGGCTATTGAAAGTGGAGGGTGTAATTTTATAAATCTAAAATGGAAATGGGGATTAATAAAATGCATGGGCACCAGGGCTACATGGGTAATGAAGTAGGGACATGAAGTCCATGCTGACTTTAAGTCCAGGAAAAAAAATATATATATATATTTGTGTATTTGTGTGTATGCGTATACATGCAAGCATATATTCATGTGTGTGTATTTTAAAAACGAAAATAGACTTCTTCCCATGTATTGATTTGCCCCAAGTTTTTTGAGATTAAAGAGGGAAGTTTGTTAGAATTTTCTTCTGCTTTTCTCCCCATCTGAAGCTCCCTGAAGACCTATTTCAAAATCAACTTTCTTTCTGAAACCTTCCCCACTAATTCTTACCTTTTATTACTCAATTATAGCCAATTTTGCATTTCTAATTTAATCCAGTTGAACAAATATTCTATATTTGCTTACTTTGCTCTGGCCAGGTGACACAGTGGACTTAAAAGTTAAGAAGAACTGAGTTCCCATTTTTCCATAGAAGCGACTTTGTTGTGTAACTCTGGATAAGTCACTTTACTTTTCTAGGCCTCAGTTACCCTGTCTGTAAAATGAAGGAAATAATAGCACCCAACTTGGAGGAATATTATGTGGTTCAAAAGAGATAACAGATGTGAAATTCTTTGCAAATCTTGCAACTCTATGTACATATTATCATCTTTGACTCTACTCTAGGAACTTTGCAGCTGTGAATTTGATTGTGCTGCCCTTTCAGCCATTTAAGAACAGTTCCTGTATGAAAAGTAAAAATGTTCTCTTTTTCTTCTTCAAGGAGATCATTGCCTAATAGAAGGGATATGATAGGTATAAAATAAGCATGATATAGGTTAGAGTCGGTACACATGCCAGGCAAAATGGCCCAAAACATTTGAGTGAGAGTATCCTTTTTTTCTGAGGATAGGTCATGAGTTCATAGGGTTTCAACAGATGAAGATGAAGAGGAAATTCAAGCAAGTCATGAAACATGAGAGTGAAAGAGAGAGACAGACAGACAGAGACAAAGAAAGGGGAGAGACAGAAAGAGTCAAATATAGGATAAGACAGCGGGATAACAATTCTGAGATAGAGTTTGCTTGGATCACAAAGTGGGTCATAGGGAGTAATGTGAATAAGGTTGAGAAGGTTAATGGGGGTCAGATCCAGGATAGCTATAAATTCTAGACTTTTATACCATAAATGACATATCCTTTCTACTTGATTAATATCTTATTGTATCATATACACATAGGAAAAATATCTTAAGCTTATCAAGTTCTGAATGTCACCATAGTTTTTTGATGTTCCCCTAAAGCATGTAGCATAGTTCTCAAATATAGGCATTCAGTAAAGGCAAATTGAATTTACCTTAATTGAGCTAAAATCACCTATATGATCTTTGACAGGTCATTTATTCTCTCTAGGCCTCATCTACAAAATGAGGGGATTGAATTAGATGATTTCAGACTTTTCTTATTGTATATCCTAAGGTCAGTTTTATGACAGTGTAGTTGGAAATACCTGACTGAAAAGTCATTGTGAGTTTTCCTTTCTCTTGCCTATAGCTACCTGGCACAGAGGGCTACTGAAAACAGGAAAATAGTTCCTACTTCCCCTCATTCTCTCTGCCACAACTATATATGCCAGCAGAAGGTTCTTTGCTCAGCACTTTCTGCTAATAACCATGTCCATGAAGGAAAGAGATGCATTTCTTGCAATACTTTTGCTGTCAGCAGGAGGATGGACTCCATGACCTCAAAAGAATCTTACTCCCCCAGCATGAGAAAATGAATTGGAATGGGAAGGGGAAAAAAGTGTGGAAGCAATACAAGAAGCTGACCTTCCATCAAACAGAAATGTTCACCATCTTCCAGTCTTGCTTAAAGTTGCACTCCCTCTTAATGACTCCACTTAGAGCAGCAGGAAGCAAAGTGATCATCAACAGCAGGTACTTAGACAAGAGTGAGAGGTTGGATCTGGACTGCTCTATTAAAATTCCCCCATCTAAACAGGGCTTCCTGGAGCTTAAGTGCCCATTGCTGCAGACGCAAGGATACCATTGGCGTATGCACAGCAAAGCTTAAAGCTCTGTCTAATGAGAGGAGCTACATCAAGGAGACATCCTTAAATAGATGAAAGATCCATGGTATCTAATGGACAATTAGTTAACTTCATTCTATGGAGTTTTTAAGCATCTGATAAATGGAGAAAATAAAGAAAAATGCTCAGAGCTAGGCACTGAAGGGAGAAAGGCAATTTAAATAGAAATGACTTTTAGGTTATTGAAAAAAAAAAAAAGAAATCCAAATGAGCTAGGGAGGAAGGCAATGAGCATGACTCATCCAGTTTTATTTTCTTTTAAAAGTAGTGGTGAAAGAGACATCTAAAACCAACTGCTATCTCAATAGAGCAAGCAGAATATTGAGAAATATACTTTAAATATAATGTATAGGTTTTTAAAACACTCTCAGGTTAAAACTACATCATAAAAGCTTAGTACTGGAAGGGACCTTAGATATAATCTGTCCATTGCCTTCATTTTATAGTTGAGGAAACTGAGAATCAGGAAAGGTAAGTGACTCACTAAACACTGTGTTCTATACTTCTCTAATAAAATAATGATAAAAATATTAGTATCTCATTTACATAAATTGTATGTTATAGCAAAATGTGTTTGGATGCTGTTTTCCTATCAGTCTGTAAGTCCCTTGAAAGAAGTGACTATCTGGTTTAAACTTAGCATCTCTCTTAAATGCCTACGATAGTGTCTTATACATAGTAGGTAAACTCATTTGCAAACAAATGAGTCAATGTATTACCTATTTAATAGCAAAGTAAGAACTAATGTCAATAGATATGTTTTAATTAAATTCAATTATCTATTACATCTAATACCTATATTATGTGTAATGAGGTTAACCCTAGAAGTATAGAGTGCAAGTTCCATGAGGATGTGGATAAACTTTACTTCTCCTGCCCTTACTTCCCCTAGTGTTTAATTCTTTGAATATAGAGGGTACTTAATAAATGGCAATTGAATTTAAAAAAATAAATTAATAAAAAAAGATACAATCCCTAAAGAAGCTTACAATCTCTTTGGAGAGGTGGACTTTTGACATTGATACTGACCCATACATAATACTTTCAAGCTTCCATGGTGCTCTAATAAAATTATTTTATTTGAGCCTTAAGGAAATACCAAAGAAACATCATAAGACAATACGTGGCCAGAAGCCAAAATGTGTGGAATAGAGAAGCGTTATAAGAGGTCAGAAAAGGGAATGTATATTGTAGGTTGGAGTAAACTGGGGGATTTCATGGAAGGAGGTGAGATGCAAGTCTTATTCACCTAAATTTACTGGTCACTTTAATATAAACAGGGAGAAATCATTGTGCCCTTCATAGGGAACTGGATTTGTAGTTGGAGGATCTAGGTTTGAATACTGTTTTGGCAACTTACTAACATCAACTGTCATGTGGACTTTAGACAAATTCATTTAGCCACTCTGGACCTTATTTTCTACACCTGTGAAAGGAAGCATTTGGACTACATGATCTCTGCAATTGATTCCTGATATAAATTCCATAAATCTATGATGCATTCCTTGTGTACAAACAATTAGACCATCAGGCCTGTCTGTTATTGTTCTGTGTATCTGGATCTATGAGCATATGGGTAATCTGCTTGGCAAGATGATAGAAGTAATATTATGGTGACTCTTCCAAATTTTGCAATTTAATTATGGCATAGCTATCAGACATTAAGTTTCCAATTTAATCACTGAAAACATTGGTCTGTTCTATTAGGATTTTTAGATAGTTTTGATCTATCTATTAACATAATTCAGCAGAAGAAGACAGCCATATAAACAACCGATTAGGATATTAAAATGTGCCTTTCTTGTGGGGGAGTATTAGATTGTATTTTTTCCGCTTAAAGAAGAATGATTCTAAAGGAGTAGATTGCCTTCTTGAAACTTTCTACTTGTAATATCAATATAACATTCTCTCTATTAATGTCTCACTTCAGATCATCCTCAGAGGTTAGTATTGATAGTTGCTGCTTATGAATCAGGAGAGATGAATAAGCTCTAGAGAACAGTGGCTGTCATTAAGAAGTTGCCATCTGTCTTTTTTTGATATCTGCCTTACTGCAATAAGTCACAATATTTCCCTATCCTTTTTTTTTTTTAGAATTAAAATCTTTTTTTTTTATTTATTTAACTTTTAACATTTATTTTCACAAAATTTTGGGTTACAAATTTTGTCCCCTTTTATCCCCTCCCCCCCAAACCCAAGCATTCTAATTGCCCCTGTGACCAATCTGCTCTCTCCTATATCCTTCCTCCCTGCCCTTGTCTCTGTCTCCTCTTTTGTCCTGTAGGGCCAGATAGCTTTCTTGACCCCTTACCCTGTATTTCTTATTTCCCAGTGGTAAGAACATTACTTTTGATCCTAACACTTTGAGTTCCAACTTCTTTAGCTCCCTCCCTCCCCACTCCTTCCCTTTGGAAGGCAAGCAATTCAATATAGGCCAAATCTGTGTAGTTTTGCAAATGATTTCCATACTAGTTGTGTTGTATAGGACTAATTATATTTCCCTCCATCCTATCCTGACCCCCATTACTTCTATTCTCTTATGATCCTGTCCCTCCCCATGAGTGTCGACCTCGGATTGCATTCTCCTCCCCATGCCCTCCCCTCCATCCTCCCCCCCACCCTGCTTGTGCCCCTGTCCCCCACTCTCCTGTATTATGAGATAGGTTTTCCTATCAAAATGAGTGTGCATTTTATTCTTTCCTTTAGTGGAATGTGATGAGAGTAGACCTCATGTTTTTCTCTTACCTCCCCTCTTTATCCCTCCACTAATGAGTCTTTTGCTTGCCTCTTTTATGAGAGATAATTTGCCCCATTCAACTTCTCCCTTTCTCCTCCCAATATTTCTCTCTCACTGCTTGATTTCATTTTTTTTCTAAGATATGATCCCATCCTCTTCAATTTACTCTGTCTCTATGTATGTGTGCGTGTGCATGTGTGTGTGTGTGTGTACTCCCACCCAGTACCCAGATACTGAAATGTTTCAAGAGTTACAAATATTGTCTTTCCATGTAGGAATGTAAACAGTTCAACTTTAGTAAGTCCCTTATGACTTCTCTTTGCTGTTCACCTTTTCATGGTTCTCTTCATTCTTGTGTTAGAAAGTCAAATTTTCTTTTCAGCTCTGGTCTTTTCATCAAGAAAATTTGAAAATCCTCTATTTCATTGAAAGGCCATTTTTTCTCCTGAAGTATTATATTCAGTTTTGCTGGGTAGGTGATTCTTGGTTTTAGTCCTAGTTCCTTTGACTTCTGGAATATCCTATTCCATTCCCTTCTATCCCTTAATGTAGAGGGTTCTAGATCTTGTGTTATCCTGATTGTATTTCCACAATACTTGACTTGTTTCTTTCTAGCTGCTTGCAATATTTTCTCTTTCACCTGGGAGTTCTGGAATTTGGCCACAATGTTCCTAGGAGTTTTTCTTTTTGGGTCATTTTCATGCGGTGTTCTGCGGATTCCTTGAATATTTATTTTGCCCTCTGGTTCTAGAATCTCAGGGCAGTTTTCCTTGATAATTTCATGGAAGATGATGTCTAGGCTCTTCTTTTGATCATGGTTTTCAGGTAGTCCCAGAATTTTTACATTGTCTCTCCTGATTCTATTTTCCAGGTCAGTTGTTTTTCCAATAAGATATTTCACATTATCTTCCATTTTTCGAATCTGCACACTATGTTCTGTGATATCTGTCTTTCTCATAAAGTCCTTAGCGTCCATCTGTACCATTCCAGTTTTGAAAGATCTATTTTCTTCAGTGAGCTTTTGAATCTCCTTTTCCATTTGGCTAATTCTGCTTTTGAAAGCATTCTTCTCCTCATTGGCCTTTTGAACCTCTTTTGCCAATTGAGTTAGGCTAGTTTTCAAGGTGTTAATTTCTTCAACATTTTTTTGATTCTCCTTTAGCAGGGAGCTGATCTGCTTTTCATGCTTCTCTTTCATCCCTCTCATTTCTCTTCCCAGTTTTTCCTCCACCTCTCTAACTTGATTTTCAAAATTCTTTTTGAGTTCTTCCATGGCCTGAGCCCATTGGGTGGGCTGGGACACAGAATCCTTGATTTCTGTGTCTTTGCCTGATGGTAAGCATTGTTCTTCCTCGTCAGAAAGGAAGGGAGGAGGTGTCTTTTCTCCAAGAAAGTACCCTTCAATAGTTTTATTTCTTTTCCCTTTTCTGGGCATTCTCCCCAGCCAGTGGCTTGACCTCTGAATATTCTCCTCACACCCACCTCACCTCCTGGTCCTCCCAGCCAGCATTTGGGGACTGAGATTCAAATGCTGCTTCCTGCATTAGGGCTTTTGGCAGGGGCAGGGCTGCTATTCAGTGTGAGAATTAAGTTCAGGTGGTCAGGTCGTGGCAGGGCCACCTCTCAGGCCCAGTTCCCTCAGGGGGTTTATACACAGACCTTCCACAATGGATCCAGGCTCCCGCCTGCTTGGGGAGCCCCTGTCTGCAGCCGCCTCTCAGCTTCTATCTCCCAGGGGGGCCCGAGCCATGGGGGCACCCCACTCCCCTCTCGACCCGCCAAAGAGACTCTCTCACCGACCCTCACTTGTGGGTGGAGGGGCTTGTGCCACCACTGGAAATCCCGTCCCTAAAGCCTGCTCGGATCTGTACCTCTCGGAGCCGTGGCCGCTGCAGGTCCGGGCTGGGCTCCGCATGCGCAGGCGACGGACCCTCCGCGAGAGGTTTGCAGGTCCCTCTGTAGGTGGAGGGACCCTCGTGGCCGCAGGATATCTCGTCCCCGTAGCCCGTTCGGATGTTTTCCTCACGGTGTAGCGGCCGCTGCAGGGGTGCACTCAGCTCCCAGTCCCGGCGCCCAGTCCACAGCACGAAGGACCCCCCGCGAGAGGTTTGCAGGTCTCTCCGGAACAGAAATCTCCCTCGCTCCAATATTCCGTGGCCTCTGGGTGCAGAATTCACTGTGGGTTGGTCCCCTCTAGCCGTTCTGTGGGTTGTGGGTTCGGAGCTATGTGTATGTGCGTCTTTCTACTCCTCCATCTTGGCTCTGCCCCCTAGAATTAAAATCTTTCTTAAGTAAAATACTTTATTCCCACTGGGTTTGCATCATCCTCTATCAATTGGATAGCTCTATTTGAAATCCAAAGTAAGGGAATATTGCAACTGGGGAGCAAAACTTAAATCCAATTCAGTTCATCTCGTGCCTTCGTCCAAGAGCTGGTGGATCTCTCTACTTTACAGCAAGCAGTTGTTTACAGAAGAAATCCTTAAAAACCTGAAACACTGAAGCACAAAGTCTCTCCAAGTCCCCTTCCTTTCCTCTCCCCCTTCCGATTTCTCTCCCAGCTATCTGCTCAGCTTGCTACACCAGAGAGAAATCTCCCTATCCTTTCAATGACAGCTCATGGTAAGATAAACTTGCCATGGTAAGATAAATGGCAACTTTTTAATGAAAACCACTATGCGTGACTTGCTTGGTTAGGCTACAGCTCCTCAAAGTGCATCTCAGCCCTTATTTCATATTATCAGCGCCATTGACTTATTCTTCTGAGGATTTTCCTGTTCACTTCTGTGACCTGCGTGATTTGCAAAGTTGAATCCTGCTTTATCTGGCAGTCCTTGATTGACCCCAAAACCCAAACTTTCTTTCTCTTACTTCTTTCGAGAATGAGAATGAGTAGGAAGCACTGAATAGATAGCTTCTTCACCTATGGGGAAAGGATCAAAGGGTTGTATGGGGTGAAGGTGAGTAGAGATTTGGGTTGATTCATAAAACCTTCATTCCAGAGTGTCCAACACTTTCAAAACAGAGTTAAACTGAGTTCAGAATACAGTCTGTGGCAGGCCTAGTCAACTTTGCCTGACAAATTAACTTTAACTAGACATGGCCACTCCAATCAGTCAAATGGATAAACCACTATTTTCACATAGAGGTTACTGGAAGAAGCTTAAGTGCCCCCTTAACCTCTTTAGCCACTCACACCCCTACTGGCTCCTTCAGGGGAGCAGGGCAATTTTCAACATATGATGACTTTTGCTGCTGTCAAATCTGTGCATGTGCCCCTGACAAGAGACTCCAACACTTGCAAATCAAAGGCGATGGGGGATTCTCTCCTTGTACTTTGATTTCCTTCTAGACAATTCAGATTTTTTTTAGTCATCCTAGATGGCAGGATCTCCTCCCTGAGATTCCATTCCATTTACTTTGTATGTATCTTATGTATATAATTATGTGCATGTTATCTTCCCCATTAGGATGTGAACTGTTTGAGGACACGAACTGGGTTTTGACTTTTCCTTTTATTCTTAGAGCTTTAGTACAATTCCTGGAACATAGTAAAGGCTTACTAAATGCTTGTTGATTGACTAACAGGAGTAAAGAGTTTTTCCAACTTTCTAGCAAAGACTCTCCAGTTTGTCCAGTTTCAAATTAAATCCTGAGTATCCCCAGATACCTACTGAATCAAGCTCCCACCCCAACTCTTACTCACTGAATCAAAAAATGGTGAAATGTTTTAGACCTAGCAGGGAGGTTAGAGATTCCCACCACTTCATTTTAATGGCAGACAGTATGTATTACTCATCTTTGTGCTCCCAAAGCACCTTGCTCTCTATCTTAAACATAATAGCATTGCTACCTTTGAAAACTGAATTGAATTGTATAATAAAATCTCAGCTAATCATTACTCTCATTTAACCAAAAGTTCAATTTTAATTAGAATACAGTTAAACTTCATTTTTAAAAGAAACAAGAAAGTGTCAATAGTCTGTTGACATCAGCATACTAGGTACAGAAGTCAGATCTGCAGCACAAACATAATCTGCTTGGTCATCTGCTAGGTGATCAAGGTCAAGTTTCCTAATCTGTAAAATGAGGGTGATAATCCCAGTGCTACCACCCTTCAGGGTTGTTGTGAGACTCAAGGGAGATACTATTATATAACGCACTTAATAGGCTTTAAAATATGTACCTTGACATTATTATCATATTTAGCAAAATAGAAAAAGCCGATTTTCATCGGATGTCCTGGGAATAGTCAGTATACTGGCTACAGTGCTGGACTTTTAAGCAAGAATGCTTGAATATATTCAGCAAAATTTATTTTTTCAATCACCATTTACAAACTTGTTTGTTAAGAATTTATGTTCAAAGTGATAAATCTCAGGTCAAGTATGTTTAATCAGCAAAGAAAGATATTTTCATGATTGCTAGATTTACTTAAGGCAGGAAAGTAGACTTGGACATTTTAGAAAGACTTTAAACAACATCATGCGTGGAAGTTCTGCTATGATATTTCATTATGACATCAGGATAATCCTGGACTTTAAGAGATAGGACCTATGGACTTCAGCCTCTGGTTGATCTTACTGAGCTGAAAAGTTTTGAAAAGGAGGCCCCCGATAGATTATGTTTCTGTTGTCCTAAACTTGCCTCATCACCAGGAGATTGACTAATAAGTTTGGATATTTCTTGCTTATGGCTATTCATGAAGAAAATTTACTAAGGCACCAAGGCATTGGAGACAATGCAGCATAGTGGATAGAGAATCGGCTTTGATGTCAGGAAGCCTTGGGTTCAAGGCTCATATCAGAAACAAATAATGTGGGTGATCTTGGGAAAATCACTTAACACCTCAGTGCCGTGGCACCAAGGCTATGAGTTGCAGAGAAGTTGCCAATCTGCATTGGTAAAGGGAATTTATTCCACAGGGAATTCTATATATCAGTGGAATCACAGATGTATTTGTCTCTCACTGTTTTTATAGAGATGTAGAACCACAATTGAGTGGGTGCCCACACTGATGAAGTAGCAGATATTTTAAAATTTAAGAGCAGGAAAGAAATTTGGTTTTGTGGAAAGTGTGCTGGATTAGGAGCTAAGAGACCTGGGAGCTAGTTAATGTTATGTCACTAACTACCCATATGACTTTAAGTGAATTTATCTCTGGTCTCAGTTCATCATATGCCAAATGAGGGTATTGGACTAGATGATCTCTAAACCCTCTTCTGGCTTTAGGATTAAATAAGAGAAAAAGAAATACATGTGAGAAAAGAGCTTTCTCATGCTCTTATAGTTAATGATAATCTGTTTCCCAGGGTGATGAGCTAAGGGAAAAATATGGCTTCTACAAACCACATTAGTAGTCAAAGAGACTGTGTTCATGTGCTGGAAGAACAGGGATGCCACCAGCAATGATTTATGGATCTCTGTGCCTTTGCTTAGTCAGGTGTGCATACATTCTTCTTCGCACAATACTAAAATAGAAGGTGTCTCTGACTTCATTTAGAAGCCATTTCTGAGACTTGTAGGGATTATTTGTGATATAGAGAGACAGTGCCCCACATTTGGTTATTCTTATGCTTGTTACTCAGTTATGGGAGTTTTGCTGTCTAACCCATTGGGGTGCTCTTCTCTCACTTGTGTTATTTTTTTAAGAAACCCAGAGTCAGGGATATTTGGGGCAAGTCCAAAGGAAATCCAAGTTTTCATTGGTTCAAGGGGGCAGCTAGGTGGCATAGAGTGATGGGCCTGAACTGAAGAAGACTCAGCTTCCTAAGTTCAAATCTGGCCTCAGATATTTGCTAGTTATGTGACTCTGGGCAAGGCACTTAATCCAATTCCTTCAGTTTCCTCATCTGTAAAATGACCTGAAGAAGAAAATGTCAAACCTCTCCAATTTTGTTTTATTTTGATTTTTGCTAAGAAAATCTCAAATGAGGTCATGAAGAGTCAGACATAACTGAAAAATGTGAAGAACAACAATAATGGTTTGAGAGGGAAAAGGATAATTGTGAAAAAAGCCCCAAACAGGGCCTGGTTTGGACCAATAAAGTAGCAAGAGGTTAATCCAGTATCGTGGTCCTAAATGACTAGGAGGTTTTGACTGATGAAGGGAGGAGGTTAATCGCAATCAGATTAGACCAAGTACAGCATGCCACACAAATCCATCTGTATTAGGGGAGAGCTCCAGAGAGATAATTCTTAGACTATTCTAGAAATTCATTTCTGTCCCTTCATAGCAACCTATGTTCCCTTACCTCAAGCTCTAAATGCCCCTACTTCCACCTTCTAGGGCTCAGCCAGTGAATTTTCAATCTGTGACTTCACCCTCTTACTTAGTGTTTTAATTGAACCGTTTAAAATGTCTTCATTTGAAATATCAGTTGATATGCTTATTGCACCACCTATATATGTTAGACACTGTTAAGGAGAAAAAAAAGAACTTAGCCAGAACTAACAGATTATTAATAAATACAAATAATCGTAACTTGTAAGATTCTTGCCGACTGATACTCAAAATTGAAGAAAAAAATCAACTTTCTAGAGTCTTTGCAATACTTTAAGAAATAACTAATTTTTTCCTTTAAATTTTGTACACAGAAATTCAACCATGGTGGTTATTAATTGCCTCTGCCCATGGCAACAGTAGAAGATAGACAGTGGACATTGAAGACTATGTACCTTCTCAAATAAAGGATGGATGTTTATAGTCATGTCTACTAGATAATTAAGTGTCATGATGGTAAATGTAGATTTTCTTAAGGTCATAGCTTTGGTCGATCTGCTATACAAAGCAGTCTCTTCTATTCCAGGCATCAATTTTTATTATGGTCATGTGGTGACCAGTTAGCTAAATCAATTAGCACACAATGATAATGAGGTCATACATTCCTAAAAACCAGTGGGCTCTTTTTTCCCACATGGAAAGAAAAATTATGCCTGTAACTCCAGGCATCCACCATGTAATGATCTATACCATTGATTAAAAGTGGGAATGAAAGGACAGTTATGGCTAACTCTTCATGACTGGGAGAGAAAGAAAAGTTCATTAAAAAGGCAATTTGACAAAAGAAGTATTTATCACATTTTCTTTCTCATATTAGCAATAATAGCTAATAGTATATAGCTCTTGGAGGTTTGCAAAACACTTTGTATAAATATCTCATTTTGTTCTCATGACCCTGGTAGACAGGTTCCTATGATCATCTCCATTTAATACATGAGGAAACTGTGGCCTTTAGAGGTGAAGTAATTTGCCCAAGTTCACACAACTAGGGAAGTGTCTGTGGCCAGGGTTGAACTCAGGTTTTTCCTGACTCCAGGTTTTAAGCACTCTTGCTGTTGTCCATAAATTCGAACTTTGTTAGAGGTTATAAAACTGAACAATAAATATTTTTTATTACGGAACGAATTCTCTACTTGAGTATCTTTCTTTTTTAATTTATTTATTTTTAGTTTTTGCTTTCAATATTCATTTCCACAATATTTTAAGTTCCAAATTTTCTACCCACCTCTCTCGTCTTCCCCAACCTGAGATGACGTGCATTCTGATAACCCCTTCTCCCAGTTTGTCCTCCCTTCTATCATCCTCCTTTTTCCCTTTCCCCCTTACTTTCTTATAGGACAAGACAGATTTCTATACCCCAGTGCTTACATGTCTTATTTCTCAGTCACATGTAAAAACTTTATTTAACATTTGTTTTTAAAACTTTGAGTTCCAACTTCTCTCCCTTTCTCTCTCCCCACTCACCCCCATTGAGAAGGCAATAAATTTAATATAGGTTATACATGTGTAACTATACAAAACTTTTCCATGATAGTTATAGTTCCTTCTATCAACCTGCCCCCACCTATCCCCTTCCTCTTTACTTTCCCATAGGATAAAATACCCACTTGAGTGTGTATATTATTCCCTCCTTAAGCCAAATGAGAGTAAGATTCACTCATTCCTTTTCACCTCCCCCCCTTCCCCTCCATTGTGAGACCTCTTTTATGTGTGATAATTTACCTCATGATATCTCTCCCTTTCTCCTTCTCCCAATATATTCCTCTCTTACCCCTTAATTTTATTTTTTATATATTATCCCTTCATATTCAACTCACCCTATACCATGTATCTGTCTGTCGACCTATCTATCTATCTATCTATCTATCTATCTATCTATCTATCTATCTATCTGTCTGTCTGTCTGTCTGTCTGTCTGTCTGTCTGTCTATCTGTCTATCTAAACTGCCTCCAACTACCCTAATACTGAGAAAGGGCTCATGAGTTACAAATATCATCTTTCCATGTAGCAAAATAAATAGTTCAGCTTTAATAAGTCCCTTATGATTTATCTTTCCTGTTTACCTTCTCATTCTTCTTTTGATTCTGCTATTTGAAAGTCAAATTTTCTATTGAGCTCTGGTCTTTTCAGCAAGAGTGTTTGAAAGTTCTGTATTTCATGGAATGTCCATTTTACCCCCTGAAGTAGATAGATAGGTGATTCTTGGATTTAATCCTAGGTCCTCTTACCTCCAGAATATCATATTCTAAGCCCTTTGATCCCTTCATATAAAAGCTGCTAGATCTTATGTTATCTTGATTGTATTTCCACAATACTTGAATTATTTCTTTCTGGCTACTTTGCAATATTTTCTCCTTGACCTGGGAACTCTGGGATTTGGCTGCAATATTCCTAGGAGTTTTCTTTTGGGGATTGATTTCAAGAGGAAATTGGTGGATTCTTTCAATTTCTATTTTATCCTATTTTTCTAGAATATCAGGGACATTTTCCTGATAATTTCTTGAAAGATGATATCTAGGCTCTTTTTTGATCATGATTGTCAGATATATCAATAATTTTTAAATTATCTCCCCCGGATCTATTTTCTAGGTCAATGGCTTTTCCAGTGAGATATTTCATGTTATCTTCTATTTTTTTTCCCTTCTTTTGGTTCTTTCTTAATAGTTTCTTGATTTCTCATGAAATCATTAGCTTCAATCTGCTGCATTCTAATTTTGAAGTAATAATTTTCTTCAGTGAGCTTTTGGATCTCCTTTTTCAGTTTGACCAATTCTGCTTTTCAAGGCATTCTTCTCTTCGTTGGCTTTTTGGACCTCTTTTACCATTTGGATTAGTCTATTTTTAAGGTATTATATTCTTCAGTATTTTTCCATTCTCCTTTAGTCAGCTGTTGACTCACTTTTTCATTCTCATTTTTCTTCCCCAATTTTTCAAATCTTCCCAAATTTTCCTCTTTTCTTACTTGATTTCAAAATCTGTTCTGAGCTCCTCCATAGCCTGCAGCCAATTCATATTTTTCTTGGAGGATTTGGATGTAGGAGATTTGACTTTATTGTCTTCCTCTGGTTGTATGTTTTGATCTTCTTTGTCATCAAATAAGATTCTGTAGTCTGAAATTTTTGCACTCTTTTCTCATGTTCCAAGCCAAGTACTTGACTTTCTAACTCTGTCAAAGCAGGACTCTGCTTCCAGTGGAGATGGCCTTCAGGGGTTTTGTATCAGCTGCTTGATCCCCCAGTGTCTGTGGACCCAGAGCTCCAGGAAAAAGCCACTGGGGCTCCTACTGCTGCCACCTCCTCTGCCCCAGGGCTGAGGCCAGACCCCAACTGGACCATACCCCTTCTCCACTCAGGTTCTATAGTTTCCCCACTGACCTTTTATGTTGTCTTTGCATTTGTGGGATGAAAAGTCTGGTATCTGCCATGACTGCCAGTGATTCATTCCTCTGAGGCCTGCTCCAGCCCTGTCTGTGGCTCCACAGCTCAGGCCAGACTGTACTCTGCTCCCAGTCTAGTGTGATATACACTTCCTGTAGACCTTCCTGATTGTCTTGGGCTGGAGATTTGTTTCATTCTGTCATTTTGTGGGTTATGTAGCTCTAAAATTTGGTTAGAGTCATTTTTACAGGTGTTTGGAGAGGTTTGGGGAAGAGCTTAAGCAAGTCCCTGCTTTTATTACACCATCTTGACTCTACCTCTTGAATGCATTTCTTTAAAAATATCTTGAAGAAATATTTCCTTGAATTTTGTACACAAAAACACAGCCATAGAGGTTATTTATTGAAATAGAAAGTATATGTTGTGATTGTTATCTGATTTTGTATCCTTAGTACCTAACTAAATATTAGTGCCTTCTAGGTCTAACTTAAAAAAGATTTGCTGAATTGAATTCAATTGAAATACGCTGCAAGAAATTGGAAAGAAATTAACCCCAGTACACTGAGAGGGGATGAATATTTAGACTAGCCTTGAAAAGTCACCTAGTTAGTATCCTCATTCAGGCTACTTCCCTTAGACTCTAAAAGTAGGTGACATCATTTTAGAGAAAATGAATGTTAATAAAATTAGTTGGTCACACTTTGAAGCATTTATTGAGATCTTCTGGTTTTACATTTTTAGATTGTGACCAGGAAAGGAAACAACCTGTGGATCAATATGAAAGTGTGTCCAAAGCTGCAAGGGTAGCACATTTTTTCTAATACCATTTTCTCTTCTGGGAATCATTACCCTACTGTGCTCTTCCAGATCATTGATTCCATTCTGAATCCATAAAAAAGAGATTATAAATCAAGAGAAGGAGGTGTTGGTAGAATGCTATGAATGGTTTATAAGTTATTTTGTGAACAAAATTGAGATCATTAGACCTGCCATGCTGCCTTCTACCGCTAATCATTTTTTCCATTAACTAAGTTTCGTTCCCTCCATAGAAAATGTGGCATGATTTTTATAGCAACGTCATATGGTAGAATTTTTAAAAAGCTGATGCTAGCTATATTTAACCACTTGCAATCCATTCCACATAATTTGAGAAGGTGTCTAGTTATCTTCTCTGGATTCTGCTTTTTAACAACATGTTCCTCAGAGCCAGGAATTCCACACATTACTTTACTCAAGTTCAGTTTTGAGCAACTAAAAGCATGGTGATTTCACTAGTAGGAGGCAGAATTCATTTGAAGAAAAAATGGATTGTTCATGTGACCAGAGAGAAATATAACAGTTGGACAGTCAAAGTTCTCCATCATGATTCTTGTAGTGATAGGAGAGAGCAAAAAAGGGTTCTAACTCATTAGGCAGACTCCTGTGCTGATCTTTGAATAATATTGCTTTTTTATTATTATTGTTTTATTTGTTTTCAGTGTTCGACAATCACTTCTATGTATCTTAGATTTCTCCCCTCCCTCCCCCTTCTTCCCCACAAACTCCCTACTCCCTCCCTAAGATAGCATATAATTTTATTTAGGTTCTACACATACATTTCTATTAAATACATTTTCACCTTAGATACGTTGCATAGGTGAATTAAAATGAATGGGAGAAATCATAAAACAAAACAAAACATAATACAAAAGAAGATGTTCTGCCTCATTCTGCACTTGAGTTCCATATTTCTTTCTTTGAATGTGGAAGGCATTTTGCCTTAAGAGAGCACTGGGAACTTTTCAAGTCCTTGCATTGCAATGAAGTACTAAGTCCACCAGAAAAATTCCTTGCACACTATGGTTGTTGCTGTGTACAAAGTTCTCCTGGTTCTGCTCCTTTCACTCAACACTAGTTCATATAAGTCTTTCCAGGCCTCTCTGAAGTCTTCCTGTTCATCATTTCTTATAGCATAATAATATTACATTCATATACCACAGTTTATTCAGCCATTCCACAACTAATGGGCATCCTCTTGATTTCCAGTTTTTGGCCACCACAAAGAGAGCTGCTGTAAATATTTTTGTACATGTGGGACCCTTTCCCATTTTTATGATCTCTTGGGGATACAGTCCTAGAAGTGGTATTGTTGGGTCAAGGTATATGCACATTTTTGGTAGCCCTTTGGGCACTCCAGAATGGTTGGATCAACTCACAGCTTGAACAAGATTTCTAAGGGCATGAAAAAATGTCTCTGATGATGGGCAGGAATCCACTGGATGAAAATTCTCAAGCTATGCAAAAGAGATCCATTTAAGTATTTGAGTAAATAGTTAAAGTACTGATGCTGAAATAGGAAAGTTTGGGTAAGTCCCATCATTTTTTTTCTCAATCTCAGTTTTTTTTTTTTTCTTGTTTCTAGAATACTTATTGGAAGTGAAGTCTTGTCTGCCTTGGAAGATTGTTGTGACTGAAAAGAGAGAGTGAGAATCTTCAGAGACAGAAGGGACCTTGGACAATACTTATTCCAATCCTGCAATTTTAGAAGTGAAGATATAAGCCCAGAAAGATGAATTGAATTTCTGAAATTGGCAATTAAAAAGTGGAAGAACCAGTATTGGAATCCAGGTATTCTCATTTCAAGTTCAGCATCCTTTTCACAACATCACACTAATTCCCACTGAAAAACATATTATATAAAAGATATTTAAATATTGTTATGTATTCATGAGACTACCAGCTGAGCATACTACAAATTTATGTTATCTATTCTCAACGAGGCCTAAACTGCAGCAAGGCAGTTCTTCTACTCTTTCTTAATTAGTTTTCAATCCCAGTCTCAATAGTGACTCTTCCAAAACTTTTCTCTTGTCAGGCCTCCTATAAGACCACACCTCTGCCTCCTTAGCTGAGAACTTTGTTTCATACTACACTGCAGAAAAAATGAGACCTTTTCCTGTGACTTCTCTCATATCCCTTAGATATCTCCCCTTTCTATCTCACCATTCACTCCTGCCTCAGGAAAGAAGTAACCTTTTTCCCTGACAAAGTCATCAACTTCAGGTACATCTTTGAACACATCAACTTCAATCTTTTCAAAATGATTGATTCTGCTATCACAACTCTTTGCTCTTCAGTCTTCCCTATGTGGATTTTCTTATGCCTTGTATCATTCCCATGTCTCCCTCTGTATCTGTAAACACCCTAACATACACAGAAGGTCCTGCTATCACAGGTTCTTTGATCTACTGTTCTAAAAGGAAAGGCAACTTTTGAGGGGTTAGCAATCTCTTTTAATCAAGCACAGATATTTGCCTAGTTCAAGGAGAAAAGGCAGTGCTTTGAACTTCAGAGAAAATACAGAGAAATCAAAGATCAACAGACATGACTTCCATAATCAATACATATATCACAAACAAATGTACAGTTCCAACTGTCTGACCGTAGTGACCAGAGAGGGAAGCACCAACATCTATGTTTTCAAAGCCAGGGGGCTCCTTAGTGGCTTCCCATAATCTCATCTGGCCAAACAAAACACTCCCAAGCAGTAAGCCCCAAAGTAAAACCTCAACTCAGAGTATTTATACATTTTTTTAGAGCCAGAGTACATCATAACCCTTGAAAACCAGTGTCTGATTAACAAAAAACATGGACCTTTCTACGAATCTTCCCAAACCCATTAATGGGCAGGGAAGAACTTTAACCACATTAACAGTATAAATACATACAATGTTTCTAGTTAAAGAACCTCTTGTTTTTGTGCTGTACTCCTAGTAAAGACTTTTGTTTGATAAAGGTAAGATTCAATCAAAGGCATTTGATTATACTAAAACAAAAATAGCAAAAGATCCCACTTTGCTTGCCATCACACTCCACCCTTCCAGGATCTTTGGTCTAACAATCTAAATGGCCATGGATTTTGGAACAAATAGAGGTATTATACTTCTTGATTATAGTAAAAGAAAAACAGCAAAATCCTACTTTGTTTGGCCTTTCACCCACATCAAAAGCACAAGTAAACAAATAAACAAACAAATAACTTGCTTGATCTTACCACTACTGCTGGTTATAGAACTATATCTCTCAACCTCCTTCCTTTAAAATTTATTGAGAAAACCAGGTATATTAAGTACCTCCACTTCTCTTATTACTCTCCTCTCAAATCTGACTTCCACCTCATCATTCAACTGAAACTGACCTCTCCAGATTTACCAATGATCTCTTAATTGCCAGATCTAATGGTATTTTCTCAGTTCTCATCTTTCTTGACCTTTCTGTAGCATTTCACACTATTGATCACATTTTCTACATCCTTTCCCTTCTCTGAGTTTTGAGAATATTGTTCTCTCTTGATTTCCCTCCCTCCTTTCTTACTAGCTTTTCTCAGTCTCCTCAGAAGGATTTTAATCCATGTAAAGATACCCTCTTCTTTTCCCCTCAATATTATCTTCCTTTTGGTGTTCACCAACTCATATAGGATTAATTATCATCTCTATGCAGATGATTCATATGGACATATACCTCAATATATGTATAAGTATATATGCATTAGATATATGTATAAATATATTTATATCTAGGTCTAAATGCTAGTGTTTCTCCTAAGTGAGTCACATGTTTTGGATATCTTGAATCCAGAAATTAAATTTACTCAATTTTATTGTGTTAGGATCAAAGAATATGTAGTGTATGAAGATAATTTAAATTCATAGACAATCTCATAACTGTTATTCAATGATTTCAGATTTTCTTGGCTTCTGGTCTAACTTCTTCTCTGCCTTTACTCATGTGTCCATCATGTAATTCTGTGTTCCAGGAAAGTTAGGAGTATAGTGATAATTCTTCAGCACCTCAACAAAGATATCCAAATGAATGGTACATGTGAAAGTGCAACTTTCTGAAGCCTTTAATCATAGTGGTGAGGGAGATAGCTTGAGAGCAATTTCTCTCACATTTGACTTCCTCGCTTCACATTCCTTTACATGGAAGGTTGGGAGTTGGACAGAGAAAAAGTTTGGGCAAATGATATTGGAACTCAGCAGTGATATGGAATTCATTGTAGTAGAAATGTCATTCCATAAAATGTCAATAAATCCACTTTTTAAAATTCTGAAATGGACAAAAATCAAATCAAATTGTCATATGTGTCTGTGTGTGTGTGTGTGTGTGTGTGTCTGTATCAGAGAGTGGTTATATCAATTATGTATAATTTGCTTAATAAAGATACTTAATAGTTTTGGCTAGTAGTTTTCAAAGCTGTGCAGATTGTTTGTGTTTCTTTCTGTCTTTCCTTCTGTACAAGTGTCAATTAGACACCAGGAATTTTAGAATGCCAAGATACTATGGTAGGTACTAGGAATACAATAATAAATCACTCCAAATCCCCATTAGTTGTAAGTTCCTTGAAAGAAAGAATAGTTTCTTCCATTATATTAATGGGCATCTAAAATTGCAGGTTATTTGATGCATTTTTTCAACCCCATCATGTGTTGCTCAGGCAGTTCTGGCAAAACTTACATCACCCTTTTCTATCAAGTCTGAGTTCAAATGCAACATGAAATCTGGAAGGCATTTGGAAGCTTCATTCTGTTTCAACTCCCTGGCAGTGACTTTAATGTCGTGAGGAGGAAAAAGGGAGCATTGCAAAAAGATATGAATCATTAAACTGTTAACAGTTTACCACGTGCTTCCATTCACAATCTCTTTGTGAGGAAGAGGATGCATGTGTTATTCCTCTCCCTTTGCAGGCCAGGAAGTTGAGGTTTAGAGAAGTGTTGACTTGGTAACAGGACCAAGTTTAGAATCTACTTCTTCTGGATTTGTAACCCTTACCTGTCTTAGTTCTCATACCTTCTGAAAATTTCCCTAGTTTGTTATATAAATCTACTTTTCCAGAAGTTTGGGAACATATTTCATGCAGGACACATAGTTTGCAATGATGACTGAGTTCTTCCAGGCGAGTTATAGATGTGCTTCATAGTCCTTATAGAGTTTGCTTCTTTGGTCCCAGTTGGTTACATATCATCACTCAAAGGAATCATTTAAGATAACATTGATATATGAATTATTTTTTCCCCTGACCACAAGGAAGCTCTTTCCAGTCAATTGACACTCAGTCTTGGATGTCTGAAAATGTCTGAAATTTAAATGATTAGGGAAGGACATTGAGAGCAGTTTTTTTTATTCTCTCTACTCACCTTCCATGTGACTTCAGGAGGATATAATTTTGTTTTTAATTGTTCTTTTGGGTCACAATGATGAGTCAAATCAATTCTGACATTCAGAATTCATTTTATTAATGTAAAATTAGATTTCTAGTTCTCATCATGACTCCATTTAAAATTGAAACTTTCATAACACAGGTTTCTGGATCTTGTTGCTATTCACTGCTTTGAAGGGAAAAAAGAAGCCACTAATTCATATCCCCATTACATTTTGGCTGGATTACTGCAGTTCATTTTAGGCCTTTTTGATTATTTACTTAAGCAGTAAATCTTGTCATTACCTACAGTATATCTGTCAAATTTAAGATCACTGCACAAAGGCCTACTGCTATTATAAACCTTTACTTTAAAAATTATAATTAAAGGAGGGCAAGTATGTTATTAAAGGTTCAAAGCTGCTGTGAGCAGTAGGCACTCTGGCATTTAACTGCAAAGTTTCTGGGAGCAATATCCTCAGAGGTGAGATGATGAAGAAAGAGGACCATTTAGAAGAAAAATTGGTAGAGAGACAATATACCAGCCCAGCTGGTCCTTGCTGCTTTTGGCTCCACTAAATCTAACATGTCTGGTCATGACTGAGCTGTGTAGCTGGTTCCTTGTCTTTGAGATAAGAACAACCGGGACATCAATCAAACAACAATGGTTTGGGAGATAGGATGCATCCCAACAAGTAGACATTTTGAATCACAGCAAACCCTCATACTTATTCACTTGGCATGCTCTGAATTCATGCAGACTGCTATGGCCAAAAGGAAATAGGAAAAAAAAAATATGAGAATAGTCCAAACTTAGGTCCTGTTCCAGCCCCATTCTTCCCCTCCTTTACACTTTTACACAAGGAATGTGAGATATTAACCTTATCCTCTGCATCATTTGAGACTTTTTTACATAGTTTATGAATGACTCTTGGGAATGACCGCAAGATATTAAACTCATCTAACCTTTATTGACTGACTAATTAGGATATACACATAATAAAAGAGCAATAATTAAAAAACTCTTATGCTAGAGCTAGAAAGGTTGTTAGAGGCTGTCCAATCCAGTTCTCTCTTTTTGTAAAGGAGGAAACTGAGGCACTGAGAAATTGTCTCTTGTCTCGGTCATACTGATTCTAACTGACAAAGCCAACATTCAAATCATTTTCAAAATAACTGTGACACAAGTAGAGTTACATATCAATTAGTAGTAAGGATATTTCAAATCTACATTAACTTTCTATAACAGTTCAAGGAGATTGTTTTAATTAAGTCTGCCAGTGTGTGTATGAAAAAGTTAATGAAATTTGTAACATACTAACAGTTGAAATTTTAATTTTCAATTGTCATTCCTTAAAAGTTTAAAGTTGGGAATTAAACACACTTCATCCAGCGGAAGAAGGCCAGATAACTCCATTGCATGAGGGGAGAAGTCCTGCACATTTAAAAAAAGAAAGAAATTCTGAGACAGCTAAAAAGGGAGGCAGAATGTAAAATGATGTGAATGTGTCATAGAGTTGAATTGTATATCCTTTTGTTCACCACAGCCAATGTCAGGTAATTGGTTACTTCTCTGATTTAATACTTGATGCAGACAACAAAATGCCTACAGAACCTAGGTTTGCAGCTGCAGTTATCATTTTTAGGCAGAAAGAAAATTTGGGGAAGATTCAGCAGGGATAACATCATTTCTGACATTTTAAATTGAGAAGGGTTAGATGCATGAATGGAAAAATATGAATTAACGTGGTATTTAATGATGACTATATTATCAGTGACTGTATCTTATCTACATGGAGGCTGATAAATAATAACTCACATTTTCGTGGTGCTTTAAAGTTGGCAAAGTACTTTGCTCACAAGAACCTTACAGCTTAGGTAGTACAAGTAGCATTACCCCAATTTTACAGAGAGAGAGAGAGAGAGAGAGAAACAGAGACAGAGGCAAAGACACAGAGAGATAGAGACAGAGACAGACAGAGACAGAGACACAGAGAGAAAGATTTAAAAGTGTCAGTATTGTGATTGGAAATTAACTCTCTCTGGCTTCTAAGTCCAATCACCATCCTACCACATCTTATCATCTCATTAATAGGGCTACTTTGACTGTTCACCTGTAAATTTAATCAGATTAAACCATTTGATAAATATTTTAATACATGTATCTGTATGTATGTATGTGTGTGTGTAGCACTACATATATATGTAGTGCTAATTATAATGATAATTATCAAAGAACACTAACAAAAACAACAACACACATTATTTCTTAAATCCTTACTACGTTCAAGTTACCATCTGAGAAATGGAAGTAATAATGGAACATTAAATCAGGAGTTCTTAATCTTTATTGTGAAGTCTATAGGGCCCTTCTCAGAGTAGTATTTTTGATTGCATATAGAGAATGGCAAAAGAAATCAATTATATTGAAATGAAATTTTGAAATAAAATTATCAAAATTTGTTTTGAAAACCAAGTTCCCAGACCTTAGATTAAAATAACCTTTGCATCAGGTAATGCCTCGCACAGGATAGGAAATTAGGAAGTTCAGGAAGTCCTAAGAGTCCATTAAGTTATTAAATTTTAAAAAACAAATTGAGACTTGCAGGGCACAGCATATTTTTGGATTAGCTTGGGTTCAACTGAAATGGTAAACAAAGAGGCCCTATTCTCAAAGGACTTAGAATTACCTTGTAGAAATGAAGACACTGACATAAAAAGATGACTCTTCATCATCAAGATTTTTAAAGCAATCACTATATGCCAGGTACTCTGTTAAGTACTGGGGACATAAAGAAAGGGAAAATCATTTTTCCTGTTCTTGAAGAGTTTATATTCTCATGGTGGAGATAATATGTCATATATATATATATTTTTGAGATTGGAAGGCAATCATACAGAGAAGGAACTAGGACAATGAGTTGAGGGAAAAATGTTGTTCATCCTCCTCAAACACAACCAATGACATCAGAAGGATGATGTTTTAACTTTCAAGTGAATTGGATTTAAGTGAGGCAGAGATGTACAAGCATCAGCCCCAATCTGATCCAGAGCCATCAGAGTCCAGTGGCAAGACATAGGTCAGGATGACTGGTAATGGTCCTAGGTGTAGTGGGACATCTTAGCCTTTTCAAGCTAAGGTCTTTTCCAGGTCTCATTTGTCTGAGACAACAACTATTCAGTAATGAAGGGCTAGGTAAAAATGGAAGGAGAAATGAAACACATAGACAAGGAGCATTTTAGAATATGAAAGTATCACTCTTCTGGAGTGACAAAGAAAAGCTTCAGGTAGTATTTGGGACCAGTGCTAACATTTAAATCATGGACAACACAGGGCTGGATAGAAATGAAGGAATAAGGTGGTTCCAAGATGACAGAGTAAAGACAGGGGCTTATATGAGATCTCCCCCAAAGCCCTCCAAATACTTTTAAATAATTACTCTAAAAAATTCTAGAGAGGCAGAACTCACAAAAAGATGGAGTGATACAATTTTCCAGCTTAAGACAATTTAAAAGTTCTTCAAGAAAGGTCTGTTGTACCAGGGTGAGAGAGGAATGCAGTCCAGTACAGGTTATATTAATTCAAACTGGTCCCCAGCAGACCAAGAACAAGTCTCAGGGTGACTGACTGAGTGACATGTGTAATGATTTCTAGACCTCTCAGCCCACAGATACAAAGACAAATTAGAAGGTCAGCAGGAAAGGTCTGACACACCTTGTTGAGAGTGGAAAATAGTCCAGCTTAGGCTTTGCAAGCAAAGATCAAGGTCCCACTCAACTAGGGGTTGACCTTGGGAATCACTGAATCATCAGTGGCAGCAGCTACTTCCAGAGCTCTCAGTCCACAAATAGTAAAGAGGTAGAAGAAATGGTCAGAAAGAGACTACAGGGGTCTCTTTGCTAGCACTGAGGCAGAACTTTTGTTGCTTTACCCATTTTCAGATCAAGGTTACAGTCCTCGGTGGCAGTCCCAGGATGAATAGGAGCATTAGTACACCAAAGCTTGAAGCCAGAATGGAGTGGGGACCCTTCTCACAGATCCAGGACAGAAAAGAGTGCTTGTGGTCACTCACAGACCTGAGCAGAGGACAGGAGAGGAGTAAATATCTCTCCTTAGATCATACTACCTTGGAAGAACTGAAAATTACAAGTCCCTAGAAATGTAGTGCTAATGCAATCTTCACAGTGCCCAAGGCAGCTATGATTATGCCAGCACAGTTCTCAATCACAAGATATAACAGACGCTCTACATGGAAGACAGAACCAAAACATTTATTCAGACACCAGTAAGTCAAATTACAACAACAGAAAACCAAATCCATCATAGCAACAAAGAAATCCATCATAGTAACCAAGAAGTCTATACACATTATCAGGCCTTCTCACAAACAGGCTCCCCTAAGCAAAATGCCCTTCTCTCACTCACATCCAGCATCCTGCTTTTTCTCTCCTTCCTAGCTTGGACTAGTCTGACCAACTTCTTCTCAGCTCTGCTCCAGCTCTGCCTTTTCCTATTCCACCCTTCCTGTTCCACCCCTTCTTGTTCTACCCATTCAGAAAGCTCCTCCCACCAGAGGCTTCATGTGATTTAAACTCATCTAACTTAGAATTCTATGTGACTTAAGCAGGTCACATAGGCCCATTAATGGATGGGAAAGACCTTCCCATTCCATTAAAAATACATTAACAATACAAGAAGTATCTTGGAAAACAACTGCACAAAATCCCTAAAGCTTGAGACAGTGTGCCTTCCACCCTGGAAGCAGAACACTATTTTAACAAAAAGTAAAAAGTCAGGTAATAGGCTGAGAAAAGGATCAAACAACAGAAAAAAAAAAACCGACCATAGAAAGTTATTACGATGACAAGGAAAATCAAAACACATACTCAGAAGAAAATAACAGTCAAACTCGTACATCCAAAACCTCTAAGAAAAATATTAATTGGCCTTATGCCACATATTAGCTCATAAAAGATTTTGAAAATCAACTAAGAAAGTTGGGGGACAGAAATTGTAAAGAGAAATCAGAGGGATACAAGAAAATCATTAAAGAAAGAGCCAAGAGCTTGGTAAAGGAGACACAAAAAAATGCTCAGGGAAATAATACATTAAAAAGCAGACTAGACCAAATGCTAAAACAGGTGAAGAATTGGCCAAATGGAAAGAGAGGTATAAAAAATTCCCTGGAGGAAAAGAAAAATTCATAAAAAGTAGAACTAACCAAGTGCAAAAGTAGGAACAACAATTCACTGCAGAAGACAGTTACTTTAAAGTTACAATTGAGCACATGGAAGCTAGTGATTTTATGGGTAATCAAGAAACAATAAAACAAAAGAAAAAGAATGGGAGAAAAAGGAAGACAACGAGAAATATGTCATTGGAAAAACAACTGAGCTGGAAAGTAGATCCTGCAGAGATAATTTAAAAGATTTTGCACCACCTGAAAGCCATGATTTTAAAAAAGAGCCTAGACATCATCTCTCAAGGAATTATCAAGGAAAGGTGTGCTGATGTTCTAGAACCAGAGGGTAAAATACAAATTGAAAGAATCCATTGACCATCTGAAAGAGATCACAAAATGAAAATTGCCAGGAGGATTATAGACAAATTCCAGAATTCCCAGGTCAAAGAGAAAATATTACAAGCAGCCAGAAAGGAATAATTCATGTATGGTGGAGTCATAGTCAGGATAACACAAGATTCAGTAGCTTCTGCCTTAAAGAATTAGAGGGTTTAGAATATGATATCCTGAAGGTCAAAGGAGCTAGGATTACCACAAACAAGTCATCTACTCAGAAAAACTGAATATCATACTTCAGCAGGAAATACATTCCATGAGACAGAGGAATTTCAAGCATTCTTAATGAGAATACCAGAGCTGAAGAGAACATTAGACTTTCAATGCTAAATACTGGAGAAGATGAGGGAAAATTGGAACAGCAATGTTTTGTTGATAGAGTTGTGAACTTATCCAACCATTCTGCAGAGGAATTTGGAACTCTGCATAAAAGATTTTAAAACTGTGTATACCTTTTGACCCAACCGTACCAGTTCTAGGTCTGAATACCAAAGAGATCATGAAAATGGGAAAAGGCACATATGTATAAAAATATCTATAGAAGTTCTTTTTTGATGGCCAAGAATTGGAAATTGAGGGGTTGCCCATCAATTATGGAATGACTGAACCATTTTGGTGTATGAATTTAATGGAGTACTATTGTTTTGTAAGAAATGATGGGCAGGCAGACTTCAGAAAAATCTGGAAGGACTTGAATGAAAAGATGCTGAGTGAAGTGAGCAGAACCGGGTGAACATTGTAAACAATAACAACAACATTGTGGGGTAGCTATCCTTTATAGACTTAGCTCTTCTCAGCAATGCAAGGATCTAAGACAACTCCCAAAGACTCATGACGGAAAATTCTATCCACATCCAGAGAAAGAACTATGGAGTCTGAATGCAGATTGAAGTATACTATTTGCTCATCTCTCACTTTTTCTTTGTTTCTTTTTTTCTTGTGGTTCCTCCCATTGGTTCTAATTCCTCTTTATAACATGATTAATGTGAAAATATGCTTAAAGTGAATGTATATGTAGAGCCTATATCAGATTATGTATCATCTTGGGGAAGGGGGAGGGAACAAATGGGAGGGAAGGGGATAAAATTTGGGACTGCAAATCTTATGTAGGTGAACATTGAAAAATAAAAATAAATAAAACAATAAAAATAAAATTTGACTTTCAAATATAAGACTCAAGAGAAGCATAAAAAGGCAATCTGGAAAGGGAATTATAAGGGCCTTAAGGTTGTACTGTTTACATTTCTACATTGGAAGATGATGTCTGTAACTCTTATGACCTTTCTCATTATTAGGGTTGTTAGAAAGAGTATATATAGACAGAGGGCAGAGGTGTGAGTTGAATATGAAGGGATGATATCTAAAAATAAAATGAAGGGGTGATAAGAATATAGTGAGAGAAAGAGAATGGGAGAGGTAGAATGGGATAAACTATTTCACATAAAAGAGTGAAGAAAAAAAATTTTTGCAGCAGAGGGAAAGATGGTAGAGGTAAGAGGAAGTGAGTGAACCTTATTCTCATCAGAACTGGCTCAAAGAGTGAATAACATATATACATACAACTGGGTCTAGAAATCTTTTTGCCCTACAGAAAAATAGTAGGGGAAGGGGATAAGAGAAGAACTGAGGTGGCGGGGGGTGATAGAAGGGAGGGCAGATTGGAGGAGGGTACAGTCAGAAACAAAACACTTTTCATGAAACGCAAGATGAAAGGAGAGAGAGAATAGAATAAATAGGGATTGGTGTAATAGGATGTGAAAAAAAATGAATCAAGTTTCTCTGATAATGGCCTCATTTCTCTAAAATATAGTGAATTGAGTCAAATTTGTAAAAAAAAAAATGAGAGCCATTCCTGAATTTATAAATGACCAAAAGATATAAAAAAACTTTCAGATAAAGTAATCAAAGCTATCTATGGACATATGAAATATATATATGTATATATATATATCACTATTGATTAGAGAAATGTAAATTAAAACAATTCTGAGGTACTACTTCATATCTATTAGATTGACTAACAGGACAGAAAAGGAAAATGAGAAATGGTAGAGTGGATGTGGAAAAATAAGAAATTAATGCATTGTTGGTAGAGTTGTAAATTGATTCAACCATTCTGTATAGTAATTTTTAACTATGCCCAAAGAGTTATAAAAGCATGTCATACCCTTTGACCTACCAATGCTATTATGTCTATATCCCAAAAAAAGATAAAAAACAAAAAGGAAAAGGACCTATATGTACAAAAATATGTATAGTAGCTCTTTTTGGGGGGTGGGATAGCAAAGAATTGAAAATTCCGGTGATGCCCATCAACTGGGGTATGACTGAACAAATTGTGATATATGAATTTGATGGAATACTATTTTTCTATAAGAAATGATGAGCAGGATGCTCTCAGAAAAACCTGGAAAGACTTTCATGACCTGATGCAAAGTGAAATGTACTGTTTATAAAGTAACAGCAATATTGCAAGTTGATCAGCTGTGAATGAGTTAGCTATTCTCACTAAGACAATGATCCAAAACAAGTCTCAAGAACGTATGATGAAAAATGGTATCATCCATCCCCAGAGAAAGAAGTAATGGTGTCTGGTTAGAGATTGAGGCATATTTTTAAAATTTTCTTTATTTTACATATTTATATCTTTATTATTCATATCTTTATTTTATATTTTTTTATTTTTCTTGAGTTTGTTTTTTGGTTTGCTTTAGCATGACTGTTAGGGAATATTTTGCATGATTACACATGTATAACCTATATCAAATTGCTTGCTTTCTCAATGCTGGCAGGGGTATGTGTGAGAGAAAGAGAATTGGGAACTTAGTGTCTTAAAAATGAATGTTAAACATTGTTTATACATGTAACTAGTGAAAAATAAAATAGTATTTTTTAAGAAAAAATAAAGGAATAGAAATGCTGAAGTTAAGGCAGTCTGGAATGAAGGAAAAGTATGAATGTTCATTTGGCATATTCAAGGGACAGAGAATAGTTTAGTTGATAGTGTATTGATATGATTGGAATAAAAATATGTGAAAATTTTCTCACAGTTTGTCTCTGTTCTTGTTTTTTTTTCATGTGAGGAACACTCTATAAACTGAAAAAAACTCAATCTACATATGAATAGTTTTGTTTCTTCTATAGGCAGGGAATTTACAGGGAATTATATAGGAACATTAGAAGGATGTTATGTCAGGGTATAGCAAATGCTAAAATATAATCAACCTGATATCAGCACTTTGGATGGATTGAAGAAAAGAGATCAGAAGCAGTGAAAATAGGTAGAAGGAACCCACATATAAGATGATGAATTCTAGTTGTTATCATTAATCCTCTAATGGTAAAGTGTAGACAGAGATTATTTGTGGTTTAATTTATTCTTTCTTCCTCCTGCTATCTAACATAATATTTTGTACCTCTTATTGTAAACTTTAATATCCTTCCTTTTATTATTTACTTACAAATTCTACTAAAGTAATTTTAAGATATCTCATTATGTTATTAACCCAAAGATCATAAGCTCTGACAGACCCTACTACTAATAAAAATAGCAACTCACATTTTATGTTGTTCTAATATCTACAAAGTACTTTCTATATATTATTTGAGGGGGCAGCTAAGTGGAACAGTGGATAGAGTGCTGAGACTGGAATCAGGAAAACTTGAGTTCAAATATGACCTCGGAAACTTAATAGATGTGTTACCATAGGCAAGCCTCAGTCTCCTCATCTGTAAAATGACCTAGAGAAGGAAATGATATATCATTATGGTATCTTTGCCAAGAAAATCCTAAATGGGGTCACAAAGATTTAGACACGATTGAAACAACTGAAGAAAATGATTTACTTCATTTGCTCTTACAACAATGTTCTCAGGCTAAGGGCTACATACATTCCTTATATAAAGAAATGAGACCAAGTGAAGTTAATTTAGTTGCCTGTAGTTATAAAGCTAGGAAATGTTGTTGTTCACCCTTCATTCTTGAAGAAGAGTGGTGATATCAGGAGGGTGATATCTTGAGTTACAAGTGAATTGGATTTAAGTGAGGCAGATCTGTGCAAAGTCACCAGCCTCATACTCTCCTTCATAGTCATTAGCGTCCATTGGCAAAGACATAAGTCAGGACTACTAGCAATGGCCCAGGATGCAGTGGGAGACTTTGGCCATTTTAAGTCAAAATCTTTCCCATGTCTCAGTTTGTCTGAGTCAACACCCATTCATAAATTAAAAGCTAGGTAACAATTGAGACAAAAAATGGCCTAGTTTGTCTTCATAAAATAATTAATCTGAGAGGGGAAGAACCGCAGAGTTTCTGGCTAAAACAGAAACGATTGCTTCTTATACTCACTGTGAGTTAACAAAATTCATATAATGAACAATTGAAACTTGGAATGGGGCCTATTGGCAAATCAGTGAGAGCCAGAGTGGTTTTGATTTAAAGGCACAGTCAAGTAGTTCCATTTGAATCCCATAGGACTTTATCAAAGCCTCATTTTCTAGAGCTATATATCAAGAAATCATAAACAAAAACTTCATGAGACAAAAGAGTTAACTGTTGTAGTTTTTGAGAAAAAAACAATGACTTAGAGATGAGATTTGAAATGAAGTCTTCCAGGGTCCAACTCCAGCACCCTATCGCATTATGCTATAGTCAGCTGCATTGCATCTGAGGAAGTTAAAAAGGTTATGAATTTGAGGAATCATCATGAGTTCCTCACTTGTCCTCATCATCTCTTAAATCCCTCCTCTTCATTCTACTCACAACACCTCTCACTGAGGCAGAGGCAAGATAGTGGAGTGAGAGCAACTACTCACCTCATCTCTAAGACAAATTCCTTTATATACCTCTAAAAAGAGAATCTGAACAGATTTTGGAGGGGCAGAATTCAATAGGAGACAGACTGTGGCGTATTCACAGACCAAGACATACTGGAAGATTGATGGGAAGGATCTGTTATGTGGGGCTAGAGGAGCACAGAGCACACTGTGCACAAACTATACCAGAGTGGTCCCTACTATGGCAGGATTGGGCAGGAAGCCCCAGGCTATCTGAAACTGCAGATGTGCTGTGGATTCTCAAACATATCATCCCAGAATGGGAGTTCAGTGAAATCTAGGGAGAGAGAGCCTGGAGCTCCATGTGACTGCAGCAGCCACTCCTAAGATTTTCAGCCCACAGGTGAAGTGTCTGTAAGTCACCTACTTGAACTTCCAGGAGGCAAGATGGTGGAGTGATTGCCAAATGCTCTATCCTTCCCCTTGTTGACCTTGAAAGACCCATAAAATATTTCCCCAGGAAAATCTTGGAACAATGGAATCAACAGAAGGGGCAAATAGTCTCTTAACCTGTGAGGCTAGGAATCTCCCTAAGGAGGGTCCCTCTTGCTGTGGCTGAAGGGGACCAGTGCAGGATCAGAACTGTCCCAGACAGCCACACCCCAGCAAACTGGGAGGAGATCCTGAGCCCACAACCGCCAGCACCAGGACCCCTGGCATGCCTCAGCACCCCAGGAGATTCAGGAAGACACTAGTGCAAACAGGGTTCACCAACCACTGAGCTTGCCTATGCTGCAGCTCAACAGAGGAGACTTCCTCTGGCCAGACCACCCCTCCCCACACTTAAGGCAGCTAGCTCCAGGGTAAATCCTGGGAAACATGGGAAGACTTCACCTAGCCTCTGCTTTCAAACACCAGTCAGGCCAGCACCAGGTAGGCTGCAGCATTTTAACTTCCAGCTGAAAGAAATAGAGGCCACAACACACAAAGCCTCAGGTTCAAGGGACAGAGACCCTTGTGACCCAGAAGCAGAGATCTACTTTAAAAGCCAGAAAAAGGTAATCATCATGAGTAAGAAGCAAAGCAGAAAAGAAAAGACCATAGTAAAGACCATCTTTCTATGGGGACAAGGGCTAAAACGTGAATATCAAAGAGCATTGAGACTCTACTCCCATCTGAAACTTCAGAAGGGAATATGAACTGGTCTTGAGCCCAAAGAACATTCTTGGAAGAGCTGAAGAAGGATTTTAAAAGCAATATTGGAGAAATAGAAGAAAAACTGGTCAATGATTTTAAAAACATGAAAAAAGAAATCATAGAAGAATTTAAAAGAAAATTGGACAAATGGAAAAGGAAGTACAAAACCTAAATGGAGAAAATAACTCTTTAAAAGGAACAATAAGACATGGAAAAGGAGATACAAAAATTAACTAAAGAAACAAAATTTGATAAAAATTAGAATCAGACAAGTGAAGCTAATGACTCTATGAGACATCAAGACTCAGTCAAACAGGATCTAAAGAATGAAAAGGTAGAAGAAAATGTAAAATATCTAATTGGAAAAACAACTGACCTGGAAAATAGATCCAAGAGAGAAAATCTAAGAATTATTTGTCTACTGGAAAGCCGTGGTGTAGAAAAGAGTCTGAACAATGTCTTCCAAGAAATCGTCAAGGAAAATTTCCCAGAAGTCCTAGAACCAGAGGGAAAAATAAAACATCAAAAAATCCAATGTTTGCCTCCTGAAAGGGATCCCAAACTATAAACACCAAGGAATATCATTGCCAAATTCCAGAACTATCAAGTGAAGAAGAATATACTGCGGACAGCCAGAAAGAAACCATTCAAATATTGAAGAGCTATAGTCAGCATCACACAACACATCTCATTACCTTGTATGCAGGCCAAGAAGCAACAGTTAGAACCAAACGTGAAACATCTGATTGGTTTAAGACTGGAAAAGGCATACAATAAGGCTGTAAAATGTCACCTTATTTATTTAACTTACATGCAAAGTACATCATGCAATGCTAAGCTTGGTAACTCAAAAGCTGGAATGAAAGCTGCCAGGAGAAATATCAGCATTCTCAGAGATGCAGACAATACCACTTTGATGGTAAAAAGTGAAGAATTAAAAACAAAACAAAAGAAAACAAAAACCTCTTGATAAGACTGAAAGAGAAGAGTGTAAAAGGTGGCTTGTAACTTAACATAAACAATATCAAACTAAGATCTTGACAACTGTTTCCATCACTTCCTGGAAAACGGGAGTGAGAAGAAATGCAAACAGTGTCAGATATCATATTCTTGGACTCGAAGTTGGAGATGGTAACTGAAACCATGAAATTAAAAGATGCTGGGAGGTGCGGAATCCAGTGGGTGACAGACTTTGACAGATTCAGAGCCCAGGTTAGACTGGAAGGTCCACGGGAAGGATCTGTTCCACAGAGGTGAGACCCCAGCGCACAGAGCAGCGTGGTCAGCGCAGCGGGGTGGAAGGGACCTGAGAAGCCCGAGAGCAGCAGGAGGAACCAGCGGAGCAGGAGACCAGCCAAACCGAGCCGGTGAGAGCCGCTGAGCTCCAGATATCAGCGCAGCAGCCCTTGAAACCTTCAGCCTGAAGACTAAACTTCGGTAAGTCACCTACTTGAACTTCCGGGAGCCAGGATGGCGGAGTGATCAGTAAATGCTCTTTCCTCCCCCCTGATGTCCGTGAAAGAACCATAAAATATTTCCCCAGAAAAATCGTGGATCAGTGGGAACAGCAGAAGGGGGCAAATAGTCTCATAACAACTGAGGCTAGGAAAATAGCAAAGGGGGATTCTTCCTACTGTGGCGGAGGCAATCCGGAAGGACAGAGGACCCAGGGCAGAGAAAATTCACACTGAGACCCAGGCAAGCCTCAGCACCGGGAGAGGAGCTCCAGGACGGGTGGGAACACACATTAGCATCTAGGCGTGCCTCAGCCCTCCAGGGGAAAAGGGAAGACAATAGGGAAGCTGGGTTCACCATCCCCTGACCTTGCCTTTGCCTCAGGTCAGCCGAGGAGATCTCCTGTGACCAGACCACTCCTCCCACACACCTAACAAGCTAGTCCCAGGGTTGATCTGGGAAACAAAAAACAAAAACCTGCTTTTAGCTTCTTCACACATCAGCTCAACACAAAGTTCTGTACCTTCTGACTGAAAGAACCAGAAGCTACAACACTCAGCCAACATCATGAATCGGAAAAAGCAGACGAAAAGTGAAAAAAACGATAGAATCTTTCTATGGGGATAAGGACCAAAACACAAACACCAAAGAGGTCAGAGCTGAGACTGTACTTCCATCTGAAACTCCAGAAGGGACTATGACTTTCTTGCAAGCACAACTAGCTTTCGTGGAACAGCTGAAGAAGAAAATAAAAGAAAAACTGGCCAATGATTTTAAAATTATAAAAAAAGAATTCACTGATGAGAACATCACTCTGAAAAGGAAAATTGAACAAATGGAAAAGGAAGTTCAAAAATTAACGGGAGAAAATAATTCCCTAAAAGGAAGAGTTAAACAAACGGAAAAGGAAACCCAAAACCTAATTGGGAAAATTGATCAAATGGAAAAGGAAACACAAAACCTAACTGGGAAAATTGGTCGAATGGAAAAAGAAGTACAAAAATTAAATGGAGAAAATAGCTCTTTAAAGGGAAAAATTGGTCAGATGGAAAAGGAGATGCAAAAGTTAACTGAAGAAAACAATACGATGAAGATTAGAATTGGGCAAGTAGAAACTAATGACTCAATGAGGCAACAAGAATCAGTCATACAAAATCTAAAAAATGAAAAGATAGAAGAAAATGTAAAATATTTAATTGGAAAAACAACTGACCTGGAAAATAGATTCAGGAGAGAAAATTTAAGAATTATTGGGCTGCAGAAACCCATGATGAAGAAAAGAGTCTGGACAATATCTTCCAGGAAATCATCAAGGAAAACTGCCAAGAAGTACTAGACTCAGAGGGCAAAATAGTCATCGAAAGAATCCACCATTCCCCTCCCGAAAGGGATCCCAAACTCAAAACCCCAAGAAATATAGTTGCCAAATTCCAGAGCTATCAAGTGAAGGAGAAAATACTACAAGCAGCCAGAAAGAAACAATTTAAATATCAAGGTCACACAGTCAGGATCACACAGGACCTTGCAGCTTAATGGCAGAGGTTGGAAGCCAGAGATTAAACCACAACTATGAACAAGACACATGGAGTTGAAGGAGATGTAATTGTGCTTGCGTAGAGAAGAGGCTGACTTTAATTCCTAGAGCTAGTGGCTCAAATTACATTGAAATGGGTTTTAAATAAAAACAAACTACAGTCATGAGTACTTTGCATTTTCTAATATCAGTTCTAACAGTAGAATATTTGGGGACAGACATTTTAAAAATAAAAGTCATATTGATCTATTTTTTTTCTCACCAACAATTCTCAATCTGCTCTTCCCACTTCTAGAGAACTATTCCTTACAAAAAAGAAAAGGGAGAGAGAGAGAGAGAGAGAGAGAGAGAGAGAGAGAGAGAGAGAGAGAGAGAGAGAGGAGAATGAGAGACAGAGATAGAGATATGCACAGACAGACAAGCAGACACACAGAGAGAGACAGAGAGAGAGAGAGAGAGAGAGAGAGAGAGAGAGAGAGAGAGAGAGAGAGAGAGAGAGAGAGAGAGAGAGAGAGATGGGGGAGGGAAACAGTTCAACAAGGCTAGCTAATACATTATGTGGAGTGTTTCAGACATATAATCCATGATCTTGAGAAGGAATGGTAGGGGAGGTAGGCAGGTAGTATAGTGAATGGAATACTGGGCCTGGATGAAGTGAAATCTGAGTTCAAATCCAGCCTCAGATATTTACTGGCTGTGTGACCCTGGGCAAGTCACTTATCCTCAGTTTGCTTTAGTTTCCTAAGTTTCCCAAAAGGGAAAGTAATAATACCAACTTTCCAAGGGTGTTTTGAAGGATCAATAAGATAATATTTGCAAAGTTCCTGGCTCATAATGGGAGCTTAAATGTCGATTTCCTTCATGCTTATATCTCTTCTTGGATCCAAGGTTGATTATTATCATTTCAGACTACTCAGTTTCAAATGTTTAGTTATTTCCATATATCAGTGACGTCTTTGGGGAATATGCATAGTAGTGGGTTCTCTGGATCAACGCGTATTGATTATTTTCTTAGCATTATTCCAAGTTGCTTTCAATTATATTTAGACCAATTCACAGCTATCCAAACAGCATATTCTTCTTTCAGGAATCCCTCAAACATTAATTCCACCTTTTGTTTATATGTAATCAATTTGTGGGTATCAAGTAAAATTTTATAATTGTTTTAATCTGCATTTCCTTTACCAAGAGAAACTTGGAACATTCTTTCATATGGATGACTACTGTCATTTTACCATCCTAGTCTTTCTTCCCCTCCAAGTTAAATATGCTGAGATCATTTAATAGATACTCCTGTTGCATAGGCTTAAGATCCTTCATTTTTCTCTTTGATGGTCCAGGATTTTGGTCTGAAATAGATCAAAGTGAAGATATCTTTTTTTTAAGCTCTATCTGAAGCTATTCCTCTTTATGACAGGACAAATGAAAACAATTCATTTTAATAGTAATAGTAATACCCCATATATTTTGCATTTTTCACATGCTTTTTGGTTATAAAATAACTGTGTTAAGTAAACATAGGATTGGTACTATCTGCATTTCACAGGATAATAAATTTAGAGCAGTGAATGGGGCTCTCATCAAGTCCAATCCTAAAATTTTACAGTTAAGTAAACTGAGGCTCATAAAATCTAAATGACTTCTATAAAATTACAATATTGCTAAGTGGCTAAGCTGGGATTTGAGCCCTTGTTCTAAGCTTTCAGATCCATCACCTTTTTTCACCATACTATCTCCACAAATTAGATAACAGAGTCCATAAAGCCTAAGTTACTTACTGAAGATCATATAGTTAATAACAGATTTGGAACTGGAGTGGAATTTGCAGTAGCTCTTTAAGTGATCCTCTCTTCCCCCACTAGTCAGTATTCAAAAGCTACCTATTATCTTTTTATCAATGCCAGAAACCAGAATAATGTTAGTCTCTTCTAGCATAAGTAAGGCATGAGAGTGGTTTATCTAAAATTTGATGATGATAGAAAAAAGTGAGGTAAAAAGTTGTGTCATAAAAAAAAAAGTTTCTCCATGAAGCTTTCAAATGCATGATATTTTCCTCTTCTGTATTCTTTTGTTTTGTTTTGTTTTTTGTAACATCCCTTGGGTTTAAGTTCAACTGAAGATACTAGTTCAAGTTATAGTGAGTAGACAAATTCAATCTGTGATTGGTATTGATTTACTGTCCACCCATGATACTGCAGGCGTATCAGTGCCACTCCTCCCATGAAATGGAGATGAAGACTTTAGTGGTAAAGACAGCAGAAATGGTGGTCTCTCTCATAGCGGGTGTCCTGCTCCTTCAGGGCACATGGCTGGCATGCCCAAATTGAGGCCGTGCCTAGTGAAAGAGGACAAAATAAAATTGTCTCATTAGCAGGAATCATGTCTCATTAGAGAATACCCTGTCTCATTAGGGAACACCCAATCTCATCAAAAGACACCCTCTCATTAGGAATACTCTCATTAGCTACACCCTGTCTCATTAAGGGCCACCTTGTCTCAATTAGGGATATTCTGTGTCATTAAAGGAAACCCCATGTCATTAGGGAATGCTGTCTAATTAATAAAACCCTGCCTCAAGGGACACCCTGTCTTATTAGAAGAAGCCTTGTCTTATAAGGAATATCGTATCCTTTACAGGACATACTTTCAATAGGATATAGACTGTCTCACTAGAGACAGTCACTTATCAGTAAGGATAGCTCCTTTCTCAAACTGAAGGTAACATATATCATGAAAGATATTCCTTCTTTATTTTAAAAGTTGCTAATGTTATGAGTTCAATAAAGACTAAACATACATGAACATGTTGGTATTGTAATCAAATAAGACTTACAATGCAGTTAATTTGAAATGTATTAAATAGTGCATGCCATTTTTATTATGCCACAAGTAAAATCATGGTTTTTGCCTTTAAGGAGCTCATATTTTAGTGGGGAAGACACAATATTCAGAGAAATATGTATATACAAGATAAGTAGAAGGCATTCTTAAATGGATGCGTGAATTATTAAAGAAGGGGAACTGGGAAAGATTGGCAGAAAGTTGGTTTTGAACTGAATCTTGAAGGAGTCCAAGAAATTCAAGAGACAGAAATGAGAGGGTTGGGCATCCCAGTAATAGATATAGCCAGTAGGAGTTGGAAGAAAGTGTGAAAGAGTAAAATGGCCAGCATTATTTTATTATAGCACATATAGAAGGAAGTAAGTGTAAGCAGACTGGAAAAGTAGCCAAGTTGTGGAGGGCTTTAGAAGCTCAAAAAAGAGAAATAAGCAAAGTGCTATACTTTAGGAGACAATCTCCCAATCCCAAATAGTCTCCTTATAGATATGTCATTTAAAAATATACCTTTAATAAATCATCAAAAATCTGAGGAATGAAACATATGGAGAAATTTCCATTCCAGATCTAATGCTCATTGAAGAGGAAGTATATACTGGAATAGAAATGTTGAAAATCTTGAAAAGAAGTCAACATTTCTTCTTATGATGTAGATAGAAAATTAAAGGAAACCTACAGCTGGTCTGATGTTCACCATATATTTTAAGACAACAAAATGCAAAAGGCTCAGCATCTTATAACCTAAACTTCTAAGGAGAATTCAGCCAGGAGCAATGGAATACCCTAAAGAATGAAATATTCAAGATATAAAGAAAAAATTTCAATGAAAAATAAAGGATAGCTGTTTAAAAATACCATTATGGAAATACAGACACCTCATCAAACAATGAAGATTTTAAAAAAAAGAATAGGTAAAGAAGAAGGAAATCCAAGCAGTAATGAAGATAAACACAAAAGTGTGAAATTTTCCTATAAGAATATTATCAGCTCTGCAAAAACTCACAATGACCTTTGGCTTTTGATGAAAGCTATGGGTTACATTTTTTCTTCCCATTTCCTTTCTTTTTTGAGCTGTATTGGAAAAATAGAAGAATAAATAGCATCCTGATTTTTGAAAGTGGGGAGACAATGTAGCTTGCCACCTAGGCTATAGGCTAGTATATTTGATTTTTATTCCTAGAAGAACTCAGAAATAAAATATTGACCTCTAGAAGAGAAAACAATATTTGCAAAGAGCCAATCTGGAGGTCTTTTTTTAAAAACGATTCTGGTATAAACATTTCATTTTCTACATATGATTTATGGATTTGTAGATCAAGGGAATACTGCTGGTAAAGCTAACCTCACAATTCTAGCATTGTCCTTGATAATTTAAAATTCACAGTGTTCTAAAATAATAATTAAAGAAAAAATGTTCCCAGACTTCTAGAAAACAAAAGAACAAATGGTATAGAGAAACGTCTTAACCACGGAAGCATTTGATAAGCATCTACTTTCTATCAGGCTTTCTACTAGGAACTGGGGACACAACAAAAACTTCAAAAATGACAGCAACAAAAGTGAAGCTGTCCTTGCTCTCATAGGGCTTACATTTTATAGAAGAAGTCAGTGTGAGTATATATAATCATATATGTATTATTCATATACATATACATGTGTATGTAAAGTATAAATTCAAAATAAGTACACAAAAGTTAAATGCGAAGTATTTAGGGAGGTAGGGATCAGAGGAGGCTTTTTGTAGAAGGTGGCCCTTGAAAAGTTTTATCATAAGACCAATAAAAAATTCAATAGTAGAGCAGGAGGGGTTGATGTATTACTAGCACTTTATCATGGTAAGAAATGTTTTCTGGGTCCAGGAAAAAATATTATCAACAATAGATGTATCATCTGACTCATTGAACAGATGTCCAAGAGCTACAAGTGGTTACCTGAGAGACTATCAAGTCAGTGTTCTGATTTTTCAGACAGGAATGAAAATTTTAATCATAGCCTTGTCAGTCCTGGTATTTAGCAGATCCCTACTCCTATTTCGTCGAGCAATCACAGTATTGAATGAAATAGAGCCAGAAGAACAGTTCAAATCCTATGTCTGCTGCTTATTGGTTCTGTGATCTTAGCTAAGTCAGTTCAACTCTTTGGGTATCAGTTTCTTCCTTTATAAAAATAAATAGATTAAACTAAATGAGATCAATCTAGGTAGTATTTTCTGGACTCCATGAATGAATGGCTGGATGGAACAATGAATAGATGATTGAATAAAGTGATCTCAGAATGATTTTTTATGAAAAGACTCAATAAGAATATTTATAGTGGAAATAAAATTATAATAAATATTCTTTTATTTCCACTAGGATGTCTACACAAAGTACTATTCTTCCCCTGATAAAAATCACTGAAGAAGGCATGATTATTCTCCATAACCCTGATGTGGATGGTTAAGTATCTCCTTACAACATCTTTAACTTATTTTAATAATTACGGATTTAACATAAGCATTAACATTAAGCATACAAATATTTTTCAATCATGAAATGAAGAGCAGGCTTATGTGTCATTTCTTCTTTACCAATAAAGAAATGAGGCTTTGGTGCCTTTTCAATTGAGAAATAAGGAAGTAGAAAGTTTTAGTGAACTGACGAAAAGAAATAAAGAAAAACTCAACTCTTTTATGGTGTGGCCATGTCAAGAGAATGAGGTATAAAGTCAGAAGACTCATTTTCAAATACCAGTTCTGTCATTTACCAGAAGCCTGACCTTGACCAAGACATTTATCTTCCTAAACCTCTGGTTCCTTCCATATGAAATGGGGCAAGTAATACTTTACAGCCACCTCACAGGTCTATTTTAAGGATCAAATGAGATAATACATGTAAGGTATTCTGCAAAACTTAAAGTACCTTATAAAAACAGCTATTATTATTCCTATTTCATTTCATATGCCAGTGAAGTAAAATGTGTGTTTTGATTATCTCATTTGTCTGGTCAATGTCAATAGCCAACCTATACTCCTCATAACAAAAATGAAGTAAAGTAAATTCTTCAATATAGGCATCAATATATTCCTTGCAACAAATGAAAAAAAAAAGCCAAATCTATACTTTAGTTTGTGCCAGATAGGATGTGGTCACACAATAGAGAGGAAAAAATTAAAAAAAACAAAGGGGAACATAGTTGGATATAATGAGGCAGCCCATTTCTGTCACTGTATAGACAAGTTTACAAGGATAAGGAGTTAATTAAATCTGGTAAATGTGGCTGAGTGCTAGCTACATCTCTTATTTTTGTTATAAACAATACATTGTACAGAAAACAGCTTGAAAGAATATGTTGCATAATAGAATTAAAAAACATGTTGGCAAAGACATGAATAATATTCTTAGCTCTGAAACTTTCTGTACAACTTTGGACAAGTAATTTAATTTCTCTGTTTCAATCCCCATTAAATGGAGGGTAATAATCTTTCTTTGTTAACAAAGTGCTTGGAAATCATTGTGTGACAGGTAATATATTACCAGAAACTATTCTTATTTCTCCCCACATTGTAACCTCTCTGGAAAAGGAGCAGTGCATCATTGTGGACAGTTCAATGTACAACGTTGCCTCCTCCCTCCTCCCCCAAATGAGAATATGATGGAGAGTGATTTGGAAAATACTATAATACTCTGCTATGAATAAGTATTATGAACTCACCTTGAATTGTGGATTGACTTGTAAGTTTGAAATGACAAACGTAAGGAAGTTTTAGGAAGGCACAATGAAGCAACAGGCACTGTGCTGAAAATGAAGGAGCACAAAATTCAGGGTATGGGAAATTAGCACACAAAATAGGATCATATTTCACAATGGAAAATGGGATTATAGGGAGAGGCATATGAGAGAGAGCAGGAAAGACCTATTGCTTTTATAAAAGACCATTGAGTTGGATGGAGATTTTTTTTTCTATATAAAAAGAAAGGACCATTTTACCCAGCAAATAGTAAGTTTAAAGAAATTGTTTCCACCAGAGGTGACACAGACTGAAAGTATAAGTGGACTCTGGAATAGCTGAAGATAATTCATATATTAAAGGTTTATAATGTATTATTATAGTTAATTAGGGATGATTGGAACATATCTATTGTCTTTGAGTTTGATGTTAGGGAGGGCAACCATGATCCCCCTGTATAATGAAGGTTCTTGTGTACCTACATCATAGACAGAATTTGGGGCTGGAGTGACTGGATGAATTTTGCTTATGTAATATCCTTTTATATGTCTGCAAGGATACTAAAGAAATATAAAGGAAGGAAAAAGGATATGTAAACTTGCAATATTTTTATAAATACTTTAGGACTGGATGAAATCACAAAATCTCGAACTTTGACATTTGGTAAGAAAATGTCATATAAGGTTGGGTCGTCAAAATATTAGTCTTGGCCTAGTTGTCTAAGATACAATCTGTACAAAATTCAAGACATTATTCTCTGGTGAATAATGGAAATTCTTTAATGCTTCTCAGCATTCTATAAGTGATAATGGGTATAAGTAGTAAAGGAATAAACCAATCAGAAATCAGAATGTCTTCCAGCAGTACAAAAGAGGGTATAGACATATGTGACCAGTGGCACATTTATTCCACATGTAAGAAATCCCAACTTGGATCTTTGCTTGTCTTTGAGTAAATATTGGAACAATATGGTCCAAACATCTGATCAGTACCTTTTTGTAAGGTACATACTTCTAGAAATGATGACACCAAAACTACTAGAGAGAAATTATTAAATAGTTTTTTTCTGAATTTCAAATAAGGTAATACTGTACCATGCCATCTTTTACAAAAATATAATTAAGTGCAAAGTCATGATGTCAAAGTTGAATAGAAATGAGGGTCACATAATAGTATAAAAGGATCTCTTTGAGTATGGATGGACTTAAAAAACCACATAAGAACATGATCCTTATATTATTTATTTGTTTTGTTAATTTTATTCAAATACATTCAGGCCACATTTGAACATTGGCCCATGTTTGATAGCTCTGGTGCCAAGCAAAGAAAGTTAAACGTTTGGCTGTTCTATTATCCCATTAACCATCTCTATGCCTTCCCAAATATAAAACACTCCTTCTTGGTTACCACTTTAATTGATGTGTTGTCTTCCTGTAATACAATATAAATCTCCAGTGGTCAGACACTTTCTTATTTTTGGATTTGTAGCCACAACACATCACAAAGTACTTGGGAAATGGAAAGCACCTAATTGTTTGTTTGTTTTTACATAAATTCATTCATTTTGTTGTACTTATCTACATTTACCTCAAAAAAACTGAGGGCTCATTAAATGAAACCTAGCACTTAGAAGAATACATAGAAATTCATTACTCAGGTTTCTGTTTTATAACATGCCACACTCTTGAGAACTTACTCTTAAAAAAATAAGGATATATATCCCTGCTTGTGTGTGATTCAACAACCAATCAATTATTGGAAAAGTGTATTATGGATTCCCAGAGGTTAGAATGGGCTTCAAAGATCAGGGTAGACTTCAGGGAAGAGGTGTGTCTATTTTTTTCCACTACTTTATGGAAAGGAAACAGCTGATGCATTTCAAGAAATTACCAGAAGAAAGTGAATTTGAATTAATATTCAAATGGTTGTGAAATATTCAAGCTGAGTTACAGTGAGCATCAGTAATTACACCAAAAATGAGTAAATGTTATAATTACAACAGCCGTAAAAATTATCCAACAGTTTCAGAAAGACTCCTCTGCTATGAATATTGATCAGCAGACACAGGGCTTTCTTAAAGGTGCAAATGCCATTTATGAGGACTTAGACCTTCTGTTGTGAGCATATCAAATTTAATCTTCTCGATATTTGGTCCAAAATTCCTGTACTCCCATGACCCCACAAGTGGCTATAACACAGAAATATGTATTACTGCTCACTGAGGAGTTTTTGTTGTCTAGCATTAAATGTTCTCTAATGACATATAGCATTTAAGAACTACAAAGGACTTCTGAAGCTGAATACATACATCATGATAACCCTAGGAATTAAGTGCTATAGATATTATTACCCCATGTCCTACACAAACATACTCACAGGTATATGTATATATATATATATATATATATATATATATATATACACACACACACACACACACACACATACACACATGTATATATGTATATATGTGTCATGTGTAATGTCACAGACAAATGGGTGTGTATATGTATCATATATAACACGCATATTACACATATATGTACATATGTGTATGGAATCTCTATGAGTTTGTGAGGCAGGATTTCAACATGATCATTCTAGATTCCAAGTCCAGTATTTCTTCTATTATGCTATTAAATCAAGTCCATTTCCTACTTTACAGAACTTGTGCCATTCTAAGAAATACCTCACAATACTCTCTGCCTTAAATAAGGTTTCCCTTGAAAACAAAGTTGAATCTCTGCCCCATGTCACCTAATAATTCATCCAACAGTAGTGTTTCTTCTGAATTGATCATAAGCCTATATAGTATATGGCTTAGGAATGTGGAAATGAAAAAAAAAAACAAAACATGGTTGCCAGTCTCAAAGACCTTACAATATAGTTGGAAAAAACAAAGATAAAAAAGATAAAATATTTTCGAGAGCAGTTTTGAATAATTCATTTTAAGGAGTTTGGAGAACCAAGAAGTACTTGATTTTGTGATCAAGCCTGTGAATGGAGTTCAAGCAAGTCTTGATATATGGACCTAGAGTAATTATCATAGGGATCACAAGGAAAAGACTCCATACACACACACACACACACACACACACACTGTATATATGTATACATATTTATGTGTGTATCAATGTATGCATGTATGTATACATGTTTATGCAAATATGTATAGATATATACATACACATGCATGAACACACACACAGAATGAAACCAACGTTATAGACAAAGTTCAAGTATCCAAGTACATTGGAAAATTTATGCTGAAGACAAACACTAAAATCTAAGAGTAGAGATAATGCCTTAATCGGGTTTTGCAATCTGGGATTTGCTAGAGGGCATTCATCTGAGAGAAAAAAAATCCCTTAACTATAAGGAGTTTGGGAAATGCTTCGCTGAGGACTTACAATTTCATCTTCATCAGACAATCCATTGGGTAGGAAGGAGGGAATCCTACAAATATGATCTTTTTGAGGAAAGATCATATCATGATCTTAATCTTAAAACTCATGAGAGCTCATCTATGAAATAAATGTCATTGAATGGCTAGGTGACATAAGTAGATTATGTGAATATCATCTCTCATATAATAAAACTGCTTCCTTCATGACACTTCTTTATGTTCTGAATGCTGAAACAACTGTTTAAATAATTTGTAGGATCAATGAGCATGAGCACATCTTTTTGCTGTATTTGATCTGACTCCTGTGTGATTTAAGATGAGACGAGTCAAGGATTTGATTATTGAGCTTAAAATTCCAGTTTCTCTTAAGTTTTGAGTAATCAAACAAATTGTCTTTACCTACATGGACATACACAGACACAGACACAAACACACATGCACGCACACACACGCACACACACACACACACACACACATACACATCTCTAGATGTTGTCCTAAGGCCTAGGTTGTAGATACATTATTGCACTGAAAAATCAACACAACCTGTTAAAAAAGAATACAATCTTTTAAATAACGAGAGATCGACTGTTAACAACAGCAAGCAAAAAACTAAAGAGGAAATTATGGATTTTCCTTAAGTATTACATTAAAATGTAGAAGAGAGGAACAAGATATAAAAATGAAATAAATGTTTTGGAAGAAAGAATTGTAAGGAGAATATATACCTTAGAAAAGAAACTGGTAAGTCATACCTAGATAATAAATTCCCTTAAAGCTGTAGTCAGCCAATCAGAAACTAATCACTCAATAAGTCAACAAGAAACATTAGAACAAAGTACAAAGACTGAAGAAAAGAGTAGAATGTCTATGATATACCATATGAAAAATAACTTGATTGGAAAACAAGATAAAGTGAGGCACTTTAAAAGTCATTGGATTCTCTAATAACCATAATTTAAAGAAACAAAACTTCTTTTTTCTATCACAACTAGAAGGAAAAATGAAGATTAAAAAAAAAAAATCTGACAATCAACTCCTGAAAGAAACATCAAAAGGAAAAATTCCTGGAATGTTATAAGTCCAGAGCTCCCACATTAGAGAAAAATCAGAAGCATCCATAATGAAGAATATCAAGAAATCGTAGTCATGACTACAAAAAACAAAACAAAACAAAACAAAACAACTTGGCAGTTTGTATTACAAACAAGACGAGATTTTGAAATAAAATCTTTGAAAAGGCAAAAGCTATAGGCTTAACAACAACAACAAAAAACTAGCTTAATCTGTTGAGCTGAATGTAACCCTAAAGAGGGAAAATGAATCTTTAATGGAATGGAAGACTTTCAAGATTTTTTTTTTTTTGATGAGCTAACTGGGACTGAATAGAAACATTACAATGCATACATAAGAGGTAAGAGAAACCTAGAAATATGAATGTATTTGAACAATATGAAGGAATTTTATGATAACAGTGAGAACTTCATTGTCGTCAAAAAGAATTAGGGGATTAAATTAGTGAAATGGAAACTGGGTATAGATGAATTAAGAAGTGGAATGTGCTATTTCTTATAATTGAGATAAATGAGTAGAACACAGAACTATGGAGAAGGGATAGAGAAAGGGAGCTTAAAATAAATCTCATTCTTGTAAAAAAAACTGACAAAGGAAGGAAAAACTTTTTGTTCCATAAATTCAGAGATATATGCACATTTTGGAAATACATAAACCTTAACGCAGAAACAAATAGAGGTAAAGGCAAAGAGTGAAAGGGAGAGTTATGCTGGGTAGGTAAACAATTTGCTGATCCTGAAGAGGGCATTAAAAAGAAAAAAATAAAGAAAACAACTAGAATATGGGAGGAATATCAATTGGGAAATACATAAATAAATGTAACATATGAATAGAATGGAATAATTTTCACTGTAAGAAATTACTAAAAATATATTTTTTTCTGTAATGATTCACTTTTAAATAGCATTTTATTTTCCCTAATTACCTGTCAAGAAAAAATTTAACATACATTTTTACAAGATTTTGAAATCCAATTTTTTCTCCCTCTTCTCCCCTCTCCTCTTCTGAACATGGTAGAAACTTTGATATATTTTATACATGTACTATCCTTTAAAAATATTTCCATATTACTCACACTAGTGAAAGAAAAACCAGATCAGAAAGGGAAAAAAAAAACACAGGAAAGATTGCCGAAGAAGACCATGGCATCAGAGAAATGATGACATGACTTTCACTTGACTTTGTTTTGAGTGAGGGAAGGCTGTGCAAGTCACCAGCCTCAATTCTCCAGTTCCATCTAAATCCAATGAACAAATATTCATCAGAATGACTGGAGATGACCCAGGGTGCACTGGGAGACCTTGAGCCCTTTAGGCCAAGGTCTTTTCAGGTACTCACTTAGGGTGAGGCAAGGCCCACTCATTGAACAGGCCTGTTTAAGAAGTAGCCAGGGCATATCTCATTTAATGAGGCCAAGAAAAAGAAAGACATCAGGTTTGGTGGGAAACAGCAACAGTTACTATTAATAATCGCTGTAAAAGCTAGGAGGGTCCAGAGGAGCCCTTAGGCAGGAGCCCGTTGGAGCCCTAGCGTCAGAGTGCAGTAGGTTTAAAGTTTTGGGAAAGGACAGGACAGGATGAGAATAAAGTAAGTGAAAGAAATGCTTCAGTCTGCATTTAGAGTCCATCACTTCTTTATCTGAATATGGATAGCATTTTCCCTTGTGAATCCTTTTTACTTGCTTTGGGTCATTGTGTTGTGGAGAAGTTCTGAGTCATTCTTCGTTGATCATCACATGATGTTGCTGATACTGTATACAGTGTTCTCCTGGTTCTGTTCATTTCACTTTGTAACATTTTGTACATGTATTTTCAGGTTTTTATGAAATCTGCCTATTAATCATATATTATAGCAAGATAGTATTTCATCACATGCACACTACGGCTCATTCAGCCATTCCCCAACTGATGGAAATCTCCTCAATTTCCAATATTTTGCACCATATATAGGACTGCTATAAATATTTGTGCTCATGTAAGTCCTTTTCTCTTTTTTATGATCTCTTTTGTATGTAGATCTAGTGGTGGTAAAGTTGTATCAGAAGGTATGCACAATTTTATAGCCCTTTGGGCATAGCTCCAAATTGCCCTCCAGAATGGTTAGAACAGTTCACAACTCTACCAACACTGCATTAGTGTCCCAGTTTTCCCATATCTTCTCTCAGTTTTTATTTTCCTTTTCTGTCACATTGGCCAATGTGATAGATGTAAAGTGGTACTTCAGAGTTTCAATTTTTATTTCTCTAATTGAGAGATTTAGGGTACTTCTTCACATGTCTATAGATAGCTTTGATTTTGTCATCTGAAAACTGCCTGTTAATGTCCTTTGACCATTTATCAACTGGAGAATGACTTGTATTCTTGTAAATTTTAATTGGTTCTCTATATATTGGAGAAATGAGGCATTAATCAGAGACACTTGCTTTAAAGATTGTTTCCCAGCTTTCTGCTTTCGTTCTAATCTTGGTTACATTGGTTTTGTTTGTACAAAAGCTTTTTAATGTAATATAATCAAAGTTATCCATTTTACATTTTTATGTTCTCTCTCTCTCTCTCTCTCTCTCTCTCTCTCTTTCTCTCTTTCTCTTTCTCTCTCTCTGTCCCTTGCAATATTAGTGACACATTTTTTTTTTAAAGAACTACAGGTACCATCTTCCTGACTAGGGATGTAAATAGTTCAGCTCTGTTGAATCCCTTATATTTCCTTTCCCCATTTTACCTGTTTGTGCTCCTCTTTTAATTAATTATTGGGAATTAATTATTGCAGGTCAAATTTTTGGTTTAGTTCTGATCTTCTCCTTATGAAAGGTTTAAATCCTTCTGTTTCATTGAATGACCATTTTCCCCTTGATATATTTTACTTAATTTTGCCAGATAAATGATTCTTAGTTCCTTTGCCTTCCAGGATATATTATGTTCCATGAACCCCAATCATTTAATATTTAAGCTGCCAGGCCCTGTGTGATCCTGATTGTGATTGTCCAATAATTGAATTTTTTTTCTTTCTAGCCACTTGCAGCAGTTTTTTCTTTACTGGATAGTTCTGAAAGTTGGCAAAAAAATCATTTTGGGATCTCTTTCCTGAGATGATCACTGGATTCTTTCAATGTCTATTTTGCCCTGTGGTTCCAGTATATCAGGATAGTTTTCCTTCACAATTTCTTGAAAGATGCTATCCAGGTCATCCTTTTGATTTATGGTTTTTTGGTAGTTCAATGATTCTGACATTGTCTCTCCCGGATCTATTTTTCAAGTGAGTTGTCTTCCCATGAGGTATTTTTTCCTATTTTTTCCCATTTTTTCATTCTTTTGAATTTGTTTGATTGATTCTTGATGTCTCATGGAGTCATTATTTTCCACTTTCCCAATTTTAACTTTTAAGGTGTTATTTTACTCAATTACTTTTTGTACTTTTTTCATTCAACCAATTATACTCCTTAAGAAGTCATTTTCTTCAATTGATTTTTGTATCACCTTTTCCATTTGGCCAATTCTACTTTTTAAGCTGTTTTCCAAGCTGTTGACTTGGGGTGGGGTGAAGGGTGCTTCATGCTACTAGAAGCTGTACTGATCTGGCAGCTTACCTTGTGCTGAGTTGGAATCCTAGTGGTGGTGTCTGGCATGTGCTAATGTCCAGTGGGGTGTTTCTGTGTTTCTCCATGGCTATACTGAATCACATAGAGGTCTGACTGCTGAAGGATACCTGTATGCCTGGAACTACACTGTAGCATGTGGAGGTCTGATCTATTTTCTTGTCATGCTGAAGGATGTCTGTTTGCCCAAAATTAAACTGAAGCATATAGGACATGGTAGATCTCAGAACTGGAGTCCTTCAGTTCCCCTGGATGGGGGTCCTAGTTTTGGCTTTTGCCTGCTCCACCACACTGGGTCTTAGGATCTCCCATTGGTTTGCTGATGTGGGCTTTCTGCTGCTTTGCTGGAATGCTTCATATCCTCAAATGCATTTCCCTTTTACCCTAGTGAGATGGACCTTTCTTGTTGATTTTTCAAGTTCGTTGGGCTAAAACATTGTTTCACTCCATCTTTTTGCTGGTTCTGTTGTTCCAGGATTCCTTTTGCACCACTATTTTATGGTTGTTTGGAAGTGAATATGGGAGAATAATAATGATTTACTTCTCATTTCATCATCTTGGCTCCCAGAAGTCACCCTGTCTACTAAAGATATTATCTCAGAGATTCCAGGGATTATGAATAAATTAGCCAGTTTAGAATATGTTGTATGGAATCTACTGTATTCTTTTATTTTTGAAGGAAAAGATATAAAGTGCAGATTCATGGCTTCATGCAAAGTCTTTTTTTCTATTCTGCTGAATATGTGTATTTTGAAATGTTCACTTGGGGAAATGTTAAGGTCAGAATGTTTTTGAAAAATTGTATTAAATAGGGATAGATACTGGACCTATTATTTTATTGGTCTAGCTTTGGGAGATTAAGCAACTTCACAATGGAGCCAGAATTTGTTACGATCAGAACTTGAACTAAGGACTTTCCACCATATGATCATTGAGACAGTAGATCTAATGGAAGGAAAATAATATAAACAAATTGGTTCTTAGGAGTTACTTCATTTTAAAGCATTTTATCAAAGATAATGTTCTTGACTTTGATATAGAAAGTACTGAACTCATGTTCAAGACCCTTCTATGACACTTGTCTTGTTACTTATTGATTGGAGAGTCATATAACTCAACTGAGTCTCAGGAAATTCCTTAAAATATATGTACAGCTATATATTTAACCATTAAGCAATCAGTCAATATCTATATAGGAACATTTATTCCTAGTCATTTGTAACCATGAAAGTATTCGTAGAACTATTTTAGTATCTGTAGAACCTTTATATATGTCATTGGCTTCCTTGACTTATAGATAATATTTATATTGACTGTTTTCATGCATCAAATCATCATTATAAGCCCTGCTTTTTTTGATTGACTTGAAGCATTAAAAATACATCCCCTTCTTTTAGTTATATTTCATATAGGTGGTAAATGTTGGGGTCATGTTTTTTAAACCATTCTTCCACTCTCTCACATTTTATAATTGAATTCAGTACATAAGCATCCCAGGTTTTCATTGTTAACTTTTATTTTGCCTTCATCAGAATTTATTACATTACTTTAAAAATCTTTATTATGTTGTTTTGTTACCTCTTGAAACACACTGATACCTGCATCCTCTTGATGTAACTATCACTATCAAATAAGAGTCGGGTACAAATTTCTCCAGTTTTTTCCCCCATCATCCCACCTCCTCAAATAAGAGTAGACTTCAAATTCCTCCCACCTTTTTAAAATTAGCTTTCATATGTAGTACTAAGGAATAAGACGTATTTATTCTTTGTATGTCTCATTTTCTTTTTTCATTTTTTTCTTTTCTTTTTTCATATGTAAAAACCACATTATTTAACATTCCATTTTAAAACTTCGTTCCAAATTTTCCCCTTCTTTCCCTGACCCAACTGTCATTGAGAAGGCAAATAGTTTAATATAGATTATACATGCATGTGTGGTTATGCAAAGCATATCCATAATATTCATGCTGTAAAAGAAAACAGACAAAAAAATTCAAATAAAGAAATTAAAAAAAAAAGTATTCCTCAATATATATTCAGAAGCCATGAGTTTTTTTTTCCCCCCTCTGGGGATAAATAGCATTTTTTTAAGTCCTTTAGACTTGTCCTTTTTCATTTTATTGCCAATAATAATTGTGTTTCATACCTGTTCAATTGGTAATATTGCTTTTGCTTTGTACACAGTGCATTTCACTTTGCATCAGCACATGTAAGTCTTTCCAGGCTTTTGTGAGAGAATTTTATCCCTCATTTCTTATAGCACAAGAGTATTCCATGACAAGCATATTCCACACCTTCTTCAGTCATTCCTCAATTGATGAATGTCACCTAAATTTCTAGTTATTTCCCCACAAAAATGAGATGCTATAAAGTGGTGTTGCTAATTCAAAGGGTAAAGTCCTTCAGCCAAAGTTCCAAATTACTCTACAGAATAGTTGAATCAGATCACAATTCACAAACAGTGCAATAATGTCTCATTTTTCCCGGATCCCCTCCAACATTTATCATTTGCCTTTTATGTCCTGTTCATCAGTACAATAGTACATATGAAGTGATACCCCAGAATTGTTTTAATTTTCAGTTCTCCAATCAATAGTGTGTCAGAACATATTTAATGTGGCTATAAATGGCATTGATTACTTGATCTGAAAACTGATCATATTTTTTGATAATTTATCAGTTGGGGAATGACTGTTAATCCCACAAATTTGGCTCAGTTTTCTATATGTTTGAGAAATGAGGTTTTGATCAAAGAAACGTGTCTCAATTTTTTTCACAGTTATTATTGCTAACTGTATTTCCCTCCCTCCTATACCTACTCCCCATTTATTCTACTCTCTTTCCTCATTCACCCAGTCTGTCCCTCCTCAAAAGTGTTTTGCTTCTGATTACCCCTTCCTATAATTTGCCCTCCTTTATATCACCTTCCCTTCTCTTATCCCATTTCCCTCCTACTTTCCTGTAGGGTAAGAGATTTCTAGATCCAATTGAATGTGTATGTTATTCCCTCTTTTAGCCATTTCTGAAGAGAGTAAGATTCATTCACCCAGCCCCCCCACCTACCACCTATTCTCCTCCACTGTAAAAGCTTTGCCTTGCCTCTTTTATGTGAAATAACTTATCTCATTCTATCTATCACTTTCTCTTTCTCCCAGGACATTCCTCTCTCACTTCTTAATTTTATTTTTTTAGATATCGTCCTTTCATATTCAACTCACCTGTGCCCTCTGTCTCTATATATATACTCCAAACTACCCTAATAATGATAAAGTCTTATGAATTACAAATATCTTCCCATGTAAGTTTAACCGTATTAAGTCCCTTAAGATTTCCCTTTTCTGTTTACCTTTTCATGCTCTCTTGAGTCTTGTATTTGCAGGTCAAATTTTCTATTCAGCTCTGGTCTTTTCAACAAGAAAGTTTTAAAGTCCTCTATCTCATTGAATGTTCGTTTCACCCCAGAAAGATTATACCCAAATTTGCTGGGTAGGTGATTCTTGGTGTAATCCTAGCTCCTTTGCCCTCAAAAACATCATATTCCAAGTCCTCTGATCCTTTAATGTTGAAGTTGCTAAGCCTTTTGTTATCCTGACTGTGGCTCCATAATATTTGAGTTGTTTCTGACTGCTTGCAATATTTTCTTCCTCATCTGGGAGGTGTGGAATTTGACTATAGTATTTCTGGCAGTTTTCATTTTGGAATCTATTTCAGAAGATGATTGATGGATTCTTTCAATTTCTATCTTACTGTCTTGTTTTAGAATTTTGGAGCTGATGATTTCTTGAAAGATGATGTCTAAGCTCTTTTTTATTTTATTTTTTTATCATGGCTTTCAGGTAGTCCAATACTTTTAAATTATCTCTCCTGGATCTATTTTTCAGGTCAGTAATTTTCCCCACGTGACATTTCACAGTTTTTTATTTTTTTCATTCTTTCCTTTTGTTTTATTGTTCCTTGATTACTCATGAAGTCATTAGCTTCAATTTACACCCATTCTAATTTTTAAGGAATTATTTTCTTGTGTGAGCTTTTGGATCTCCTTTTCCATTTGGCCAACTCTGCTTTTTAAGACATTCTTTCTTCATTGGCTTTTTGGACTTTTACCATTTGACCTAGTCTGTTTTTTAGATTTCTATTTTCTTCAGTATTTTTTGGCTTCTTTACCAAGCTGTTGAGTTTTTTTTTTAATGATTTTCTTGCATCACTTTCATTTCTCTTCCCAACTTTTCCTCTACCTCACTTAATTGATTTTCAAAATCCTCTTTGATTTCTTCCATGGCCTGAGACCAGTTCATATTTTTCTTGAAGTTTTGACTTTGCCATCTTCTGAGTATATGTTGTGATATTCTTTTCCACCATAATAACTTTTTTTAGTCAGAGGTTTCTCTCCCTCATTGTTTGCTCATTTCCCCAGCCTATTACTTGACTTGCAATTCTTTGTTATTAAAACAGGGTCCAGGGTGGAGGGCACATTGTCCCAAAGTTCAAGAGTTTTGTAAGGACTTGTAAGAGTACAGTTCTTCCAAGCTAGTATGATCTAAGGAGAGGTGTTTACTCCTCTCCTGGCTTGAAATGTGGTCTATGCACAACCACAAACACTCTTTGCTTCCCTGGAACTATGAGGAGAGTTCCTCCTCCTCTGCTGCAGCAAGTCATGCTATGCTAGAGCTTTTCCCCCTTGTCCTGAGACTTCCAATGAGTACTGGGACCTGGATTTGAGCACGGGCAAAGCAGCAGAGTCCTGCCTCAGTGCTCTCAAAAAGACTCCTGTAATCTACTTCTGACCAGTTGCTTGACCCCTTTTCCATATGTGGCCTAACAGCTCCAGAAACAGCTGCTGCCTCTGCTGACGATACCCATTTCATGCACTAATGCCACAAATATTTCCTCTTTGTTCTCTCAATCACCCATAGACAAGATAACACTTATAAAACCAAAACAAACAAAGGAATACACTGTTCTTCACTCCTTGGAGTGTATAAACTTTCATTTTGTTGTTTGGTCTTTCATACTTTAAGATCATGATTATCTTTCTTAATTTCTTTAACTTCATTAATTTGCATGTTAAATACCTGTTCATGTCTAGTTTCTTCAAGATAAATTATTGAAATTCCTCTTTCTATTTAAAAATCCATCCTTTTTCATTGATTGTTCTGCTCGTTTTTGCAGGATTTAACACAAACCAATTAATTCCTTTAAGAATGTAGTTTTCCAGTTAATCCTTTCATTCATCATTGTTGATGAATAGACTGGCAACTACATAGCACAGTGGATAGACTATCAAGTCTGAATTCAGGAATATTTATCTTTCTGAGGCCAAATCTATTCTCAGACATTTGCTGATTGTGTGACCCTAGGCAAGTCACTGAATTCTGTTTGCTTCATCTCTAAAAGGAGCAAACCACTCCACTACTTTTGCCTAGAAAACCTCAAACAGTGTCATGGACATACCTGACAAGTCAGACATAACTGACAAGTGAATGACAACAAAAGTCTGGCAAAGGTAATAGTGTTGCCCTTGGAGTTTTGAAGGACACCTTCCTGGCTGCTATCAATATAGAAGGTGTTTAACTTTGAAGCTTACTTTTTTTTAACAAGTATATTGTATTATGAGATGTTCTGAGGGTTTCTCTCTACTGGTGTCCTATAGATACTATTGTTTGTTCTTTTTTGTAGTGATTCTGACAGGGGCTTTTTTTTAGTTGGGGTATGAATTATTATAGTGTAGTATTAGGGATATTTGCTTCATGATGTTTTTTCAGGGTGACAAATAATTCTAAGACATTGTCTCAGTGTTCTTCCTTCAAAATGAATGCAGTTTCTGTTTGGTTGAGTTTTGATTTTGGATGTAATGACATAAGAAGTTCTTTGGCTCTTTTGTCGTTATTTATTTTTATGAAATATTTCTGGTTCCATTAGGGAAATATTACATTCATTGTCTGCTATTATCTTTTTGTTCAGAATGTTTAACTCATTAAACTTTCCAAACTTCTGTTCCAAATCATAAATGTACTTTTGAAAAAAAATCTAATTTACTTTATAATATCTTGCTTTAATTCTTTTATTAAGCATTCAACCATTCTGGAGATATTTGCAGTTCTTCCATGTCCCTTTTCTAGGGATATAACTATAATTATCATGTCATTATTATTATTTCCCCCAATTAGCTGGGCATATTCTTTTGTCTTTTAGTATTTTTAATTTTATTGTGAGTTTTTTTTTTAATTCACTCAATAATTTAGTCTCTGTGAGTTTTTCTGTGGTATATCCTTATGCAGAGCAGCTAGGTGATACATTGGATAGAAGGTCAAGCTTGGAGTCAGGAAGACTTAAGTTCAAATCCAGCTTCTGACACTTAATAGTTGTGTGACACCTGGTAAGTCACATAACCTCTTTCTGCCTCAGTTTTTTTCATCTATGAAATGAACTGAAAAAGAAAATAGCAACTCCAGAAGGGGTCACAAAGAGTCAGACATAACTGAAAATGACTAACCATCTACAAACAAAATATCTTATAAGCACTACCCCTTTCTACTTTTCTATCACTATTGTTGATTGCACTTTTATTTTGATATCTATCCATATATTTATATAAACATGTTATATAGACAGGGTATATATCTAGACAGATATAGATATTGTCCTGTCGCAAACCATAAAGATTAAACTCATTTTTCACCTCCCCTTCTCCATTTTTTCTTCCAATCTCACTTCTTTCCCCATTTGAGATTAGTTCAGATGAGAACTACTCACATGTAACTGAATGGTATTGCATCTCCCTACTCCCCCTCCAAAAAATATAGAGTATTTCATGAGGTTTTATTAAAGAAAAATAATGAATATGCCATTTTGTTAATCTATAGCAGAGATTCTTAATCATTCTGTGTCATCAATACCTTTGCCAATTTTGTGAATCCTGTGGATTGCATTTAAGAATGTTTTTAAAAACAAATACAACAAAACAGAATGCAAATAAAATATTGAAATTAAGGTATAATATTTTCCCATTTAAGTTCCCTGACCTCTTGACAATGATTCATAGACTTTAGGCAAAAAGGAACCGTTCTATTGAGTCTATTACATGTGACAACTTCATTGGCATATGCATATATGCATTTTTGTAAATATATATATATATAAATATATAACACCAACATATATACATATATGTACATAAGTATATATATGTACATGTACACTTTAAAAGGTTTTTTTATTTGTTCCTTTGTGTATATGAAGGCAAAGAGACATAGAGGAGAAATAAAATAGCTGAAGGAAAGACATTTTAAACTAAGAAGACTTGAAGACATTTGTATTTAAATTTTAATACAATAGGAGTAGGAGGACACACTTCTAGAAGCTCTCCTCCCACAGCCCATAAAATACTTGTAAAAATGATTTTAAACAAATTCTAGAGCAGTGGAAGTCATAAAATGACAGAGTGGAAGAGATTTTCAGCCCAAGGCAGCCTGGAAGGCCTATAGGAAAAGTCTCTTTGCACTGGGCATGTAGCAGAATGCAGCACAGCATGGGCCACACTGCAGCAAGGACAGGACTGGAGCAGTCTTGATGGCCCTACCAGCAGCAACTGCAAATCCCAGATTCCTCAATTCACAAACAGCAGACAGCTTCAAAAGTAGTGAGAAAGCTCTTTTACTTGATTGAGAAGGGAATGCTGTGGTCTAGCACCAGCCCCAGGCAGCAGCAGCTTCTATTGTTGGAGCCCTGACCTAAAGCCCCTGGGAGAACTGAGCAGCTGATCTAAATTGTAGCCCTGAATGGTGGTTCTGGGGTGAAGAGGAGTGCTGGCTGATGTGGTGGAGCTGGCAGAGGCTTTGGAGAGGGAATTCTGCTCACAGACCAGAGAGAAGGCCAGGAGAGATATAAACTCCTCTCCCTTGATTGTGCCACCTTAGAGGAACCAAGAACTTACAGGTCCCTAAATTATACCCTCCAATTGACAAAGAACTCAAAAGTAAAGTAACTGGCTGGGAAAATGCCCAAGGAAGGGGAAAACAATAAGACAATAGAAGGTTACTTTCTTGGTGAGCAGGTATTTTCTTCCACCCTTTCAGATGAGGAGGAACAATGCATACAATCAGAGGAAATCAAGGCTTCTGCATCCAAAACCTCCAAAATGAGTATATAATTGTCTTAGGCCAGGGAAGAGCTCAAAAAGGATTTTGAAAATCAAATAAGATAGGTGGAGGAAAAATTAGGAAGAGAAATGAGAGCAATGCAAGAAAATCATGAAAAGTGAGTCAATAGCTTGCTAAAGGAGACCAAAACACTGCTGAAGAAACTAACACCTTTAAAAACAGCCTAACTCAAATGGCAAAAGAGGCCCCAAAAGCCAATGAGAAGAAGAATGCTTTAAAGAGCAGAACTAGCCAAATGGAAAAAAAAAAGAGGTTCAAAAGCTCACTGAAGAAAATAATTCTTTAAAAATTAGAATGGAGGAAATGGAAGCTAATGACTTTATAAAAAACCAAGAAATTCTAAAACAAAACCAAAAGAATTAAAAAATGAAAGATAATGTGAAATATCTCATTGGAAACACAACTGAGCTGGAAAATCCATTGAGGAGAGACAATTTAAAAATTGTGGGAATACCTGAAAGCCATGGTCAAAAAAAAGAACCTAGACATTATCTTTCATGAAATTGTCAAAGAAACTGCCCTGATATTCTGGAACCAGAGGGTAAAATAAATATTGAAAAAATTCACCAATTACCTCCTGAAAGAGATCCAAAAAGAAAAATTCCTAGGAATACTGTAGCCAAATTCCAGAGTTCCCAGGTCAAAGAGAAAATATTGCAAACAACCAGAAAGAAACAATTTAAGTATTGTGGAAATACAGTCAGGATAACACAGGATCTATCAACTTCTCCATTAAAGGATCAAAGGGTTTGGATGTAATATTCCAAAAGTCAAAGGAACTAGTACTAAAACCAAAAATCACCTATCCAGAAAAACTGAGTGCAATATTTCAAGGGAAAAAATGATATAGAGGACGTTCAAGCATTTTTGATGAAAATACCAGAGCTGAATAGAAAATCTGACTTTCAAACACAAGGATCAAGAGAAGTATGAAAATGTAAACAGGAAGGAGAAATCATAAGGGACTTACTAAAGCTAAACTGTTTGTATTCCTACATGGAAAGATATTAATTATAACTCCTGAAACTTTTCTCAGTATTTGGGTAGTTGGAAGGATTATACACACACATATAGACAGAGGGCACAGAGCAAGTAGATTAAAAAGGGATGATATCTAAATAAATAAAATTAAGGGGTGATAAATGGAAAGGGGCAAATTATCTTTCATAAAAAAGGTAAAAAAAAACATTTTCAGTGGAGGGGAAAAGGGGAAGGTGAGAGGGAAAAAAGTGAAGCTTACTCTCATCACATTTGGCTTCAGGAAATAACATGCACACTCAATTTGGTATGAAAATCTATCTTACACTACAAGAAAGTAGGGGAGAATGGGATAAGTGGAGTGTGAGAGGATGATAGAAGGGAGGGCAAATGAGAAGAGAGAGGTAATTATAAGTAAACACTTTGGGAGAGGGATGATGTCAAAAGAGAGAAAAGAATAAATGGGGGGGCAGGATAGAATGGAGGGAAATATAGGTAGTCTTTCACAACATGATTATTATGGAAGTCTTTTGCAAAACTACACATATATAGCCTATATTGTATTGCTTGCCTCCTCAGTAGGGATGGGTGGGAAGGGAGGAAGGGAGAGAAGTTAGAACTCAAAGTTTTAGGAATAATTTTTGAGACCTGTTTTTGCATGTAACTGGGAAATAAGAAATACAGGTAATGGGGTATAGAAATCTATCTTACCCTACAAGAAAAGAGAGAAGATTGGGATAAGGGAATAGAGGGGTACAATAGAAGGGAGAGTAGATTGGGGGAAGGGATAATCAGAATGCATGATGTTTTGAGGTGGGGGGAAGGAGAGATGGGGAGAATATTTGAAACTCAAAATCTTGTGGAAATGAATGTTGAGAACCAAAAATAAATAAGTTGGGAAAAATAAAAGAATAATATCAAAATAAAATAAAATAAAAAGTATCTCTGTAAAAAAATTAATGCAATATAAAATAGCTCTTTAAGACCAATGGAAAAAACTTAATAAGGGGGCTCCATGATCATAAACTTATGCAGGGCCTCCAGTGACTAGAAGTAGCACCAGCACAATCCTGTGTAAGACATGCAAGCCTAAACGTACCAACAGTTTGAGTCACTGGATTGTGCTTGTTTTGTCTCTATAAAAGACTAACAGCAGAAATTATGTATCATGTCAGGTTGGAGGGGTACACTTCATCCAAAATTCCATTAGGTCAGAAATTGGTTTAAAATCTTTAGAAGCAAAAGCAGTAGATGCCATTGTCAGCATTTAAGAAAAGTGTGTGGTTTGTTGAAAGTTAATCCACACTTGGAGTAACAATGACAAGACTTCAGGCAGGAGGCGTGTTGTATATTTTTAGAGTCTATTATTTATGTAGCTCAAAATTCTGTGTAGGAATGGTAGAAGAGAAATCCAACACCAAACATTTTACACATAGGCAAATGTCTAAACTTACTCAGGGTACCGAGGGGGAAGTAGTGTGAGAACACATTCAGTGCCTTTCTTAGAATTCAGTTTGTGGAGTGATGCAGGAGAGGTAAATTACTTTTATAATTATACTCCAAAGAAATTCATAGAACATATCCTCCATTAGATTGTGGGATCTTTGTCTCTTACCTTCAGCTTAGTTAACTGGGCCCTATTGTTTCAAGATTCAGGCAATTATATTGTAGTTGCTCATTACTCTTCCTTCTTTCTCTGCTCTCTCCTACACATTCCACATACAACTATGAGATTTATCTTCCAAAAAACATTCCTTTAACTTCATATCCTCTACTAGAAGTTCTTCTTTCCTAGTAGGCATAAGCTCATGATGTCATTGAAGGCTTGCCACAATCTAACTGAAAACTGCCTAAACTCTAGAGAGAATATTCTTCTCACCACTTCCCATCATAAGATGTTCTCATTTTCAACTCCAAATCCTGGAATGCTCACTACCAACCACCACTACTCCCCTTCCCCAGCAAGTGAATTGAATGTATTTTCTTTGAAGGTAGGGACTGTTTCAGTTTTGTTTGTATATGCCCTGCATATCTAAAGAATATATGCAATTAAATAAATTGTTGATTTTATTCAGAAAAATAACCTAATTAATGGAAATATGTGATAAATTATTGTCGATCAATTGATCTTATTTTATAAATGGGCTTCACGAGAAATGTCAAATATTTTATTCTATTTTTTTTTTTTTTGTAAAGGAAACAATTCACTTAGCTGACAATTTAAAAACATAGTGAGTGTATCATATAAAGGTCATAATTATCTCCAGGATCCAAGGATACTTTCCATTTCTTATTGAATTTATGACTAATTATATTATGATTTTACTATTTCTTATATTACTACTAGTACTATGACTAATTTTGCTATGATTATAATAATTGCTGACATTTATATGGTATTTTAAAGTTTTCAAAAGTCCACAATATACTCTAACATAAATCTGATAAAAGATAAATCACTATTATCAGGATCTCCATTTCACAGATGAAGAAGTCAAGACATAGAGATGCCTAGGACCACGTAGTTAACCATTATCAGAGATAGGATTGATTTCGGGTCTTAACTCCAGATCTAGAATTCTGTTCATTGTATCAAATTGCCTGTTAATTGCATGCTACAATGGAATAATTCAGTGAATATTTAATAAAGGACTAAAATATACAAGCACTGTGCTAAATTAACAGGACACAAAGTAAAAACAAACAAAGAATCAAAACATTCTAGTCTCTCAATGAACTTGCAAACTCTTTGGAAACAGAAGAGGTACGCAAATAAGTAAATATAAAAGCACATAGTGTACGAATTAATAACTGGAGCTTGAATTTCATACTTCCATTTTCCCCATTCTTGACAATGGTATTTTTTCTTAACCTCATGCCACCATATCTTTCCTTGTAGAAAATCTGGTTACTGGACGTAAGCAAATCCATTGTTTGTGTCACTTGAGCAAAACAGAAGCCAACATTTTCACAGTGACAAAGACTGGCATTAAAGGAATAATTGTTAGTACTCAGCTGAAGCAACTTCAGCCAGAGAAGGGGTTACTGCTATTGCTGGATGTGAGAAGTGAAAACGAGGCAACAAATGAAGCAGCTTTATTTCACTCACAGTCCATTTTTCCCCCTCTATATTGTTTACACTCAGAGTGTGCCTGAGACCATTACTGAGAAGAGAGTGACACCAAGCCTACATAAACTGAAAGCAAAGTAGAATATGAGGTAAATATCTCAATAATTCAGTTCTGGAAACATATTTTGGACTCACTCAGATAAGCAATTTAAACAACAGCAGGGTTTGCATTGCTTGAATTACCTGGGTAGTTGAATTTTTATATTGGTCTTTAATAACTTACCTTTGGGAAAGCCAAAGACATTCAAACCATCAAGGTCTGAAGCAAGTAGAGTGTACAGAGAAAAATAAAGCAGCAACTTCCATCACTGCAGCCTGTGCATGATAGTGAGAGAAAGAACTTAGGATTGAATGACTATAAATAATAAGTCCAGGGAAGTAGCTCCCTATTTCATGAAGGTAGAATATTATTACCCACAGTTTTGGAATATGGCAACTAAAATACATCCCAGCAGAAGGTCCAATGCTGGAGGATAGGGACTGGTGTATTTTTGCCTTTGTATCGCCAGCAAAATGCCTGGAACATAGTTGGTAGGTACCTATTGAATTGAAATAAATTGAGTTATAAACAGTGAAAGTAAGAATCAACCAGAATCACACTTATCATACCCCAACCCTATTCCTGGTCACAGTGATCCCTACCACTACTTTCTTGGTCAGAATTGATAGAATAATTAAATTAGTCAATTAATTCTGACTTTCCTACTTGACAGAACTATCCCATATATAGAGCAGCAGCATTAAAATACCCTTCCTTAATCAGACTGACAACCATTTTCATCTTGCTTTAATTCAACCATGGCCATCTGGGGAGAATAGTAATGTTAGGAAAAGGGTCAGGAGATGAGTTCTAGTCCCTGGTTCTGTTTCTTGTGGTACAGGTGACTTTAGTCCAGACACTGATTCACTTCTGCGCTCAATTTCCTCAAGTTTAAGCTAAGGATATGGCACTAGATGATCTCTATTATTTCTTCCAGTTCTAACATTTTGTCATTTTTTCTGACTAAGGTATCTAGTCTTTCATTCTGAGTTGACTATCTATCAAAACCTCAATGTTTAGGCACTGAAATCTCTTGAGATTTTTTTTTTCATGCTCACTTCCTATTCAGGAAACACAACAAAACATAAAAAAAACCCTTGCTTTATTCTGTTTGATGAAATCTTTTGTAACTAAGCAGGTTATTTATCTCATACTGCTTCCCGTTACTTACTTCAGACACCTTTCAAAGGAATTAGTATCATTACCATTCCCAAAATTCAACATTCCACTTCCATATTGTTGCAAGATTTTCTTCTAGGATTAGAATGAATTCCTTTCTCAACCCTTCCTCTTAGAGTACATTGCTTTCAGAACTTTTCTACAGTACTACCTTTTATTTTCTCAGAGCTGCCTAATTAGTAAATGTTCTCCCCTTTCGCATATTGTCTTGCATATAATATAAATTCCCTTTGCATAGAGATTATTTCCCATCTTTGTCTTGGTATCCTCAGAGTTTAACACAGTGCTTTACAAATAGTAGTCATCTAATAAATGTTTATTCAATGCAATTATATCTATTCTTATAATTCACCATTGGTACCTCTATTACACAAAGATAGCTAATGATACAGGACCTAAGGTTTTAGATTTATTTTATGTTGGCATGTTTGGGGAAAGCTCTAGGTACTTTAAGAAAGATTAAATTTAAAATAGACAGAAAGCAGGAGGAATGCCATTCAATATGAGTCTTGAAAGTTAGTTTTGTGAAAAGCAATGTGTGCCTGCACTGTTTAATTACTATAGCTGAAAATTTGTGGCTCTGTAGAAAATTCCTCCCTATCATTTCAAGAGCTTTTGTATGAAGCAAAGTGTTTAAGAAAATGACTCCTTGTTCTATCAGGAAATAGTCTAGTAGTATTATCCAAACAAAAGATCTGTCTACATTGGATATCTCTGGAGATTATAAAGTACCTGCATTCTCTCTTTCAAGACATACACATACACATTCTAGCAGCAGCACAGGCTAGACATAGACAACCAACTCAGACCTCTCAATGGTCAACATATTAGTAGGTTGACAATTTTATCAACTAAGTCAATTTAAGGCTTTGTTCCTTTAGTTGATAGGCACTGTCTTCATTAGGGCAGTTAGCATATCAAACAGTGTTTATTGAGTTAGCAAAATGATTTAATCTTCTAGTATTTATCCCTTTGATTCCCAGGGTTAATTATTGCCATTTGTTTGTTTTCATTTTCACTCTTTTTTTTTGTACAAATAAACCTCAATGCAAATAGTTAAATAAACAAACCATTAATTTGAGAGCAGAAGTTTCTTCATTGGCACAATGTGCCAATTAGCTGATTGTTGATGAGTATTGGCTAGTTGCTGGACTTCAGCCACAGCCCATAATGCTTGCATGACAATTTGATTTAGGACATATTTTTGAAAGATTCCTCTTAGCAGATTATCATTATTATCCATATATCACAAGAGGGTTAGGAGGAGCATTTTGTGTTGAGCAGGATCAGTGAAAGCTTCATCCTCTTTTCCTTCTTTGGGGAGGAAAAAAAAAGTCTATCTTACAGGGTTGCATCTCCTTCCTTGGCTGCCTTGATGAAGGTAGTAGAATCTACTGGGTGATGTTTAAGAACAGGGTCTACAAATGTCCCATAAATAGCCAGATACATAGAAACTAGACTAAGGTCTCAAGACTAAGAGCCCAAAGAGATGAAACTGCTTTCTTCAAGTTAATGATTTTCTTTTTGTGAGTGTTTGGGGAAAGAGTAATATTACAATTCTTTGTTCCCTTTCTCTCATTTACTTTATATGTGTGTGGGGGGGATGGTGAACAATAAATTATAGGGCTTAGAGATGTAGGCTAAGTCTTTTTGTGTCAACTGTGTCAATAAAGTACATACATAACATCAGTTTCCCATTACACACATCATTCAGAGTCATATATTACTCAGTAAAATGGAAAAAGGGAGACTGAAATCTAGAATGAAAAGACAAATTGAAGCACAACTAGCAAGGAGCAGCTGAGGCAAAAGCAACTGGGAGAGTGAGATATTTAGTTACATCTCCTGAAAACCAAAGTGTTCCTGGCATTAATGACCCTCAGTGCCATGTCCCACAAAGCTGGGGTACAAGAACATTGGAGGACAGATTTTTCTTGCCATTTTTGTTAATTGAAAATAGGAAGACAAGTGATCCCTTCTCATCCCCCTGCAGACTGCAACCCACTCCAGAAATTTTGAAAGTGAATCTTCCTGTCTGGTTGTATTGACTTCTCTGCAGCTTGCATGAAATCGTTATGGTAGGACAATCTCCTACAGGTACAGTACAGATGTAAAAAGTGGTGTCTTCAGAATTTATCTCAGCAGGGAGAAAACCTCATTATTCAGAAGAAAAGATATGATGCAAACGACCTTAACATGAGGAGCAGAAGATGTGAGTTCAAATTTTGCCTCTGAAGCTCTCCAGCTGGATGATTGGACCTGGCCCTTAGCATGAATGCCAAATTTCTCATTTGTAAAATAGAGGTAATATGACCAGAGAGGATCATAGCTCATAGGATCCTATATTACAATTGGAAAAAAACCTTGGAGTGAGTCCTATCCCCTCACTTTCCACATTAAAACTATAGCACAAAAAGACTTGCTCAGAGTTACAGAAATAGCAAATCTCTGATGTAGAATATGACCCAAGGTCTTCCTGACTACAAATTTAGTGCATAATCCAGAGACTCCGTGAGGATTAAGGAAGATCCTCACAGCTCTTTTATGTGAAAATGCTTTATAATCACAAAATGCCAGTAAAATTAATCATTGTTAACATTACGTATTTAGTTATCTAAATTTCATTAGCATTTTATTTTCCCCCAATTAAATGTAAAAACCCCCCACAATTTTTAGCCATTTGTTTTTAAAACTTTGAGTTGCAAATTCTCCCCTTTTCTCCCTTCCTACCCACTCTCATTGAGAAGAAATCTGATACAATTTTTACATGTGTAGCCATACAAAACATATTTCCATATTAATCATGTAGTAAAAGAAAGCATAGACCCCCACCTTGGCACAAAAAAAAACCCCAAAAAACTCAAGAAAAATAAAGTTTATAAAAAAGTATGCTTTAAGCAGTATTCAGACACCATCAGCTCTTCCTCTGGGACTGGATAACATTTTTCCATCATGAGTCTTCCAGGTGTCTTGGATCAGAATAGCTGTTTTCTTTTGTTTTCTTTTGTTTCTAGCAGGTAATTATCTTATAATATTGTTGTTATTTTGTATACAATTCATTTCACTTTCCAGGTTTTCCTGAGAGCATCCTGCTCATCATTTCTTTTCTTTTGAAAAAGTTAATTAATTTTTAGTTTTTAACATTCACTTCCATAAAATTTGAGATCCAAATTTCTCCCCTTCTCTCCTCTCCCCGACCCCAGACAGCAGACATTCTGATTACCTCTTCCTCCAATCTATCCACACTTATGTTACACCCTCCCCTTCTCTAATCCTCTTTCATTCTATTTTTCCTGTAAAACAATGTAAATTTCTATAACTCATTGCATGTATATCTTACTTCCTAGTTGTATGAAAAAATTATTTTTAACAATAATTTTTAAAACTTTCAGTTCCACAATCTCTCCCTTCCTCCCTTCATCCCCTTGCATATTGCAACCCTTTCCAGAAGATTTGAATTTAAGATTTGAATTTGAAATTGAGAATACAAGGAAATTGATATAGGTTATACATTGCAAAACACTTCCATAACAGTGAGGTTATGAAAAATTAATTATATTTCCTTCCATCCTATCCTGCCCCCCCCCATTTACTCTATTCTCTCCTTATACCCTGTCCCTCCTCAAAAGTATTTCCTTCTTCTTACCCCCTCCTTCCTTTGGCCCTCCTTTCTATCAGCCCCACCTCCTATCCCCTTCCCCCCTACTTTCCTGTAGGGTAAGATAGATTTTCATACCTAACTGAGTGTGTATTTTATTCCCCCCTTAAATCAAAACTGATGAGAGTAAAGTTCACTCAATACCTCTCATCTCCTCTCTCTTCCCTTCCATTGTAAAACCTTTTTCTTGCCTCTTTTATGTGAAATAATTTACGCCATTCTACCTCTTCTTTTCTCTTTCTTCCAGGACATTCTTCTCTCCTTGCTTAGTTTTATTTATTTTTAGATATCACCCCTTTATATTCAACTCACCTTGTTCTCTTCCTCTTTTCCTTTCTCTCTCTCTCTGTCTCTGTCTCTCTCTCTCTCTCTCTCCCTCTCTCCACATATATGTGTGTGTGTGTATACATATATATGATATATATATATAATATATATAATTATTTACTTATATTCCCTACAGCTACCTTAACACTCAGTAAGGTCACTTGAGTTACAAATATCATCTTTCCATGAAGGGATATAAATAGTTCAGCATTATTAGTGCCTTAAGATTTCTCTTTCCTGTTTATCTTTTCATGCTTCTCTTGATTCTATTTGACTGTCAAATTTTCCATTCATCTCTGGTCTTTTCATCAAGAATGTTTAAATGTCCTCTATTTCACTGAATATCCATTTTTTTTCTCCTGAAGGATTATATTCAGTTTTGCTGGGTAGGTAATTCTTCATTTTGATGCTAGCTCCTTTGATTGATCCCTTAATATAGAAGATGGTTAATCTTGTGTTATCCTGATTGTGTTTTCACAATATTTAAATTGGTTATTTCTTGCTGTTTGAAATATTTTCTCCTTGACCTGGGAACTCTGAAATTTCACTACAATGTTCCTAAAATTTTCTCTTTTGGGATTTTTTTCCAGGGTGATCTGTGGATTCTTTCAGTTTCTGTTTTGCCCTCTGATTCTAGAATATCAAGACAGTTTTCCTTGATAATTTTTTGAAAGAGGATGTCTAGGCTATTTTATTTTGATCACAATTTTCAGGTAGTCCAACAATTTTTAACTTATCTATCCTGGACCCATTTTACAATTCAGTGGTTTTTCCAAAGAGATATATCACATTGTCTTCTATTTTTTTTATTCTTTTGGTTTTATTTTATAATTTCTTGATTTCTTATAAAGTCATTAGCTTCCATTTGCTCCATTCTAATTTTGAAGGAATTATTTTCTTCAGTGAGCATTTGGACATCCTTTTCAACTTGGATAATTTTGTTTTCTAAGGCATTCTTCTCATTGGCTTTTTGGGCCTCTTTTGACATTTTGTTATCCTATTTTTAAGGTGGAATTTTCATTAGCATTTTGGGGTATCCTTTAGCAAATATTTGATTATTTTTCATGGTTTTTTTTTTGTGCATCCTTCTCATTTCTCTTCCCAATCTTTCGTCTACCTCTCATATTTGATTTTCAAGTTAGTTCTGAGATCTTCTTTGGCATGCAAGTAATTCATATTTATCTTGGAGACTTTGGATGTAAGAATTTTGGCTTTGTTGTTCTCTTCTGGTTATATGTTTTGATCTTCCTTGTCACCAAACTAAGTTTGTGGAGTCTGATTTCCCCCCTGCTGTTTTCTCATTTTTTCAGCTTGGAATGTCCTCTCCCAAGCTTCATGGGTTTTGTGCAGTTATTTTCTGAGATATTTCTAGGGACCTGTAAATTTTCAGTTCTTCTAAGGTGGTATGATCAAAGGAAAGGTGTTTGCTCCTGCCCTGGCTTGTGTTCTGGTCTATGACAAACCACAAGCACTTTTTTCTCAATTGGAACTGTGTGGAGGATTTCCTCTCTACTGCAGTCACAAGTTCTGCTTCACCATGAAAGACTTTGACCCAATCCAAGCAGGACAAAGCAAGAGAATCCTGCCTCAGCACCAGAAAAGTGATTCCTGAAATCCACCTCTAATCAGTTGCTTGATCTGTCTGTGGGCAGAGCTCCAGAAGCAACTGCTACTGCCACAGTTGCTTCTGCTGACCTGGGTCCAGGGTCAGATTGTGATCCTTGCTCACCCAGGTCAATAAACCTTTCCTACTGACCTTGTTAATTGTCTTTGGTTCAGTGCCCTGAGACCTGCTCCATGTTTTCTAGGGTTCTGTCTGTGCTAGCATAGTCAGCATTGGTCTGCATTGCTCTCATAGCCCAGCGCAATAGACCATCAACCTCCCAGGTTTTCTAAGGATGGAAATTTGTTTCTATATGTCATTTTGTGGCTTCTGCTGCTCTAGAATGTATTTATAGTTATTTTTACAGGTATTTGGAGAGGTTTTGGGGGAGAGCTCAAGCAAGTCCCTCCTTCTACTCTACCATCTTGACTACAGCCCCACTCATCATTTTTTATAGCACAATAGGATTCCATCACATTCACATACCACAATTTGTTCAACCATTCCCTAGGCAATAGATATACTCTAAATTTCCAAATATTTGTCACCAAATAAGAGTTGATATAAATATTTTTGTATATATAGGTCCTTTTCCTCTTTGATTTTTGTCTCTTTTGGGACAAAGTCTTAGCATTAACATTGCTAGGTCAAATGATTTTATGGAATATTTTTATAGTCATTGAGACATGCTTGCAAATTGATCTATAGAACAATTGAATCCATTCAGAATTCCACCAACAATGCCTTAATGTCTCATTTTTTCCCATATCTCTTCCACAATTTGTCATTTTCCTTTTCTGTCCTATTAACCAATCTAATATTAACCAATCTAAAACCTCCAAATTGTTTTAAGCTTCATTTTGCCAATCAATAATCAGTATTTTTAACATGAAAATAGATAGCCTTGATTGTTTTATCTTGTAACTGTTTATATCTTTGGACCATTTATCTATTGGGGAATGGTTCTTATTTTTAAAATTTTACTCAGTTCTCATTTGAGAAATGAAGTGTTCATTAGAGAAACTTGCTTTAGATTTTTTTTCACAGTTATGATTGCTAAATATATCTCCCTCCATTCTATTCTATTCTATTCTATTCTATTCTATTCTATTCTATTCTATTCTATTCTATTCTATTCTATTCTATTCTATTCTATTCTATTCCCCACCCCTGTTTGCTCTATTCTCTCTCTCCCTTTTACCCTGTCCCTCTCCAAAAGTGTTTGACTTCTGATTACCACCTCCCAATCTGTCCTCCCGACTATAACACTCTGCTTCTCTTGTCCCCTTCTACTCCTACTTTTCTGTAGCTTAAAGAAAGATTGCTATACCCAAGTAAATGTATATTTTAATCCTCATTTAACCAAATCTTATGAAAATAAGGTTGACTCCCTCTCTCCTACCTACCTCATCTTCCCCTCCACTGTAAAAGCTTCTTGCCTCTTTTATAAGGGTCAGTTTACCCCATTTTACCTCTCACTTTTCCCTTTCATTCAGAGCATTCCTCTTTCTCACCCCTTAATTTAAATATTGCAGATAATATCCCTTCATATTCAACTAACATCTCAGCCCTCTGTCTAAATATACTCCTTCTAACTGCCCTAAAAAGAAGAAAGTTCTTATGAGTTATGTCTCATTTTCCCAAGTAGGAAAGTAAATAGTTTAACCTTATTAAATCCCTTATGATTTTCCTTTACTGTTTACTTTTTTAAGCTTCTTTTAAATCTTGTATTTAAAAGTCAGATTTTCTATATAGCTCTTGTCTTTTCATTAAAAATGTTTAAAAGTCCTGTATTTGTTTGAATGTACCTTTTTCCCCTAAAGGATTATATTCAGTTTTGCAAGCAGGTGATTCTTTGTTGTATTCATAGCTCCTTTGCCCTCTGGAATATCATAGTGCAAGCCCTCTGATCCTTTAATGTAGAAGTTGCTAAATCTTGTGTTATCCTGACTGTAGCTCCATGATTCATAATTGTTTCTTTCTGACTACTTGCAATATTTTCTCCTTTGTGAAGTCTGAAATTCGGCTAGAATATTCCATGGAATTGTCATGTTACAATCTCTTTACCCTCTGGTTCTAGAGGATACTTTTCCTCAATAATTTCTTGAACGATGATGTCTAAGTTTTCTTTTTTTCTATTGTGGCTTTCAGGTAATTCAATAATTTTAAAATTATCTTTCCTGGATCTATATTCCAGGTCATTTGTTTTTCCAATGAGATATGCTTTTGTCTTCTTTTTTTTCATTCTTTTGGTTTTTTTTATTAGTGGTTCTTAATTTCTCATAAAGCCAGTAGCTTCCATTTGCTCAGTTCGAATTTTTAGGAAATCATTTTCTTCAGTGACTTTTCCATTTGACCAATTCGAACCTGGACAGTATACTGTTGCCTTGATAGGAAACTGAATGGCTTCCATTTGAATTGTCTTAGGAAAATTCTGAAGATCACCTGCCAGGATAATATATTAGACACTGAGGTCCTTTGCTGACCTAAATTGCTAAGCATTCAGTGTTGTTCAAGTGCAATAGGTACACTTGCTAAAAAGACTATTTAAGTAATCTAAGGGACCTTGTACTGGCTCTTCGTCCAGGATTGACGTTTAATTGTCTTTATAATTCCAATGGTACCAGGGGCCTCAGTGGTCCCTGACTAATGCAGGTTGAAGAGCAGCTAAAGCATAGGACAAGAAAACTATCATAACATGAAGCTAAAAGTTACCACATTACCCTCAATATATGTATTATGAAATTTTATGTGCTAGTGGTCTTTTAAATAATATCTTATTTTGAACTGTTTCAGGAAGCTTGTTATTTAAACCATCTGGGAATGCCTTTCATAAAGCAAATAACTATTTCCTTGATTGTTTTGTCTTCTGGTCTTCATTTTCAATTTTTAAGTTTATTTAAAATGATCTCACCTCTATGGCATTTGAAGAGAATGATTAGTTGCATAGCTAGTTAGTTGCATATTTTGGACTCACTAAGGTAGCCTTGTAATATAAATCTGCAAGTATCTACCTCTCTGATGTGTCAGGGGTAAGTGTTTGTGGAGTGGTTGAGGAATCTAATCAATCATCCTAACTCTCATGATCATCATCATCATTGGAAACTGAGGGGTTGCCCATTAATTGAGAAATGGCTGAACAAGTTATGGCATATAAATGTAATGGAATACTCTTGCCTCATAAGAAATGGTGAGCAAGTGGATTTTGGAAAAACCAGGAAAGACCTGCATGAACAGATTCTGCTTGAAGTGCACAGAACTAGAACATTGTACACAATAACAGCAACATTGTGTGATGATAAACTTTGATAGATTTATTTCTTCTCAAAGTAATGATCTAAGACAATTCCAAAAATCTCATGAAGGAAAAGCTATTCACATCCAGAGAAATAAATATGCAGTCTGGATGCAGATCACAGCTTATAATTTTCTCTTTTATGTTGATGATTTTTTCTTTCTTGTTGTTTTTCCCTTATGTTCCGATTATATGACTAACATGGATATATTGACTAATGGTGACACAATATGGAATAATAGGGAATATTATGACTAATGTGGAAATATGTTTAATATGGTTGTACACGCATAGCCTATATCAGATTACAGTTGTCTTGTGGAAAGGGGAGGGAAGGAAGGGAAGGAGAAAATTTAGAACTCAAAATTTTATAAAAGTGAATCTTGAAAACTAAGAAGAAATTAATTAATAAATTTAATAGAACCAGATTGGTTGATGAAGGGACAAATATAGTTTCCATACATTTTCATATTTGGTTTTTGGGAAATAGGGTTTCCAGACCTTTGGGTAGTACCAGGGCTCTCTCCTTTGCTTGCAGTATTGGAATATTCTTCTTATTATTTGAAATGAATAGGATCTGTAATATTGTTCCTGGAATTCTAGAGAATTTGTAGGGATCCTGGGTGAATTACCTGGAACTAGATTACCTTATTTCATATAAAATTGAATGTAAATGCCAGAGGTGGAAAACAACACTAAGGCCCATTAATGATTGGGAGGTCCTTCATGTGGTCTTTCCCACATTTTTTCTTTTCAGCACTAGCAGAGTATTGTTTTACCTTCAATGAATCCCCTGCCATCAAAGTAATCCTTATGCCTCTCAAGGCAGCGAAGTGCCTTAGTTATTAGAATGCTGGAGTTCTAAAGACTTACTGGAATCCAGAAGACTTGAGTTCAAATCCAGCCTCAGATACTGACTAGCTGTGTGACTCTTAGAAAAATCACTTAATCTCTGTGTCTGCTTCAATTTCCTCTTCTATAAAATAAAAATAAGAGTAGCTAGGGTTTTTTTGAGGATAAAATGATATAATAGTTTTAAAAACATTTTGCAAATCTTAAAGTACCATATATGTGTTAGCTATTACTATGATCATACAACATCTTGTTATTTCCCTGTGTTCCATTGTGGATTTCCTTCCATTACTGCCACGTTAGGACATTAGAGTATCTAGAGCAGTGGTATCAAACTGAAAAAGACACAGAGCCACTAAGCCATACATCAGGATTCCTGAAAGCTGTATATTGACTTAGAAAAGCACAAGTTAACATTATCTGTGTTCTATTGCAGTTTTATTTATTTGGTTAAATAGTAGCCAAATACATATTAGTAGCTTCAAGCTGCACTTGGGAGATTTTCAGTGGCCTCTTGGCCTGCACGCCATGTTTTTGACATCTTTGCTCTAGAAATGTGTTACACTAATATTTAATCTAAAACTAGTGTGTCTGACTGTTCATTGTGATGGTGTTACAGGCAAACTAAATCACAGTTAAGTAATATGTCTAAATTCACTGCAGATTTAATATATCTTACCAAGTAACTGCTTTATGTGCCATTTATTGTATTTCACTTGATTTTGTATTGTAGATATTGTTATTGTGTAGAACAACTGAATTCCTAGTCCATTTTTGGATGCCTCTCTCCTCTTAAATTGAAGTTTACTAATTAAGAATCTGACAGAGGGAATATTTATTCATTCATTCATGCTTTCAGTGCACATTTCTAAACCCTTGCTTTATACCCTGGTGTTTTAATAAAGAACCTTAAATGATTAACCCTCCTTTCCATCCACCATAGGCCCCAAAATTTAATAGAACAGTGTGCTGATATTCTGGAATGCAAATCAACTTGTTGAAAGGAGCATGCCAAATCCCAAATAAGTCAGAAAAGTCAATGAATGGATCAATTTATTTTTCAGAACTGCTTTACCATGTTGCATGAAGGGTACTTCCCTTTCCCAGTTCCTATGTGTTATTTTCAAATCCTTAGTTTACTGGAGGACTGACAGTAAAGAGAACTGAAAGCATGGGTCAGGAAAATGAAAGAAGTAAAGTAAAATACATCTTAGAATAATCCTCTAAACTTAGATAACACAAGATACAGAAAATCTAAATGACATCAGGGATTTTTTAGGGAATACTAATATCAGTGAAACAACCATCAGGATCAAGGATTTTCTGATGATGTTTCTTGAATGATAATATGAAACTTTCATCAAAAACTTTACCAATTCACTCTCATTCCCTCTCCCATGTGAGTTTGGGCTCTAATTTGATATATTCTCTTGAATTTCACATTAAGCTCCACCAATTTTTTCTTGGAGTTAGCCTTGTGAATTGCAGCTGCCTGGGTAAACAAAGAGGTTTATTTTTGTTTTGTTTTCTTTTGTTATTGAATTTGTTTTCAAAAGACATGAAATCTCTACTTATGAGAATGAGAAGAGGTGTCAGGATGTGGTGATGACACAAAGGAAAATGACTTATCATGGCTCATTTTAATCTAGTGAGCCTAATGGATTTCATTTCAGGTGAGGTGAGTCAGAAAATGTCCTCCAGTAGTAAAAAATAGGTCAGGGAACATAGGTGACAAATATAAATGAATCAAATCATGTACTGAGTTCTGACTGGAAGGTCATGTAGGAATATGAGAAAGTTCCTTACCTAAAGGAGTTGAAAATCTAGATGGTATACCAAGACTTACACACTTTAGATTACTAGGGAATTGCATAAGGTGAGTCTCTCCTAGAGGTTGCATTATGGATAGAGAAATAGACAGAGACAGAAATGAATGAAACTCAAATAATCCTTTAATTTTAACTTCTGAGATGGTACATTAGGAAGAATAGGGAAAAACAGTCAGGAACCTGACCTCTATACACTTGCTAAATTTATAAGGAATATTATGAACTATCCTTAAAACTGAGAAGATCATATGTAAGTTATATCTACTTTCAGCTTCAAGGCATAGAAAAAAATTGTCCAATAATTCTTGCAGTTTGTTAGGGCTCCATAATGATATTATTGAGATATTCTCTAATACTATGAAATTAAAAGAACTTCTTGATTATCCTCATATTTCAGCAACTGGGAGAAGACATCAAAATGTAATATGATCATATATCTGGTGTCCATAAAATCAGAAAACATCTAAGGCACCTCAACTTGAGACGTAGTAAAAGGATGACCACAGAGTACCCATTAGAATCAAACATCAAAATTTATTAAGTTCTCAGATGAAATGAAAATCAGATTTGCATATTGCAAAATCCCTGCTTGACGTTCACAAATTCTACAGGTCAAGTGAAAATGCCTTCCATCACTCAGGGAGCAGCTCAATGATTCCGTTTAAGAATAAAGTGTAGTAAAAGTAAACAGTCCTAAGACTTTCTATCTGGATGGTTGTTAGAGGTAAGTGTGTGCGTGTGTGTGAGCGTGCGCGTGCGCGCACGTGCATGTGTGTGTGTTAGTGGGAATTGAGTTCTATTTCTGAACTAATTGTAATACAAACTGGATCTCTTCGCCCTTGATTTCATAAATGCTTTGGAAGAAAGTGTAGTGATTGCATAATAGCCCGTCAAATGGGTGGTTGATTAGTTTAGTCAATTTGGCATGCATTTGAGCTATTATTTTCTACTAAGAAGGAAGAGACAGAGCAATACTGTCGCCTTCACTGGGATGTTTGGCAGATGGAGACTGAAGATCAGTCCCTCTAGGAATATGCAAAGTCTGAAGAAACTAATAATTAATTCTTCCATCTGATCTCCTGTTCTCAAGTTAATATAATTCCAGAGCCATATTTCTTTAAGCATTAGAAGTATGACTCACCAGGACCCTACATTATTCTCCCTGCTTCTCCCTCTCACCCTGTTATTTCCAATTTGTGTTATTTTGTGCAAGTTGCTTTCTCTTTTGAAACTCAGGCTATTCAAAATTGTTATAATTTTAGCTCTAGCTCTGCCTGTTCTTTTTAATATGATTTCTTGTTTTCCTTTGAGCTTCCCTGTTTCTGGGAAAGGGTTTTTCTCACTTTCACTCAGGCATACGCACATACATTGATACACACTCACTACCTCACTAAAGTAAAGCTTTTAAAGTTCATGTCGTTAGTGTATGTTGCTTGCTTTGAGTGAACAAGGGACAGAGAAAGCAGTGACTAATATCAGAATCATGAGTGAAGATATGTTTTATTCATAAACTTTGCACCTCTAGTGAAATTAAAAGCAAAGTAAAGGGTCAAAGCTGTGAACCCTTTTTTCCTAGAGCCTGTAAACCAATAAAGGCTTTATATTAGCTATCGATATCTATCTCTGAGTTGCCTTAATAACATCTTATTCCCTGTTTTCACCAGCCATCAATAATATTTCTGCCTGCCCGCTCAGGTCCCTATCTCTGCGTGCAATTGCATTATAAGGGTCTATAAGCCCAATTTGCTTCACATTCTTATTTTTGGAAAAGGCTGGCTGGCCTTCGTAATGAGAGCAGCTGCCAAGAAGGCTTGACAGAATTTGTGGCCCATCTGGCTTATAATCTTCACTCAATATCGTGGAGGCCTAAACTCTGAGACCTGCTGATAAGTCCAGGCATCCAAGCAAGCTATGGCAGTCTTCTTTGTGATTTCTCATTAAGGGTAGGGACATCTCTCTGAGAATCTCTCATATCCTGGATATCACATAATTCCTTTTTGGTTTTTATTTTCTAATAAGGACAAAGCAGTCATATCTTCTTTTATGCCACAGTACTTTCACACACACACACATACACACACACACACACACACACACACACACACACTGATGCCAGAATAGCTATCTTGTGGAAGTGTATGGGTGTGTGTGAGGGGGTGTTGGGAACTGAATGTGTTATTCAAGTATTTGGGTTAAAAATATCTCTTATTGCAGTTAGAAAAGAAAAAATAAAACAATGCAATCAGGGATACAGGTAGGGTTGAAGGGATAACCATTTCCAAACAATCAGGAAAGATGGATGGATAGGGCCAAGTGAACCTTTCAGATTTTCAAAAAACAATTATCTTCAACTACATAATTTATATATACTTTCCATCAACATCACACATATATACATACATATGTGTATGTGTATACAATACACATGCATACATGTGAGTGTGTAAGATACATATATGTATATATACCTATTTATGTACACATACATATCTCACTTATGGTTTATGAAAATGTGGGATTGAATCAATGGTAAAGCCTCAGTCAGCATTGATTGGCCTCTCTTTCTGATAACTAATAAGAGGTACAGAAGACAAAAGGATCTGAAAGTAGGGGCTGGTTTGAAAATTGTTCCCACCTCCCCCTCATCTTCTTTTACATCCTTACCCTCCCTCACCTTCCCTGCACTGGTTGGATTTTGCACAAGATTTGAAATTAAGTTCAGTTCAATAAATATTGCTTGATTATCATTTATAAAAAAAAAAAAAAACTTAATTGAAAACCTATTCTTTTTAATGCATTGTCCTTGTTGCTTTGGGAGATAAAATTGGCCCTTACTTTCATATGATCATTAAGTCATATTGCCATGACATCTATACAACTTGTCAGAGAACATGTGAGTAGCCAAAGGTGAGAATGGTTAGGTTCTTTATTTTTGTTTAGAAACCAACTTATAATTCAACCTCTATCCAACTCAACAAAGTTTAAGAATTAAATGCTCATTATGCATTTACTAAATGGAACTGGTATGACAAAGACAGCCTTCACAGAAGCGTGACTTCTATGAATAAGGTTTCTTAGAGATTTGATATAGGCTTTTACTTAGAACAATGGATAAAGAAACCTGATTTCAATGAAGCGCAGAACTAGTCTAATGAAATGGCCACTGAAGAGTTTTCAGTCAGACCTCATTGATCAAAGTGAAATAGGTCAGAGGAAGACTGAATTTCTAGACATCTTAAATAAATGCAGAAGAGGAATCTGATAGTTTGGTGAAGGATGGCCTGAAACCTAGGAGAAGGTGTGGAACGGTGAGAGAGAGAAGAACTTGTGTGCCTCAGGACTCCAGGGCCTGGGATGTACCAATATCTGCCACCAGAAATCATTACACACCCCTTGGTCCAGAGTCAGAGCAGATAATCCTGTAGAGACAATGAGCAACAAAGGAGTAACATTTGGGTAAAATATCTGGAGGCTTGCTCTGGGAAGAGCTAAAGATGCTTCAAGGCCTCAAAACATTGCCATCTCAAAATGTTATGGACCCATATCAGACAGGGATGACCATGGTCACAGAAAGTTAATAAGGGAGAACTGCCCCATAAACTAACTCAGGCTAGCCAACCTTTGATTAGTAATAAAAGTTGGGGACATAATCCTTCAGTCTGATTATTGATATTTTTCTATTATCTAGAGGTAGGATTTTCTTCCTTCCTTTCCCCCTTCCTCTCTTCTTTCCCCTTTACTTTCTCTTTTTTTCCTTTTCTGACCCCTTCCATTCTTTTGTTTTTTTCCTTTCTTACTTTCCCTCTTTCTTCCCTTCCTTCCTTCCTCCTTTTCTTTCTGTCTTTCTTTCCTTCTTTTATTCTTTCTCTCTCTCTCACTTCCTTCCTCTCTCCCTCCCTCTTTCTCTTTCTTTCTTTCTCTCTTTCCTCCTTTCTTTCTTTCTTTCCTTCTTTCTTTCTTTCTCTCTTTCTTTCTTTTTCTCTCCCTTTCCTTCTTTCTTTCTTTCTTTTTTTCTCACTATGGTATAGTGGACTGAAGTAGAAGAAAAAAAGCACTAAACTTGACATCAGGAAACAAATTCAAGTTCTGAAGGTACCATTTACTTTGGCACGTGAATTTCATCACTTATATGAACTTCATGCTCTCCATTTACAACATGGGGATAATATAGACTAATCCCACAGGATTATTACATGAAAAGTGCATTGTGAATCTAAAAGTATTCCATTAATTTAAAAATATTATATTTTCCCCTCCCCCAGTAAATTTATTTTTTGCACATTAGAAAGGCTCAGTAATATTTATTGATTGATTAACCAATGTGTTAATGAAATGAGAAATAAGCAATATTATATATAATTTATAGGAATGTATTTTATAGTTCATAACAAGTTAGACATCGTCATATTATATGTACGTTAAACAGAGTTCTATCCAAAAACAACCAACTTTTCTTTGCAAGGGAATTTTTCCCTTCATATAATAACAATACAATTGGTAATTGGCAAAATCTCCTTCCCTATTTTCCCCCCCAAATGCCTATGACAATATAATTTGCTTTTATCATATCTTGTCCATCTATCTTTATCTTAAGAGGAAGCATATAATTTTGGCTATTTCTGTATTTGGAGTAAGGAAGAATTGAATTAAAAAACTACATTGTTTGCTTCCCTAGATATGGGAGCATGGTCAAATCACTGAATTTCTGAGTCTAGGTGTCCTCTTCTTTAAAATGGATAAAATGATATCTATTGTACCTGTATCACAAAATTGTTGTGAGGCTCAAATGAGATCATGTATCCAATGTGGATATAAAACTTTTAATGCTATAGAAATGACATTTACTAATATCATCGCTTTCATTAGATTGTAAGATACCAAAGGAGGAAAGTACATATTGCATTCCTAGCACCAAGTACAGTGAAAATTTTTACCAAACAAGGCTTATTTTCTAAGTTCAATTGAACTGCTATACAAATGATTCTCATCATTAAAAGGAAAGGAGTGCCAAAGGGTGGTGAGGTGGATGCAGTTATTTTTAAACAACTTCACCAGATTATTGTAACTTCAATTCTTTTATTCACTTTTGAGTTAGTGGTATAGACACATTTACATATATATGTATGTATGTATACACACACATGCACATATATATGTATATATATATATATATATATATATATATATATATATATATATATATATATATATATATATATATATATATATATATATATTCAAAATGATAGAGGGAGAGAGAAGGGGAAAACTCTTCAGAACAGGAGCAAAAGAGAAAATATCACCCTTTAATCTGTGTGTCAATTAAGTTGTGTCGCATGCAACTAATCTACTTGCTTGGCATACCCATGCTTATTTTATAATTTATTTCTCAGAAATTAGAAGGTTGTAATGGACTTTTCATAAATATCTCTCACATCTTTTGTACTTCAAGCCAGTGGCTTCGTTTGATACTCTGATAATAATTTTATAGAAGAAACTGAGACTTCAATGTTTTAAAGATTTGACCAAGATTATACAATGTCACAGAACAACTGGTCTCAAACAAGATTCCATATTTCACATACCTTGATCTAGTGGGATATTTCTCTTTTTTCAGTCAGAAGACAATTTGAAATCTGTATTGAAAAAAGGGAAAGAATTTTAGTAAAGGTCTGAATTCAGGCATTGTTTTTTCTCACTGCTTTGAATAAATATCGAATCTTAAAGCGTACTTAGAGATCATATAATTCACCCTCTCTCCCTCTACATTTTGAAAAGAACAGTCCTCTGAAGAGTATATCACCTATGAAAGGCCACATAATTAGTTATTGGCAAAGTCAGGCCTGGAATATACATTTCCTGACTCCCAATCCAAAGCACATTCTATCTTAACAGAAGAGTTATTATCCATAAATCAAAATTTATGTAGCTTTTCCATTAATGGATCTGTAGTGTCATCACTGTGGGTTCTCCCTTCAAAAGTTCAGATCATAATATAATTTTACATCTTAACTTATGTGACTCTTGCCCATATCTTGCTATATATACATCATCTCCACGGAATCTAGTCAATGACCCAGAAGCCATCCTCTAGGCCTTTAATATCATAGTATATCAGTGCAGATCAAATACCACCCATCTCTTATTCCTCAGTGCTACTTTCCACCTGCTTCTCTAGTTACACTGGCCTTCAATACATTTTTTACATAATTCTTCACCTCTTCATATGAAAATCATTAGTTTTTCATCAGATCTTTGGGGTTTCCCATTTATAACCTTAATATATATCTCTTTTTAAATTTTTAATTATTTTTTATTACTTTATTTGTTTTCAGTATTCTACAATCACTTCCATATATCTTAGAATATAAAATATATTCTTCTCCCTCCCCTCCTTTCCCCCTCCTTCCCCACTCCTTCCCTGAGATGGCATACAATTTTATATAGGTTGTACACATACATTTCTATTAAATACATTTTCAAATTAGTCATGTTGCACAGAAGAATTAAAATGAATGGGAAAAATCATAAAACAAATCAAAACATAATACAAAAGAAAATGATCTGTTTCATTCCACAATTGAATTTCATAGTTCTTTCTCTGAATTTGGAAGGCATTTTGCCTTAAGAGATCATTGGAAATTTTTTAAGTCCTTGCATTGCATTGAAGAATTAATGCTACCATAAAAATTCCTCACAAACTGTGACTGTTGCTGTGTACAAAGTTCTATTGGATCTGTTCCTTTCACTCAGAATCAGTTCATAAAAGTCTTTCCAGGGCTTTCTAAAGTCTTCTTGTTCATCATTTCTTATGGCACAATAGTATTCTATTACAATCATATGCCACAATTTATTCAGCCATTCCCCAACTGATAGGCATCCCCCTGATTTCCAGGTTTTGGCCATCACAAAGAGATCGAAGGAATTTGAATCCAATATTCCATAAAGCAAAGGATCTGGGGCTACAACCAAGGTTGTAGCAAAGTTCAACATAGCATTTCAGGCAAGAAGATGGTTATTCAATGAAGTAAGGGATTTCCAAACCTTCCTGACAAAAACGCTAGAACTTAATAGAAAATTTGATCTTCAAACGCAGGTCTCTAGAGAGGCATAAAAAGGTAAACTTGTTAATCACTTTGGGCAAACTGTTTATCTCCCTATGAGGGAAAGTGATACCTGTTAATCTTGAGAATTGTACATCTATTATGAAATACAAAAGGGATCTATTTAGAGGGAACAGGTATAAAGTAAATGATGTGATGATAAAAATATGATTTAGACATGTGAAGTGATTGTAACAGAAGGTGTGAAAAGGAGGAAGCAGAAAATGGTAAACTATATCACAGGAAGAAGTACAAAATTATAGTAGAGGGAAAGAGGGGAGGGAGATGAGCATTGTTTGAGAGGTGCTGTCCTCTGATTTGGTTCAAGGAGGGAACAATAAACTTAAGTATTTAATTCTAACTAGCTCTATAGGCAGTAGGGGGGAAGGGGTAAGAAAGGAGTGGGGACCTAAGAGGGAGGAAAGAAGCAGTAAGGGTAAAGAGGAGTAAAAGGGAGGGGGACTAAAAGAAGGAAGGGAAGGCTGCAGGAGGTGGTGAAAAGTGAAAACTATTGATGAGGGGAAGGGGGGACGGGAGAACTGAAAGCACAAATGGTGGGAAAGAGGATGGAGGGAAATACACAGATTGCAATCAAAACTGTGAATGTGAATGGAATGAACTCTCTCATAAAAAGGAGATCGATAGCAAAATGGATTAAAAGCCATAATCCAACAATATGTTGTTTACAAGAAACACATTTGAAATGGGGGGATACACACAGGGTGAAGGTAAAAGCTTGGTGCAAAATATATTGTGCTTCAGCAGATGTAAGAAAAGCAGGGTACCAATCCTAATCTTAGACAAAGCAAAAGCAGAAATAGATCTAATCAAAAGAGATAAGGAAGGAAACTACATCCTGCTAAAAGGCACCACAGACAATGAAGCAATATCATTACTAAACATGTATGATCCAAGTGGTATAGCATCCAAATTCTTAGAGGAGAGGTTGGGGGAGTTGAAGGAAGAAATAGGTAGCAAAACTATACTAACGGAGGACCTCAAATTCCCCCTCTCTGAACTTCATAAATCTAACCTCAAAAGAAAGAAGAAAAAGGTTAAGGTGATAAATAAAACTCTGGATAAGGTAGATATGATGGATCTCTGGAGAAAACTGAATGGGAATAGAAAGGAATATACCTTTTTCTCAGCAGTACATGGCACATATACAAAAACTTACCATGTACTAGGACATAAAAACCTCACAATCCAGTGCAGAAAGGCAGTGATAGTCAATGCATCCTTCTCAGATCATAATGCAATAAAAATTATGTGTAATAAAAGGCCATGGAAAGATAAACCAAAAATCAATTGGAAACTAAATAATCTAATCCTAAAGAAGGAATGGGTTAAACAACAAATCATAGAAACTATCAACAACTTCATTCAAGAGAATGACAATAAGGAGACAACCTACCAAATCTTATGGGATACTGCAAAACCAGTTCTTAGGGGAAGTTTTATATCTTTGAATGCCTACATAGATAAAATAGAGAAAGAGGAGATCAATGACTTGGGCATGCAGCTGAAAAAGCTAAAAAAAAAAAAAAAAAACAAATAGAAAATCCCTAAATAAATACCAAATTAGAAATAATGAAAACCAAAGGAGAGATTAATAAAACTGAAATTAAAAAAATATTGAATTAATAAATAAAACCAGTAGTTGGTTTTATGAAAAAACTAATAAAATTGATAAACCTTTGGTCAATTTGATTAAAAAAAGAAAGAAGATAATCATATTGCTAATATCAAAAAAGAAAGGGGTGAACTCACCTCCAATGAGGAAATTAAAATAATAATTAGAAATTACTTTGCCCAACTTTATGCCCATAAATTTGACAATCTAAATGAGATGGATGAGTATTTAAAAAAATACAAATTGCCCAGATTGACAGAAGAGGCAGGTGAATACTTCAACAACCCCATCTCAGAAAAAGAAACTGAACAAGCCATCAATGTACTCCCTGGGAAAAAATCTCCAGGGTGGAATGGATTTACAAGTGAATTCTATCAGACATTTAAAGAACAGTTAATTCTAATACTACGTAGACTATTTTTGAAAATTGGAGAAGGAGTCCTCCCAAATTCTTTTTGTGATACAAATATGGTTGTGATACCTAAACCAGGAAGAGACAAAACAGAGAAAGAAAATTATAGACCAGTTTCTCTAATGAATATAGAAGTAAACATTTTAAATAAGGTTTTAGCAAAACGAATACAGCATCTTATCATGAAAATAATACATTATGTTCAGGTAGGATTCGTACCAGGAATGCAGGGCTGGTTCAATATTAGGAAAACTATTATCATTATCTATCATATCAACAACAAAACTAACAGAAACCACATGATTATCTCAATAGATGCAGAAAAAGTTTTTGACAAAATACAACACGCTTTTCTACTAAAAACTCTTGAGAACATAGGAATAAAGGGGACTTCCAAGAAAATAATAAGCAATATCACATAACACCTTTGCAAGCATATGCAATGGAGATAAACTACATGCATTTCCAAAAAGATCAGGGGTGAAACAAGGATGTCCATTATCACCACTATTATTCAATGTGGTACTAGAAATATTAGCTGTAGCAATTAGACAACATAAAGAAACTGAAGGAATAAGTATAGGCAAAGAAGAAATGAAGTTATCGCTCTTTGCAGATGATATGATGATATACTTAGAGAATCCCAAAGATTCAAGTAAAAATCTTGAAATAATAAACAACTTTGACAAACTTGCAAGTTACAAAATAAACCCACACAAATATTCTGCATTCCTATATATTAGTAACAAAGTTCAACATCAAGAGAGAGAAAGAGAAATCCCACTTAAAGCTAGGTTAGACACTATAAAATATTTGGGAGTTTACCTGCCAAAGCAATCCCAGGGACTGTATGAACACAATTACAAGACACTTTTTGCACAAATAAAGTCAGATTTAAGTAAACGGAAAAACATCAGTTGCTCATGGGTAGGCCAAGCCAATGTATTAAAAATGACAATTCTACCTAAATTAATTTGCTTATTTAATGGCATACCAATTAAACTATCAGATAATTATTTTCTAGAGCTGGATAAAATAATATCAGAATTCGTCTGGAAGAACAAATGGTCCAGAATATCAAAGGAACTAATGAAAAGAAATGCTAGGGAAGGTGGCCTAGCACTACCAGATCTCAAATTGTATTATGAAGCAGCAATTATCAAAATCACTTGGTACTTGCTAAGAAGCAGAAGGGTACAGAATTGGAATATGCTAGGTACTCAAGATCCAGTAGGCAATGAATATAGCAATCTCTTGTTTGATAAACCCAAGGACCCCTGCTTCTGTGATAAGAACTCACTGTTCCACAAAAATTGCTGGGAAAGCTGGATAACAGTGTGGGGGAAACCCATAGGCATAGACCCATGCCTGACACCATACACAAGAATAAAGTCCAAATGGGTACAAGATCTAGGTATAAAGATGGATACTACGGAGAAATTAGTGGGGCAAGGAATAGTGTATGATTGAGTTCAAGCTAAATTCTAATGACTGTCATTATTGTGGGGAAGGGGTATCCCAACCTTTATATGTGAGACATTTTGAGTATGAGAGTGACCACTCAATGACATCTTTAATACTACTTAAAAATATTTAATAACACCATAAAACTTGAACATATTTCTTGAGTTCCTGGATTTCAAAATAGACTCAGTGACATGTAAATGGTTTAGAAGATCCCCATTTGTGTTGAGTTACACTCCTGTTGTGTCTGAAATAAAACTACTTCCCTTCTTCATTGAATCATAGATTGTGGTGGCTGCCATGGGGGTGGGGGTGGCAGAACATACAAGTATTCTGAAAAACGAGTGTCAGTGAATTTTCAAACTGTTCTTGGAAGGAGACTTCACCTCCCTTTATATTACTCCTCCATGAGAAGTCCAGCCTGAAATTATGCCCCTAAAGAATGGCTCTTAGATCATGAAAACACATAGAATAAGTGCTATGGTAAGGGCTGCCTAGTGAATTCTCCAAATAACTAGAAAGCATTGGCAATTAGTCTAAGACCTTTTAAAAACAGGCCAGTCAAAGGGGAGTCACAAGTGAAGCAGTGGGTAGTCATAAGAATGGGCAGATAACTGCTCCCAGAAGCTGAATGGTTTAGAAATTGGTTTTACTATTTGTCCTTTGTCTCCTTTTTTCTTCTCTCCAAAATTTCCTTTCTTTTCCGATAGAATCACATCCTCTCAGTCCATAGCCCTTGGTAATTTGTTTGTCACAAGATCATTGTGAGAGAAGGAATATCAATAACACTCTTCCTAACATTTAGGAAAATAGGGCTAGTACTTTACAGTAACAGCAAAATCTGACCCAACCAAAAAATATAGTGATTCTCATTTAATTTGACTAATAAAAAGTTTCACAAGAGGAGATGGCAAATATACATTTCCAAGGTTAAAAATATCATATAGACTAACCATAGTGAATCTAATGAACTAAATAGTTTTAAGATGGGGAATAAAGAGTGATTAGGATATTTACTTTGAGATGGCTAGTCAGAGCTTAGATTCCCTTACTTAATATCCCTTCTAGATTCAGATTTCTTTTTTTTTTTTTTATTAACACAAGTTCTGTCATATCACCAAGGCAATATTCACAGCACTGGTGGTGGCTATGAACATGCTGGTGTAGCTCTCAGTCGCAAAGTATAAAAGACTCTCCATATAGAAGGCAGAAGAAAAACATTTATTTAGTCACCAGAAAGCCAAATTTCAGAACCAGAAAGCTAAATTTGTCATGGTGACCAAGAAGTTAATAAACATGATCACTACAGGGGGCAAAGCCATTCCCAAGCCTCTCTCCCTCTTCCTGGGCTTTCACACAAACTCTCAGGAGCCTGAGCCTTGCCATACATGCCTGCCTGCCTGCCTGCCTGCTTGCCTCCTCTCTCCTCCACCCCAACCATGCTCACTCACTTCCTCCAGGTTCTGCCCCACCCTTCCTGTTCCACCAGTTCAGCAAGGTCCTCCCACCACATGTGACTTGAGCTTCCAAGTGATTTAAGCAGGTCACATAGGCCTATTAATGAATGAGAAAGGTCTTTCCATTCGAATTGTTATTACATTTGTATAGCTAAGGGGCAAATATTCCCTCTGCAATGCTCTAGGTTTCATGTTATCAAGTGCATTACCAAAGGACATTGCATTTATTATACATTATGTAACAAGTGGAGATGGAGGAGGCTGGGTCAAAAACTGACATAGGAGAAGCTTCCTGGTCAAAGCTTATCATGTGTGTACATCAAAATGGAGCTTTCCCCAGCAGGTTCAAATTCAATTGAAGCTAATTGGGAAACTGACCCCACCTAATTACTCCATTTCTCCAGTATGTTGCCCAGACACAGTGGCAGCAACCCTTAATTCCACCTTGTTTGGGTATGGCAGTTAGCACAGAATACCAGGCAGTATTTATAGGTCTGTACCTGACTCACTCAGGGACCTTTGACAAGTCAGTTTCTACTTCTTGCTGCCTTTATGTCCCCATCAGTGGAGAAGAGCTACTAATAATATTCATTTTGAAAAGGGCTCTAGGTGGCTCAGCTCAATACTGTTCTCAGGGCAGAGAAACACTTAAAGCTGCTTTGAAAGAAGCAGGATGATAATAGCCTTAATTTGAGGGTCACCTATGAAAAACAGGCCATTTTAAAGTTGTATCAGACTTCATTGTTAATATACCTAATGATGGTAATAGTTTCAATTTATTTAAAACATTTATGCAAATGTAGCTAACATTTACCATTTATGCAAATGTTAGCATATGACACCATTCACAGTGTACGTGGGGTGATCTTTTTTCTTATTCTCCAGATCGTTAGACTTGATCATAAAATTTTACTGAGTTAAGATAAACTAAATTTGTAGGTAACCATATATTCAGTAGGTTCATTGTGCTCATTAAATTTTGTATGGAATTTTTTTCATGCAATCCACGTTTATTTGCAAGAATTACACACTGATAGGACTTAAAGAAGTATTATTGCATTCTTCCTCTTTTTATTGCATAAGTATGTTTATGAATGTTTTGTGTGTGTGTGTGTGTGTGTGTGTGTGTGTGTGTGTGTGTGTATGTTTGTTGGGGATAGGGGTACTTCTAGAATGGTATGTAATATACTGTAATGTCTGGATATGCCCTGATCACTTGACATGGAGTCATATTAGGGAACATAGGAAGTCTCTGTTTTAGGAGATTTGAGTATGTCCAGGCAAATGTTATTACATGTACAGGCAGACAGGCCAATATGGTTGAAGTGTTGTTCAGTTTGGCTAAGCTGTATGTGTATTATTCTTTAATGTTTTAATCTTCACGTGAAATTGTAATGAAAATAAGTATCATCACTGTAAACCAGATTGCATATAAAATAACTGGGGGGAATGGTGTTCTTCCTACTAGGTCTTGGGAACAATTGTCCCAGGTTGTTTAGGAACCCATCTAATCAAAATAACTTTTCTTTTTGAAATCTAGAATTTTTGATTTATATTCTGTGATATCACTTCATATGACAGCTGTCCATGTAAATCTGAGAACAAAGCTATTTGAAGACTAATTATTAACTTTAATTTAGTTTCACATGAAATTATCTAGGTTCCCAAGAAGGGGGTTGACACTTCATAACGATGAAAAACTGAGCTCCTCATCCTGACATTCAAAGCACTCTACCAAGTGATCTTAACTTATTCTTCTGGTTTTATCTTCAAGATTCTCCTAATTGAGACCTTTTCATTAGTCAGGCTGGCTAACTCATCATCCAACAAACGTACCTCACACTTCCTACCTTTTTCTGTTGTTTTTTTGTTTTTTTTTTTATCCTCCTATTTACCCTGCTTCAGATGTTTGTGCAGTGGCAAAGGTCTCTAGGCAAGACAACTCTTTTATGTCACTTCTTGTTCTCAATAAACTCTTTAAAAAGCCATCTAAACTCAGGACCTTCTTTTCTTTTCATTTCCCCTCTGAACCTCCAAAATTATTGTCAACTTCAACATTCATCTTAAACTATCACCTGCAAAATAACCAATGACCGCCTAAGTTGCCAAATCTAATGATCATTTTCCTCCCATTCTCCTTTACTTTTCTGTTGCATTTGAGACTATTGATCATTATTGCCTTTTCCGAGATACTCTCTTCTCTATGGGTTTTCAGGACATGGGTCTCTCATGATTCTCTTTCTACCTGTCACATCCCTGCTCAGTTTCATTTGTCAGATCTTCACCCATGTCACTAACTATGGGTATAACCCAATGTGCTCTCTCTAGGTCTCCTCTCTTTTCCCTCATCAGCTCCCATGGATCCAATTACCGTCTTTATGCATATAAATTTCAGATCTAAATATTCAGCTTATCTCTCTACTGAATTCCAATACCATATTACCTATGAAACTTTTTCAACTTGATATGTATCAAGCTCAGTATGTTGAAAATAGAAATCATTATCTTCTACACAAACTCCACTTTGAAAGTTCCCTACCATATGATATTTCCTGTCATTCTCGTTCACAATCTGTGTTATCCTTGACTCTTCACTCTCAGTCATTCCACATAGCTAAATGCTTGCCACATTTTGTCATTTCATTCTCCTAAAAATCTCTTGCCTTTCCTCTCCATTCATTCAGTCACGACCTAGGTTCTGTCTCTCATTGCCTCTTTTATGAACTATTGCAAAGTCTTCCCATTTAGCCTCCATGTATAAGTAAAGAAGTCTGTGGCATTCTACTAGATATAGCCTTCAAGTATGACATGTATCCATTTATCAATACTCTTTTGTTTTAGTAGTTAAACCACTTACGAATCTAAATAACTATGTCACCATCCAGAAAAAAAAGTATATATCTACATCAATAGCTGCCTATCTTGTTCATAAAAGCACTGTGAGAGGTTTTATCAGTTTTTTAAATTCAGTTTTCTTATGTTTATAGAATTTACCTATTATTCCAGTGTTGTAAGATTGTCCAAAAAATAGGATATGAGTGTAACTGCTAATAACAAATGTATGCTAGCTTTTATTGATTGTCTCTCAATCCCTGAGCGCATAAAAAAACATTTTTAAGGATATAATGTAGAACTTTATGTATATATATATATATATATATATATATATATATATATATATATATATATATATATATATATATATATATATATATATATATATATAAAATTCAAATTCAGTTCCTTACAAGCTATAGAATCTATCCTCTTCCTTTTCTCTTGAAAATTCAGGTAATAGTTTCAAATTCCCAGTCCTCTCTTCTCTTTCAGTATTTTTCCAAAACTAATGACAATTTCATAAACAATATATATTCAAGCACTTTCAGTACCATGGGAAGAACTCCCTCTAGTTCTATGATTAGCAATCATTGCCATCTCCTTATTTATTTTAAGTTTTAAATGCCTGTTAACCATTTGTGTTCTGTGTTTCAGCCTGAAGACCATTCTTTTCTGTAGAGAAATATGAAACAAAACAAGAAATTAGCAGGCCTGGTCATTTCTCTATCTTTCGTGGTTATTACTGCATATACCCACAAATAGTATTGCGCTCCTTCTTTATCTCCCTGTTGATGCTAGAATATCCATTCTCAGCATTAACAGCTGTAGTTTTCCATTCTCAGCATTAATAGCCAGTGTTCCATTCATTCAAAAAGGCTCATATCACTCTTGAATTAATAATTATCCTCATACTTATGCTCCCATCTTCCTAGCAATTATGAGATGACCTCTCTGGACAACCAAAATTTTCTAGTTAAGGAACTCAAAATTTTCTTCCTCAATGAAAAAAAGTCTTTGTTTTATCAAAATTTTATGATTTACAGTGTCTATTTTTTCCTGAGATAATTTCTGATGTAGAATTTATGTCACAATACCCTACCTATCATTTCTCTGAAATTTTTTAATTAATTTAAAAAATGGCACATTTCAGATTTTGCTCATCTTGATTGGTCAGTCTTCTTAGAAGAGTATAGATTTCCTTAATAAATAATGCTGTAACAACCGTTGTATATAAATTATTTCTTTTGAATCAAATATACCCCTTTATTTTCATATTTTAGTTAAAAGTCACATATCACAAACTTTCAGTAACATCTATGAGACTGAACTTATATCCTTGCTTAAGATAATTTTAATATTATACATACACTTCTTCTTTGTATAAAAATATCAGGCCAAGAGCATTAATATGTCCCCTCTTCTTGAACATTGTCTAATTCAAAGGAGAAATTAAACATTGGAATTTTAGTAATGCATTTTGCAGACTCTCCTTATATCATTGTGTACAAAGTGGACTGGATTGTTATTGCTAAGAGCATTCAGTATTTGTTGTATGGTCAAACCTGCAAAAATGTTGACTAATGCATTGATATCAACCTGGAAGACAACCTGACTTCTAGTGGATTGCCTATTCAGCTATTCTTGGCCCTTTTCTTTTTTATCAATAACTTAAAGACTTTAACACTGCATGGTGGCTCATATGATTATGGCATGGGGATAAAGTTAAACTGGTTATGTTGTGAGGGAAAGAAGTTATAGGTGAATGGTTCTTGAATCCTTTTTGTATTCTCACAAAGTCAAATGAAAATAAGGAAAATTTTCCAGATGGTCCTTATGGGAGGACATAGATATGAATTGTACAAAATATGTATGGATAGGTTGAAATCTGCATTAATGCAGAGAATAGTAAAATCAGTGAGACTGTGAATGCAGTTGACTATTTGAACAAAATTAGATAAAATGAGTTTTAAATGAAATAAATAAAATTTCTAAATGAAATTAGATAAAATTGCTTTTTTATAGAAGACATAAGTATGGAAGGGATATCTGAACTTATATCCAAGATATCTATACAGACCCCATTGTATATCTAAAATTGGAAAAGACATTAAAGGTTGACGTTTTTCCTCCCACTTTATAAAAGATAAAACTAAAATCTTAATTATTAGAGTAAATTGTTTAAGGTCACAAAATGTAAACAGAAATGCTGAGATTCAAAGAAAGTTCTGACTTAAATATAGCTTTTTCCAATACAAATTGAACAATTTAGCTAAAAACTTAATAATTTGGAAAAGAATAAGGGCAGTCAAAAACTGACTATGAGTTTAGACTGCATTAAGAGAAGCATAATATCCAAAGTGTTGACCGTTATTCTCTTCCTGACTCTGACTATATCTTTACTCTTATGAACAATTCATTTTGCCACATTTTAGCATATTAAGTTAGTATCACTCAACAAAAGTTGCCCAGGATCATGGGATAACCTAAATCTATAGCATGGGAGAATTGGTTGAAGAAACTGTTTTCTGGAAAAAGGAAGTTATTTGAGTGATCTTTTTAGTTGCCATTGATTAGAGATGTCAAGTGGAAGATAGATAAGATTTGTTTTGTGTATTGCAAGAGATCACAACTAGGATCAAGAGGTAAAAATTACTGGAAGATAGATCATCATTAAAATAATAAATTATAAAGTAATAAAGATTATTATTTTGATGCAATGATAAAATAGTTTAAATGACTTGTGTTAAATAATTAAAGTAATAGGATTGTGATCATAGAGAAAGTACTGACTTGGGAAGTAGTTGATTCTCCATCACAGTTACCTTATGAGCAAAATCTGAATGACCTCTTATTGGAATATTATGGATGGGATTCATGATTTGGATCACAGTTGAACTTGTTGACACCTTTATTCCTTCCCAAATCGGAATTATTGATTCTTCTAAGATTATCATCAATGTAAAAAATATACAGTTATCTAAATTGACAACCATTGCACTATTAATCTTATTGTCTATACTATTCATGAGACCTTCAATTATAGTCCATTTCATGACATTTGATCCAAGTTAAAGAATTATGTGTTAGGACAGTGGCACAGCATATAGAGTGCCAGGCATGAAGTCAGGAGGACTCATCTTCCTGTGTTCAAATCTTGGCTTTTACATTTATTAGCTGTGTGACCCTGCGCAAGTCACTTAACCCAGTTTGCCTCAGTGTCCTCATCTATAAAATGAGCTGGAGGAGGAAATGGCAATCTTCTCCAGGATCTTTGCCACAAAAACTCAAATGGGATCATGAAGGGTAGGATATGATTAAAAACAACTGGGCAACATCAGTAACAACACTCCCACCACTACTACTATGAACATTTATTAAGTTCCTCAAATGTGCAAAAATACTGGGGCAAATTGAGGGCACAAATTTGGAAAATAATACTTTCTTGCTGTCAGTGAGCTAAAGTTTTGTAGGGAAATGAGAAATGCATACAATTGGAATAAGTACTCATTAGAATTGCTAGTATTTCATTTACAATTATTAAGAATGACTTTCATAAGTGACCTGAGTAAACAATCTCAAGAGTATTTCTGAATAAAAATGCAATTTATTCAATGAAAAGAGAAAAAATGAAAAAAAAAGATTCCATAAGAACATAAGCCATTTCATAAGCCACCCATATTTGGACTCTAACATCAGAATCTCTTATGTCCTTATAGTGGAAATAGAAATGGAAAAAAAAGTAAGGAAAGCATTCAGAAAATAGATTATATACACAGAGGAAATCATGGTTGAATGTAACACAGTTTTTTATGGGGTTAAGTAACTGGTTCTCAAAGATCTAAAGGAGGAGACTATTGAAAAATGTATTCCACAGTAGACCATAGCTTTACTATCTCACAATTGAATAAAATATGTAGAAAACAAGAGATCACATTATTCATATTGCACATTGCCTGTTTAAAAAAAAATTGATTAAGTACTACTATAAAAGACATCCTTCCAGAAGTATGCAAATTCCCATGTAACTACCAAAGTATGTAAACACTTATTACGTGCATGATCCTGAGTAAATCACATAACCTTCGTCTGCCTCATTTTCATCATTTGTAAAATGTGGATAATAATAGCACCTATCTCTTAGGTTTGTTATGATGATAAAATGTGCTAAAATACAAATGCTTTGTAAAACATAAGGAATTTGAAGTATGCTTTCATCATCATTAGCACCATGAGCATGTAAAGCTCTGACAATTTAACTGACTTTGATGACTTCATTCTTAATTTCAAATAAGGAACAAAACTAAGAAGCATATACTCACCAATGGTGTTCCCTCCCCACTGTCATTAAAAAAAAAAAAAAAGATATAACATAAAGGACAAATTGAAGAGGGTTTCCAGATACATGGTAAGGGGCTTCAATTGCCTTTACTGTGAATGATACTGTACAGATTAGGTTAAACCCTGGGAAACTGTATATCTTCATAAGAGATTCGTAGTTGTCAATGATAATAGTAGTAATTTTATTGCTAATGGAAAGAGTTTGTCAAAAAATCCACTATGGATTCATTCATTGTTTGCATGATTTCTCAAACCCAAACCCCAATATTCCACCACCTTTTCCATTTATATTTTCTTTCCTCCTACTAGAATGCAAGTTCCTTGAGGACAAGCATAGTTGTACTTTTGCATTTCTATCCCCATTATACATTTCATAGAGTAGATATGTGATAAACATTTGTTGAATTGAATTTCACTGAATAGCTTTCTTGGGTGTTATTAATCTTGCCAAGGACTTGAGACCTAATGGGGCTCATTAGATATATAGCTTTAGTGATTTAAAGTGAATTCATAACCTTCAGTTGTAAAGGCCTAGAACAAGAATACATTAAATGCACTAAGCACTAAGACCCCATACAGGGTATATAAATTGGTATAAAGAATAAGGGGGAGTACCTTTAAGATTTGATGAAATGGTTATTCTGGAGCAGCACTGGTATACATGTGCATATTTTAAACCTAAATTTATTACTGTCTCCCAGTGGGGACGACGAAAATTTGAACAATCTATCTTTGCTTAGTATTTGTTTTAAAAGAAGATGGATGGACTTCAATTATTATAGGTTTCATTCTTTCAATCACTTCAGATCTTGAATTTCCATTTTGGGCCAATCTGTGTCTGGCCTAAAATAATTTGACTGGAATGTCAAGAGTGTGAAAGGGGGTAGCCTGGGAGACTAAATAGGTACCAGCCCATGAGATACCCTCAAGGTCAGCATAAGTATGTGGCATTTTTAGCCAGTAACCAAAAAGGGGTCCATTGAAAGTTTTTGAGTACTATACTAGTATGATTGAGATTCCCTGGGCAGTTATATAGAGAATAGATAAAGAAAGTGACAAAATAAAAGTTTATATATCAATCATGTGTTCACTATAGTAGTCCACCTAAGAGGAAATGAGGGCCTGATTGATTGTGGTAGAAATGAGAGAAGAGGAAAGGAAAAGGAAAGCATGAGAGATATTACAGAAGTAGAATTGACAAGACATGATAAGTGACTGGGGTGAGAAATATAAAAAAACATTAGAATACCTCAAGTTTTTCAGTCTTATTATCTGCAAGAATGATGAGAGTCCTATAAAATTCAGTTTTGCACCCACTCAGTTGAAGGGTTAGGTTGAATAACTGTGGTTATTCCATATGGTTATGCCAAAAATACAATTGAATGTTTAAGGTCTGGGCTGAAAATAAAGATGCAGATGTGCCCTTATGTAAGTAACAACTGAAACCATGGAATTAGATGAAATGGTCAAGGGAAGAGAATATAGAAAGTAAACACAAGTAAGTGAAAGACAGAACCTGGTGTAATACAGACATTTAGGAAATAGAACAAACAAACAACCACAAAGGTAGACCAAGAAGATAGGAGAGGTGGGAGAGCTCAGTGATGATAATGAAAATACTAATAACAGCAAGCATTTTACAGTTTTGCAAAGTATTTTACAAATTTTACCTCATTTTATCCTCAGAGGAACTCTATGAAGTAGGTGTTAGTATCTTCATTTTACAGTTGAGAAAATGAAGGAAAGCAGAGGTTTAATTGACTTTCTCAGTCACACATCTAGTAAGTGTCAGAGGTTAGATGTGGACTCAAGCCTTACTTACTCTAGATCCAGCCCTCAATCCACTGTGCCACCTAGCTTACAACATTTATCATATTAATATTTTTGAATTGTCATCAAATTTTCTGGAAATTATCATAGTTTTTGTGAATGTCTCATTTTATCAACTAGATTATTAGGTATATAAGGTACTTTCTACTCAAATGTATGTCCCATAGCAATCAGAACAATGTTTTATCTGTATCATGTACATAAAATATATGTTGAATAAAGTCTTACTGTGTCCTAAAAGTAAAAAAGCATATTTTGTCTGTCTCTATATACATACATACTATATACACACACATATGCATGTATGTATCTCTGTGTGTCACACACATGAACACATGTACATAAATGTTCTTCATAGCAGACTGATAAAAAGTAGAACTTTTGGAGGTGAGACAGTCACTTTTGGTGGATAGTGTGGATGAAAATTTCTCTTTAGATAAGGTTTGGACTCAATACCCTTTATGTTCACTCCCAATTCAGATTCTTTGATTCTGTTTTCTTCTCTGAGTACTCTAGCATTTAGGAAACACTATTGTCTCTCAGAATCGGTTGTTTTCGAGCTGTCTTTCAGTTGTGTCTGATTCTTTGTGATGCAGTTCGGTGTTTTCTTGTTTAGGATGCTCAAGTGGTTGCCATTTCCTTCTCCAGCTCATTTTTAAGATGAATAATAGGGATAACTGACTTGTACAAGTTCACTGAGCTAAAAACTGTCTGAAACTGTATTTGAACTCACAAAGAGGAGTGTTTCTGACTCTAGGTCTGTCACTCTATTTACTGCACCATATAACTTCTCTGCTCTTAGATCTGCTATCACATTTATTGTTTCATGTATGTTAATATCTGCTCCCAAACTAGATTGTCATCTAATTAAGAGCCAATATTATTATCTCCAGTTTCTTCCATAATCCTTTCCTGTGACTCAGTGCAGAGCACATAGAAGATGCCCCCCGCCATGTTTGATGATTTATGTTATGTATACAAGTTGTTTTAGATACTTATATAATAAAAATTGAAATAGAGGTCTTTGCATCTGCTGGAATAGTATAGTAATATAATTTCAGGGTCAAATATGGGGATATGGGGATAATACATACATATAACAAGTATAGAGTTGGCTGAACTTGCTTTAAATTAACATGTTTGGGGAACCATCAAAGACTTAGCTATGCCATTATGGACATCTGCTAAGGTTGTTGAAGGTAAACAATCACCTGAAAGATATATCTGCCTGCATGTAGTGGGGAACATCAGCTCATTAGATCTCTGCTTAGCTCGTTAACTCACTAGCTCGTTAGCCCTCTGCTCGTTAACTACTTAGCTCTGATTAGCTCTCTGCTCACTTCCTCCTTCTATCATTCACACTGCGAATGCATTGTAAATCTGCCAGAGAAATGGATGACTGTCCTAAGTCTGATGTGGGAGTACCTAAGGCAGTGGAAAGATGATTCTTAAATTTTTCTGACCTTGAAAATTGCTCAGTAACATTGAGGTTTGTGAGGTTACATTTCTGATTCTTCTCCAAGGGAACAAGTGCAATATAGTTCTACAGTTCAGAAACATTAATGTCAATGGGCTTCTTGGGGAGAGGGAAGTATATGGAGATGATTTAGCAGTTTGGACAACGTTCCATGCAACACACACTGTGACGGAAGACTACGTCTTACATGGCATGAGTAATTATCGATATTTCTTCTAAATCCTTACTCTGAAGCTATATCTTGGTATAGAAGTGACCTCTAGAATCTTGAAGGATTCTTTATAAGAAGGAATCCTTTATAGGAACACAAGCTTTGCTAAGTCCTATTGATTTGAAAAAGCTTGGATCATGGACAGAGTGGCAGATTTTTTCTATGAGCAGACAATCAAACTTGTTAAGAATGAAGACTTATCAGAAGATTTTCCATCACACATGATGAATATTTGGGATTATAGGAACTGAAAAATCTGGCACCTCAGTCACTATGTACCCACCATAATGAAAGCATGTGTACTTATTCATTGAACCTTTATCATGTATCTGGACCAGAGCTATGACTAGGTGTAATGGCAATCAAATTAGGATCTTTTGTTGTTTTTGTTTTACTAAAAGTACCTCTAATTGAATAATGTGATTGGGGAGGATCTTTCCCACCCACTGATGGGCCTGACCATTGTGGGAAGCTTGATTAGGGGAGTTGCTTTATAGGAGGAGCCAAGTGCTTTTTGTTTTTTCCATTGAGGCACTGAGTCAGATGGTTATGCCCTCTGGCTCTGAAAAGTGTATAATACTCTGAGGGTGAAGTTTTACTTTGGGGGCATAGTTTTTTTTAAGAAGGTAGGTGTGCCAGATGAGATTCTGGGAAGCTGCTAAGCAGCCCCTTCCAGCTTTTTGAAAATCCAGATGTTGGTTCTTTCCTCTCTGGTAAAGATGTATGTATGTTATTGGTCAGGCAGTTTGGAAGCACTGTCTGTTGATTTTTGATTTCTCTGAAATTTTGACCTGGATTTTCTCTGATACCTGTACTTGGTTAAAGTGATTGTTAACCCTTTGAAAGTTGCTTTCCTTTTATAAATGCAGATCTAACAGCCTGTTGTTGTAGGCCCCCCATTTGCATGTTGGGGTACTTACTGATACACTAGGAAATGTAGGTATGGAACAAATATCACAAAACATAGTGGGAATTGTTAATACAAACTATGCTTATCAGTTGGACTGGAAGGCAATGACTCTACCTTATGAAGAGTATAAAGAGTACGTCAGAGGCCTTTACTGGGTGGGTTTTTTTTTTTCCCCCTAGGGAAATGGATGGGTTGGAATTCATCCCTGTCTATCATCTAGTAAATTGTTACTTTATGCTTGCTAACTAGTGGTAAGCTGTATTGTTTAATCTGGCATCACAAGTGCTGTCAGAGTTCTCTTTTTCTCACTTAGAGGCAAAGCTCTGGTTATGTTGTTCTAGCTATAATTTTGCTTAGCCCTGCACTAGGTGCTGTTCAAATTGCAGGAGGTGCAGTGACTAGAAGTCTCTGACTTTGAGCTTCCAGACTAGTTGGGGGAAATAAGGCAAATTCCAAGAAAAGGATAAAATAGTATAGGATCACATTCTAGACTAACGTGGGTTATAGGTGCTCTGAGAATTCAGAGAAAGAAAAGTATTTGTCAAATTCATTCACAAAAGTTGGCTTATCCTTGTTTTCTAAGGCAATCAGGCAAAGAGTAAATTTCTTCCTTCTGATTGACTTTATGTACCAGATTGTCCCATAATCAATTTATGTATAATGAGTACTGGTCTTATTTATAGGAATTGTAAATCATCAGCTCCCTGATACAATTTAAGAGGTAATACACATTAAATTTTTTTAATGCCTGAAATTTTTACCATCAATAATTCACTTATTTTAATTAATACCTGTGTCTCTAGGAATGATTGGCTCTAATGCAAAGATTATCTAGGAAAAATGGTATTCTTATATTAGCTGCCTTTAATATCTTGGCATTATTTTTAAGGGCAACTAGGTGGTACAGTGGATTGGGCTGGGAATTTAGAAGACTAATCTTCATGAATTTAAATTTAATCTCAGACACTTAGTAACTTTTCGACCATGTGCAATTCACTTAACCATATCTGCCTCAGTTCTTCTATAAAATGAACTGGAGATGGCAAACTATCCCAGCGTCATTGCCAAGAAAACCTCACATGGGGTCACAAAGAGTTGGACGTAACCAAAATGACTAAACAACAATTATTAAAAATCAGCTTATAGTGCTTTAAATCTCATGAAGTATTTTGCAAATATTATCTAATTTTATTCTCACAACAATCCTATGAGGAAGGTGTTATTTTCATTTTACAGTTGAGGAAACTGAGGCAGTTAGCGGTCCTACTTTGTATAATGTGTGGCATTGTACACATGGCTAGTAAGTGTCAGAAGCTAGATGTAAACTTGTTTTTCTAACTCCAGATCCAGATTTCATAGAGATTAAAATGTAAGGGACACAAAAATTTAGTACTAATGACAGAGGAATTTTCACAGAGCAGGGTCATGTTCATGAGATGGAAGATCCCTTCTCACAAACAAATAGATGAATAACAGAGTCAGAACACAGAGTTCTGTAACCGAAGGAACGAACCTGGAAAAGTTACTTTTCTGGAGGACTGTGAGCAGCCAAGAGGTGCTTTAGGTGTATGGACACTTGAAGAAGGGTCAGAAAAAGAAGGGAAAATGGAGGAACACAAAAGGTTAAATTGTCCTACTTCATGCTTTGGCGGCAGGCCAGATGGGCTGCTGAGAACCCAGCTCCCCAGGTCTACTATTCAATGGCTCAATGGTTTACAGCAATGGAAAAGCAGGCTTAGCCTTGTTGCTGCCTTATCATCTTCATAAAAAAGTAAGAAAGCAAGAAAAGGACGAGGCCTTTCTTAGATGCCTGGGGCTCTCTGACTTCTGCAGCAACAACTTTTGAAAAAGAAGAAAACATAAACAAAATGTATTTCCTGCCTACCCATAACCAACAGAGACTAAAAATATCGTTACAACTGTACACTCGTTTAAGGTCAATGTATTCCCTATTCATGGCTATGAAAACCTGACCCGCATAAGGCATTAAAATTCATAACACATGAAAATTAGGAAGTCCTGGAAGCGCTTTCTACTATATAAGTACAAAATTCTCCTGCCTACACCTAGCATTTAAAGGAAACCATCCAGATAATTAAAATGCCTATAAATGAAATGTCAAAGTTAAATGTTTTGTTTTTTTTTTTTAAGTCCTAATGCTTGGGCAAAGTGAAACCTTTATTCTGAAATAATGTACTTTAAATACCGCCAGTATCTTGTGAGAAAGGAGAATAATTAAGGTTTGCCAAATAAAATGGGTCTATAGGTCTAACTGTGCCTCTCCTCAATAAGTAACCTTTATGAAGGGGGACATTATAAAAAGTGTATTTTTTTTTTCCTAAATACTACCATTATTTTAACCATGAATCTAGTCACTGTAGATATAGCTAAGTGTGCAATATCCAAGGAGCAAATTAGTCATGTGCATTTTTTTTTTAAATGGAGGGATAGGAAAAAAGAAATATGCACAAACAGAAAATAACGAGCAGGAGTAGAATTTGATAGAGAAAAAGGAGCAAGGATGACAATCACAATCTCAGACAAAGTTAAGGCTAAAATAGATTTAATCAAAAGAGAAACAGGGAAAATACACTGTCAGTCATATTTATCAAGATTGTTTTAGACCATTTAAAACACCTAGAAAGTATAAAGTGGGAATGTTGCTGTGGTGTGGGAAATGATGAGTTGGAGGACTTGGAAAAATATGGAAAGACTTGGATTTCTGAATGAGGAAACTATCGACCCTCAGAGAAACAGAGGAGAAATAAGTATAGTATGGTCTTACATAGATACATATGCTATTTATATCTATATATGATTATGATTATAAATATCTAAGGGTATGTGTATGTGTGTGTATGCATGTGTGTGTATGCATGTGTGTGTAAGCGTGTGTGTGTGTGTGTGTGTGTGTGTGTGCGCTTTCTGGGAGGCTGAAGGAAGGGGGTAAAAGAACAAAGTAAAAAGTGCACAGGAGAGAACCAAAGAAAACTTACAAAGAAGCAAAGAAAAGATGAACAGCTCTCAGTACAATGTGTAGAATTTATTCTATTAGCTTTCTTGAAATTAAAAAAAAAAACAATTGCAATTTCTACCTTGTTATTCTTTTTTAAAATTTTATTTTAGACTCAAACCCAGAAACAAATACTGAATAGAGAAAAACAATCATAAACTGAAATATTAGAATAAAATACAAAGAAAGGGGGGAAAAGCATGTCATATGCACAGCAGAATGTAAAAGAGGATTCAAAATATATAACAACAAATTTTCATTTCAAGAAAGCCTATGATAAATACCACATGTTGTGTTGAGATCTGGCCATCTTTTCTTCCTTGTAAGTTTTCTTTTGTTCTTTGCTGTGCACTTTTTTACTTTGTTCTTTTTTCCCTTCCCCCCAACGCTACAATTAAGTACAGATATATTTCTCTCTCTCTCTCTCTCATATGTATACGTGTATGTGTATATATAAATACATATGTATAGACTTATATAGACATATACTTTCCCAAACACATTCTATTCCTGATCTTCTTTTTAATGTTTGTGCATATCTCTTGTTTCCTATTCTTCCTGACTCCTCTACTTTACTTCTACCTGCTACCTTGCCCTCCTGTTACTTCCCTACCTCCCTCCAAGGATCTCTCCCCTATCCTCCCATTCCCTTAAATCTAAGCACTCTTCTGTGACCCCCAATAACCTATTAGTAATTCTTACCCTCCCCTCTACAGATCCCTCTGTTATCCTCCCGTTCCCATTGATCTAAACACTTTTCTATATCCCCCTTTTACCTATTCCTTTATTCTCTTCCTCCAAAGATTCCTCCCTTGTCCTCTCTCCACTCCATAACTCCCTTACCATTTAGTTTTTCTGAATTTAGAAGACCTTTATACTCTTCTAAATATATGTATTGTTCTCTTTTATAATCATTCTTGATGAAAGTAGGTTACTAGAATTACTACTCCCCCCTCTAATTCCTCTGTATTTATTCTTCCTCTTACAACTCATTTGTATATAATTATTACCCTTTTTAGCTGTTTCTAAATGGTTTTACTTTTTAAATTCATATCATACTCAGATTTACCCCAATCTTTCTTATGAGCAACCCAATTATTAATAAGAATTTTAGACATATATTTTGCATTTTACACATATAAAAAGTAAATGGTTTGTCCTTATTGAATCCTTTGTAGTCAGTCTTTGATATATACCTTATGTTCCTCTTGCCTCTTGTATGTCAAATCTTCTGTTAAAACAGTCTTGGAAGTCTGACAGTTGATGAAATGTCCATTTTTTAAATACAGGATTATGCTTAACGTTGTTGGGTCTGATTTTTTTGGCTGGAGCCCCAGTTCTTTTGTTCTTTGATATATAGCGTTCCAAGACCTGCTATCCTTTAATGTCTCTGCTACTAGGTCTTGCATGATTCTAGTCATGGCACCATCATATTTAAATTGTTTTATACTTGTTGTTTTTAATATTTTATCCTTGAGATGGGGGTTTGGGAATTTGGTTATAATATTATTAAAGCTTTCCTCTTACAATCTCTTTTAAGTGCTTTGGGACAATTTTCTTTTATAATTTCTTTTATTTTGTATCAAGATTTTAGTTTTGATCATAGCTTTTAGTTTGTCCAATTATTTTTTATGTTTGCTGTTCTTGACCAATTCTCCAGATTTATTGTTTTTCTTATAAGATATTTCACTCTCTTCTATTTTTCATTATTCATATTTTGCTTAATTATTTCTTGATCCCATATCACTTCACTGGCTTCCCCTTGCCAAATTCTAATTTTTCAGGTGTCATTTTCTTCTTTAAGATTTTGGATCTCTTTTGGTTAACTTTCCTTGAATAATCTTGTTGTTCTTGGATTATTATTGATTTTTTAGTTTTTCCTCCATCTCTGTGATTTTATTTTTAAAAGTCTCTTTTAAAAGATATTCTTGGAGTTCTTTTTGATCATTTGGCATTACTCTTTGGGGTAGAAGCAGGTTTCTCTCCAAAGATGAACCCAGATGTTCTCTATTCACGTAACAGCTCTCTATGGTTGGATTCTTTCTCCTTTTTTATGGTAGTAGCTTAACTTTTATAATAACCTTTAGCACTGGAGCGTGGGGGATAGTGCCTCTTGCCCCAGATCTTCAGTTCTCCCCCTCTATCCTGGAATCAGAGGCAAACCTCCAATCTTTTGTAAGAGTCCACAGGCAGGGACTTTCTATCCCACCCACCCCCACCCCACCCCTTACCTCCCCTCCACTCTCCCCCCCGGCCCCCGCTTCTGTACTGATTGGACAGGGTTTGTTCCTTTTCAACCCCTGCAGCTCTCCACTGCACAGCTGCATCTGGCATTCTTTGTCAGAAGAGTTTCCCTTGATCTTCCCCAGCTCAGACATCCAATACCTTTCACTATGCTGGGGGTAAAATTTCCTGCGGCTACAGCCACAGTTTCCCAAACCAATTAACCCCTAGCCTGGCTGCCTGTTGTTAACTGGGACCCTAGCCTGTAGATATTTACTCTTTATAGGGAACAAACTTCAACCTGGGATTTTTCTTCTGATATTCTCAAATTGTCCCAGGGAGAATTTGTTCACCGTAAGGTGCTATGTTATCTCTTTTGTGGGATAAAATCTTGAGAGCTTGGAATTTTCTTATCTATTCCACTATATTCCCAGAATCCCCTCCTCATGGCTGTGTATTTTGAATCCTCTCTCATATACCCTCGTGCACATGGCAATACGATTTTTTGCCTTTTCCTATTTTGTATTATTTTAGTTTTGGTATTCAAGTTTGTTTCTTTTTTCTTTTCTTATTTTATATTTACATTTAAAATTTGAAAAATACAAATTAAAAAGAAACCTCAAAAAACAAACAAAAATTTAGGATCAGGTTTAGATTACCTTCAACTAGCTTATATTTCTTTCCTTTATATAGGAACCGTATTGAATTAGGTACATCTGCAAGAGGAAAAAATAGAGAAGGGGAAATGTACTGCAGAAGAGAAATGATCCCAGGTGGAACTCTGAGAAATAAGCAGGATAAGAGGTAGGAGAAAGATGATGCTATAACAAAGGAACTGAGACAAAGAAGTCAGAAAGGTAGGAAAAGACCTTAGAGAGGAGTAAACAAGGAAGAGGAGAGTATTCTGCCAGAGTAGATTGTTAACAGTGACAAAAACCAAAAGAAGTCAGCAGAATAAAGATTGAAGAGGAAAAAAGCCCTTCAAAAGTTAGTGGGAAACTAGGTAAAAATGTTCTGTTCTTGTGGTAATTTATTAATTGGAAATGACTCATATTCTTATTAATTTGGCAAAATTCTCTATATATTGGGATATGAGACCTTTGACTGAGAAGATGTCTATAAAATATTTTCTGATTTTCTGCTTTTCTTCGAATCTTGCCTATATTCATTTTATTTTTCAAAATGTTTTTAATTTAATCAAAATTATCTGATTTCCATCTCACATGCTCTCTATCTCATTTATTCATAAATTCTTTTCCTAAGCTCAGTATCAGTGTGGTGAAGGAGTTAGAGATCAGTTTGCAAGGAGATGGGAAGAGAGTAGGTGATGAGGGAGTAAAGTACAGAAGGTGTTTTTTTTTTTCATTTTTAATTATATTTATTTATAATTTTCAACAGTCACTTCTACAAGATTTTTAATTCCAAAATTTCTCTCCCCTCCATTTTCCAGGTCAGTTGTTTTTCCAGTGAGACATTTCACATAGTATTCCATTTTTTTCATTCTTATGATTCCATTTTATTTTTTCTTGATTTCTCATAAAGGCATTAGCTTCCATTTGCTCCATTATAATTTTGAATTAATTGTTTTCTTCAATGAACTTTTGGACCTTCTTTTCCATTTGGCCAATTCTGCTTTATGAGGCATTCTTCTCCTCATTGACTTTTTGTATCTCTTTTGTCATTTGGGTTAATCTATTTTTAAAGATATTATTTTCTTCAGTATTTTTTGGGGCATCTCCTTTAGCAAGCTGTCAACTCATTTTTCATGATTTTCTTGCATCAGTCTAATTTCTCTTTCAATTTTTCCTGTACTTCTCTTAGTTGATTTTCAAAACTCTTTTTGAGATCTTCCATGGCCTGAGACTTTTCATATTTTTCTTGGAGACTTTGGATGTACGAGCCTTGACCTTGTTGTCTTCCTCAGACTGTATGCTTGGATCTTCCTCTGGTGGTATGTTTTGATCTTCCTCATTGTATAAAAATACATTTTCACCAAGAAAGTAACCTTCCTTAGTCTTATTTTCCCCCTTTTTTTTCATTATTTCCAGCCAATTACTTGACTTTTAAGTGGTGGTTGTACTGCCCCAAATTTCAGGGGTTTTGTGCAGTTGTTTTTCAGAGATTTCTCTAGGGACCTGGGAGTTTTTAATCCCTCTGAAGTGGTATGATAAAGGAGAGGGGTTACTCCTCTCCCGGCCTGCACTCTTGTCTGTGAGTAACCACAAGAACTCTTTTCTGCCCTGAAACTGTGAGTAGTATTCTCTCTCCACAGCCTCCACAAGCTGTGCCGCACCAGCAGTCCTGGCCTTAGCACTGTCATCCAGGACTGTGGCACAGATCAGTCACTTAATTCCACCACTGTCTGTAGGATGAGAGCTCCAGAAGCAACTGTTGCTGCTACAGTTGCTGGCGCTGCCCTGGGGCTGGGGCCAGACCACATTCCTCTCTCACCCAGCTGAGAGAGCTTTCCCACTTACCTTTGAAGCTCTCTTTGGCATTTGTGGGTTAAGAATTCTGGAAACCACTACAACTGCCAGTGATTCAGCACACTGAGGCATGCTTCAGTCCCATCTTTGCCAGTGAAATCCATGCTAGACTGTACTCTACTCTGAGCCTGGTATACAAATGCTTCTTGATGCCCCTCCAGATTGTCTTGGCCTCGAAATCTGTTTCACTCTCATTTTGTGGATTCTTCTGCTCTTGAATTTGTTTAGAGTTATGTTACACAGATATTTCGAGGGGTTTGAGGGAGAGCTCTAGCAGGTCCCACTTCTACTCTGCCATCTTGGCTCCACCTCCAACCCCATGTGATTTTTTTCCTTTAAAAATACAAGCTATATTTTATTGTTTTTCCTAAAAATAAGCAGTCATTTTAATGCATATGGAGGAATCCTGCTCCTTCTATATGGCACTGTTTTGCAAGAATGAATAAAAATATAGCAAAAATACCCAATGCAGTTATGATATCTTCAAATTAATAATACAGTCTGCCATGATGAAAGATAAACTGTCCCTTAATGATTGTGTAGGACAGTCTTTGGTTCTTCTATGACATACAATCCTTTTGCATTTTAATAATGTTTTCATTTATATCATTGTGGTAAATTTTAGATTGCACTTTTGATTCTTTTTAGATTATTCTCTTCACATGTTTCTAAGTATCTTCCAATTTCATCAACAATTTCTTCATGATAATATTCCATTATGTTCAAATATATCACACACAAATCCCTTTGCCAGGAAATTGGTAACAATTATTATTGGAAATTTTTGCTGTCATAGAGTATTGCTGTGACTTTTTTGTGATGCCTTTTGTTTCTGTTTTTGAACTTTGTCAAAGTGAAATGTACACTGGAGAATATATTGCTAATGGCATATCAATTCATTCATTTGACAAGAAGATGAAACCAAAGTCCAAGTAGATTAATTCACCTCAAAGATCAGATACTCATTTGGACCTAGAACTATGTATTTCTGTGTTTATGTTTTGTCATAGGATTGAATCGAAGTATACAAATATTGAAGGTTTTTTCTTACAGAATTCCAAACTAATATGAAAACTATTTTTAGATAATTCTTTCCTAGAATTTTGGCTATAAAAAGGAAAACAAATATAGGATGATAGATTTAAGGAAAGGAGGGATCAAATGAGGGTTTCTAAAAAGATGTAAACATGAGACTATGGGAGAGCACAGGAAAACTAGCCAGAGTAGTGTGTTTTTCTTATATTCCTCCAAGATTATTTCCAGCCAATTACGTGACTTTTAAGTGGTGGTTGTACTGCCCCAAGTTTCAGGGGTTTTGTGCAGTTGTTTTTCAGAGATTTCTCTAAGGACCTGTGAATTTTTAATCCCTCTAAAGTGGTATGATAAAGGAGAGGGTTTACTCCTCTCCTGGCCTGCGCTCTTGTCTGTGAGTAACCACAAGATCTCTTTTCTGCCCTGAAACTGTGAGTAGTATTCTCTCTCTACAGTCTCCACCAGCTGTTTTATTCTTAAATGACATTTAATTTCTAAACATGACAAAGGAGGCATGAATTAAGAATGCTATAGTAGAGCACTGGAGCAGAATGTCAAAAGACTCATGTGATCGTGTGACCATTGGCAAGTTATATAGATTCCTTAGGCCTTGGTTTCTTCTAGTCAATTGAAGTTAGACAACTTTTTGTAACAAGATTGTTATAATTATATTTTCTTCGCAATTTGAGGAAGTTTTTGACACAACATACCTCAAACTTTCACATGGTAGCTGTGTTGCAGACATCTCTTAGCCAGAAGGGTTGGCAAAAATGGGATGGGATGGGACTGGATTTATGATTTCATCGACATAAGCAACTCCCAGTAGGAAAAATTCCATTACAATTATTGCTCTTTCTCTGCAAAGTATAGTGTTATAGAAGAGTTATCTATGGCCCTCTCTATACGGCCAAGTGGTTATCCGAGATCATGCAGCTGGTACATGTTCCATGAAGGACTTGAACCCTAGTTTTCTTCTCTTCAAGAATATCATGTCAAATTAAGAAAACCCAAGTCCACATCAATTTGTCTTTAATCTAAATTTCTGTAGTGTTGTTAGTAACATTCATACTTTCCAATGTTTTATATCCTCAATTATATTTTTATATGCCTTTATCTTGTCTCTGCATATGGATTGTAAACTCATCAAGGCCAAGTAGAATGTTTCATACAGGTTTAATTTCATATAGCACCATTCTATATACTAAAGAGTTACCAATCTTGATTTGTTGCTTACCTCAATACATGTTTATTGTGTGTTCTTCCTTCATTGTGAAGAAGACCATGCCATCAGAGAAATAATGACATGGTTGCACTTGACTTTGTTTTGACTGAGGGAGGGTTGTGCAGGTCACCAGCCTCACTTCTCCTCCAGAGCCATCTGAATCAAGTGACCAGATATTCATCAGGATGACTGAAGATGACCCAGGATAAGGCAATTGGGGTTAAGTGACTTGCCCAAGGTCACACAGCTAGTGAGTGTCAAGTGTCTGAAGTAAGAATTGAATTCAGGTCCTCCTCACTCCTGCACTGGTGCTCTATCCACTGTACCACCTAGCTGTTTATTAAGTGCTCACTGTATGACTAATATGAGGTCTCAGAAGAGCATCACACATTTTCAATAAGATATTTCTCTAAGAGAGAACTGGTAGAGAATAAAAAAGGGCTTAATTATTCTTTAAAGTATTAAATGCCCTTAGCAGTGATCAGATTTCTTGGTTTATTGAAAGTTCCTTAGATCCTGCCATTTGGCATGTGGAGACATTTTACTTAGCAGGATTTGCCTTGTTCTGCTGTGATAAGCCATAAAAGAGAAACTATTTTGCTGGTGCAATAAAACCTCAAGCATAAACAGCCTCTAAAAATCTTCCATATGATTGCAGGGGAATTATTTTAGTATAAAAGTAGAGCATTTTTTTTTTCCTGGAGGGGGAGAAAAAGAAAAGAAAGGCAAGAGGAGGGAAGAAAGGGTATACATTTAAAAGCTTCATGCCTCTGATAGAAAACTTGCAATCTATTTTTGGGGGGATAGGGCAATAAATGATTTCAAATTGCGGTTTCAGAATAATGAAGTTAAAAGTCTAGCTCCACCTTTCATGGCAACTAGATTTCTGGATGGTCCTTTGATAGTCCTTCTTCTGGTCACTGTGTCTCTGGGCATGCACCTTATCAAATACACTGTAGGGAGGGCAATTACATTTAATATAACTTTGCTCATCCTAAAGATCTCCTTGATTTAAGCTGAAACAATTAGATTAAAAGTTGTGGCTTTTAAATGAAGAGATACAGTGTTTAAACCATAAAAAAAAAGTCATTTGGCCTGCCATTTTAAGAAATTGGGGAAAAATTCACCAAATCCAAATAACGCCTAATGAGAGGGCAGGGTCATGGCCCTTTGTGATTACTTCAGTTTATGAGGTTGAATGTTTCTTATTCCAATAGCTTCCTACCTGGGAGGAAGGTGAGAATGAATATCTGCTAATTATCTCTTAGTTGAAGTGAAAATAACAGTTCAATGGGAAAATAATCCTTGTGATTCAGAGACAGTGAGAGAAACATAAAAGAGAAAAAAAAAAACTAAATTGGTCAGACAAGTGTGAGAAACCACACTAACATATAGGAAAACAGCACTAAAAGATATTGGAGCTCATTATACTCTATGAGGGCAGGAATTGGTTTTGTTGGTGAAATTTCTTTGTATCTGCAGTATTTACCATAGTGCTGGGCACACGGTGTTTAGTTAATATTTGTTGAGTGACTGAGATCAAATCAATGACTAGTGCTGATGTTAGTGAATTAATTGTGAAATACACATCCTTCTTCTCAGTAGAGAGATGGTTAAGCTACAGGTAAAAAAACGAATGAGACATACACTGGCAAATGTAGTCAAAGAATTTATATAATTCCTTGAACAAATAATGGTTTTCTTGTATATGGGACGAGTGAATGAGAAAAAGACAGAAATGTAAAAAAAAAATTATCACTAAAATCTTTTGACATTCAAAATTAAAAAGGAGAAAAGTGAGAAAATTTGTTTTTAGTCATTATACTCATATACCATGTCAAAAATGTTTGTGTGCTGAGTATACCGGAAAAAAAGACAATTAAAGGATAAACAATTATTGAGTACTTAGCCTGTACTAGACACTGTTAAGCACTGGCGGGAAACCATAAAGTGAAGATGTATTGAAGAAAGGAGACATTTGTAGCAGGAAGACCAGTTAGGGAACTTATCATAGTGCAGGTGAGAGGTGAGGTTGACCTGAACTAGGGTACTTGCTGTTGTTGACGGATATGTGGCCTAAAAGGGTGTAACTCTTATTACTTGAAAAGTAGCCAAATAATTGATAGCTTTTTTCAACTTGCCTGAAATCTACCTTTCCATCCTTAAAACCAAGCATATTGTGAGACTCAAATAAATATGTAAAGTATTTTGCAAATCTTAAAGATTTCCAAACTTTATAGGTCACAGTTATTATTATTGTTATGATAATTAACCTCCAGTCATCAGGCCTTTTCCCTCTTACTGACTTAATCCCTTAGTCTCCTGTTTCACACTTGTTGGGCTAAAGCTACATTTATAGAACAGTACAGGAATGTGCAGGCAAACCCTTAGCAACTAGGCTCAAAAACGATAATCAATCTGTCTACGTCATACACACACACACACACACACACACACACACACACACACACTTTTAAGTTTAATCTACATTATTAACACCTTCTTAAATCTAGACAATCAAAACTATAAATCAGGCCCTGATATGTAAGAACTGATGGTTTCTGAGGTCTAAATGATCACAATGAAACTCTTAACAATAGACTTTCCAAGCCACTTATAGATGGCTCCAGCACAACCTTGCTTATAGTTCCTTTGGTACTCTAAGCAACAGATATAATGCACTAATCACCTTTATCCAATTTTATGCTGCTTTTGCCTCACCCTAAGTGAGTACCTGATGGGCCTTGGCCTAAAGGGCCCAAGGTCTCCCAGTGCATCCTATGTCATCTCCAGTCATCCTGAGGAATATCAGGTCTCCGGATTCAGGTGGCTCTGCAAAAGTGAGGCTGGTGACCTGCACAGCCCTCCCTCATTCAAAACAAAGTCAAGTGCAAGTCATGTCATCATTTCTTTGATGGTATGGTCTTCTTCAACAGTGAAGGACAAACACAATCTTGTGAGTTGATGCAACTGACTGAATGCTAGCTGGGTAACTCATTTTCTCCTCCCCTGTCTGCCTCCCCCTCCCCTTCCTTCTCCTCTCCAGAGGAAGGAAAACTTGGATGGCCAAAAGATGCCCAGTTGGCTTGGGCTTTACTGGCTCCTTTCCTATTTTCCTTCCTCTACTCCCCTCCCCTCTCCTCTGCTCCCGACCCCTCCTATCCACTCCCATCCCATCTCCTCTACTGTCCCCTGTTCTGTCCTTTCCCCAAACCTTTAACCTACTGCACTCTGAAACTGGGATTCCATTGGGATCCTCTTAGCTTGAGAGTGTTTATCAATAGTAACTGTTACTGTCAACCACCCAGCCTGATGTCTTTCTTTTTCTTGACCTCATTAAAGGGTCCATGCCCTGGCTACTTCTTAAACAGGCCTATTCAATGAATGGGCATTGCCTCACCCTAAGTGAGTGCCTGCAAAGACCTTGGTCTAAAGGACTCAAGGTTTCCCAGTGCATCCTGGGTCATCTCCAGTCATCCTGAGTAATATCAGGTCTCTGGATTCAGATGGCTCTGGAGGAGAAGTGAGGCTGGTGACCTGCACAGCCCTCCCTCACTCAAAACAAAGTCAAGTGCAAGTCATGTCATCTTTTCTCTGATGGCATGATCTTCTTCGCAACAAAAGACGAACACAATGCCCTTTTCCATACATTCTGCCATTATACTTATGACCCATCTCCCAGTTTTTGTATTTTAAAATTCTGTTCCTTGAAGGCCTACCTTAAGTGTATCTCCTATGCTACAAGTTATTCTTCTTATTGGGAATTTTACATACTAATTATTTCAAACTTTCTTCTGTATTTAATCATTTTTCTAACCAGAATTATTGTTATTTGTGTACATGTGTCTTCTACCCGTAAAACTGTAAACTCTTCAAGGACAGAGACTAGGTTATTTTTTCATCTTTGTAATCCCAGTGCTTAGAAGAGTGCCTTGTTAGTTGTAAATGGTGAATAAATATTTAACTGAAGTCAAATTTATTATTAAATATTAAATATAATATTAAATATATTATTTATTAATATAATAAATTATACATTTAAATATATTATTAAATTTACTAATATTATTAAATATAAATAAAATTTGTTAAATATTATTTGTATTATATATTATTGTATATAATATATCTTATATCTTATATTGCAAATTAATTTATATTATATTATTTATTAAATATAATAAATATTTTGCTGAAGTTATTTCACTGGGGGTGAAATAGCTGAAAGGTGGGGAGTCTTGGGCTACACTAAAAATTATAGAACTTTTCTTACATAAAGCACAAGTAGGGACTTGCACATAAATGGACGGCAATGAATGGAATGTCAAGCCCTGAGTCAGGAAGACCCGAGTTCAGATTCAGCCTAGAGACTTATTACCTTGGGGATGCTGGGTTTATCTCGGTGTTCTTGTTTGTCTCAGTGTTCTCATCTGTAAAATGGGGATAATAATAGCACCTACCTCACAGGGTTGTTGTGAGAATCAAATGAAAAATTGAATATGCTCTTAGCATAGTGCCTAGCACATAATAAGTAATATTTAAATATCATCATCATCATTATCATCATCATCATCATCATCGTCATCATCATCATCAGTCTTCATTATTATACTGTGATTTGAAGAATGTCAGGAAAGTTGCCCCAAGATGTTTTACACACTGTTTTGGAATAGTGCCTGAAGTTTCTTCTTGGTCTAAAGTGTTGCATTTCTGGTGTTCCCCCTAAAAGAGAAAGAAAAAATCTATTTTGGAAAAGTAACAATAAGCTATAATTAGCCATTATCACTTTGTCAAATTAGAGATAGGTTACAGGTTGTTTGGGCAGTTCTTGAGGGAATGCAAGGGCAAAGCTTAATAGAAGGAAGTCTGGGGAAAAGTTACAAGTTCTCAGTGCTATGCAGGAAGGGCAGAACTGCATAGAATATTTGAGTGCAAATTTATGTCTGCAAGAGGGAGAAGGAAGGGGAAAGGCATTGCAAAGATTTGGGATGGTAGGGGAGATGGAATTGAATAAGGGGACAGAAGCAAAAATAAGTGTTTTTTTTCCTATTGTTGTTAAAGCTTCTCCACAGCGAGATGCAAAACTCTGCAACTGAGAGGTGCAATGTCTCATTTCCCATGCCCCTCCCCTTCCAAAAATCCCTGTTGAAGAAATGCACTATTCAGTGCTTGCTACCAGGCTAAGGATGCTAAGAAAACAGTTGGTTTCAATATTTAAAAGACTCCTTAATCAAATTATAAATGCTCTATTTCTCTCCATTGCTGCCATAATGAACTCTAATTAATACTGATTGTAAGCATGGATCTTTGAACCAAAACTTGGTCCCTTTTATAAAGAGCACAATTCCTGAGGCTTTTGTCAACCTGCGTGTAGTGACCACTCAGGCATCTGAATGCTGTAGCAGGAAGAGAGGTACCTAGTTGTAAAGAAGAAGATGCTAGCAAGAGGGAGAGCCAGTGTAATAAGAGGAAGTCAATGAAAACTATATTCAGCCAAAAGCTATGCAAAGGGATCCAGGATTATTTTTAAGTTATTTGCTTAGGAAATTTTACATTTTTTAAGTAAATCTGTTCTAAGTTCATTTAAATCCTGAGCTTTTTTGTGTTTCCACAAGTTTCTATCCCACAGGAGATATCATGAGTCAAGTTTATGAAATGCAGCTAAGAAATGATGCCATTAGTGTTTCAATTTTCGATGGCAATAAAGAGAAGAGAAAGTTGTAGTCCTAACTAAATACATAATATTGCCTACCATTTGAATACTCCTTATACTTTTCAAAAGCACTTTTATGGGTATTATTTCACTTTGTCCTCACAGCAACCTTATGAAATGAGTTTTACTGTTCCATATGGAAGATGTGAAAACTAAAGCCATGAGAGATTAAGTACCTTGATGAATGCTACATAATTATTTAGTGACACAGTCAAAGCTGGAACAGAGATCTCTTCATTCCTAGTCTAGTTTGTTTTGTTTTCTAATCCTTCTTGAGGAAGAGATAAGGGAGATTAACCAATCACAAAAGTGGAAAAAAGTACTATCTAGATTGATTTATTTGATTAGCACTTTCTGAGTTGTTTATGATTTCACGAGGATTTATGCTGTCTATGAGCTGATGAGGTCATAAAATAAGATGTGGCCCTAGTCTTTAAGGCATTAGTTACCCATTGGAAGAGATAACAGTGATAGCAAAAGGCTATTCTTTGTATGACCTATATTTAATTATACCAGATTATCATTATATGATATTGAAGAGCATACAATGGTTCCACTCTGTCTGCCATATCAGGTCACAACTCTTGTATATGGTCATTCAGGTAAAGCCCATGACCCATTTCCATTTCAGCATCATCATTAGCATTATCATTATCTACATGTAAAATGGCTTCCCTCTTTGCTTTCATATATCCTGATGCTCATTTTGTAAAGTCCAATTCAAGTCCTTTCTTTGAAGTTTCCCCAAAGCACTTCAGATTTTATTAATCTATCTCACCATTTTCTAAATAACTCTTGCACTTGGGATCTATTACACATAATTTATCACTAAATTATTTCTCTACAAAATCACATTAGGGAATACCAGCCAAGATGGCAAAATAGGAGAAAGCAGTACAGGCCAGCTCCCTCTAACAACAGGCTGATAAAATATACCAGATTAACTCCTGATCAGGAAATCAAAGGGAAAATCACATTGTCATTTCCTATTACAGAGTGGCATAGACAAAGAGATAGACAACTTTGGATACCGAGGATGCTGTTTAGTGAGGAGGCTACCAGGTGGATCCTTTCAATACAGAGACTGAACTACAACCTGGGACTGTGTACAGGGGCAAGAAAAAGCATAAGATCAAGCATGAAGAGAATTAATCCTGTCCAAGGAAGAAATAAAGGTGTCAATTGGTAGCTGTCATTAAAAGCCACCGTCAGAGTCACAGATTCAGTATGGACTGAAACAATGATCTATATGTTGAATTGGTTGTCCATGTCAGGGAGTGATAACTACCTTGAGGCTGTTCTCTAAATAAAGAATAAAAATAGAATTGAGAAATCTATATACCTCTTATAGCTCAAGAAAAAGTGAGATCTCAGATCCAGTCTTTAGTCCAATCTGAAGTCTATAATGGAATAAACAGAACAAGGAGCTCAGACTAAGGTTGAGACTGTAGTTCTCTTGCTCTGAATAACCTCTCTGCTAGAAAAAGGTGGCTGGAACCACCAGCAATTCACTGACCATTCAACAATGGCAAACTTAGATAAGAAGGCTAGTAGTTAAACTTTACCTTTTATCAGACAGCTTGGGATAAAATTGAAACTTTCAGTTCTCTAGCCTAGGTAGCCTGAGATCCTTAAAGAACACACAATACCTAGAGAAAGCAGGTACAAAACCCAAGAGGATACAGAATAGGATCAATAATAGAAAAGATATCCACTTTAGAAGTATCCAGAACCTGTACCTTACCCAAAGTGCAAATTCCAGCAGTAAAGATATAAGAATGGTTTTAAATATCACCATGCAGAGATGCTATGGCTATGTGGATGCCCAAGAGAGAAACCTGGAAGAAGAGAATAATATCAAAAATCATTTTCAAACAAATCTGTAGTGAAAACACATCTTGGACACAAGTTAAGCTAGGATTCCTTTAAGAAATGAAAAGAGAACTTTAAAAAGAGCTGAGAGTTGAAAAATATCTTCACAAATAAAATAAAAGTGCAAAAGAATTATAAAAAGAATAAGAAATATGTAAAAAAAAAAAAGAAAATTAACAGTTTATCACTGGAGAAAAAGAAACCCAAACAACTGCCTCCTTCATCAGAGAGGTAACCATAAATATTAGAGTCAAAGAATGAAAAAAAAAAAGAAAGGTTGGGGTAGAGCTGAATATGATGTGATGCTACAAATAAACTGTTTGGAAAAGATGAAAAAGAGTAGTTGTCTCAAACAAATGAGGTGTGAGAGGAAGAATTGACAGAGAGAAATTAGATAGTGGAGGAAGACTGATAGTTCTGGAACCCTACTCTCATCAGGAATGTATTAAAGACAGAGCAATACATACCTACCTAGGGCATAAAAGTCTTCTAAATTCAGGAAAAAAGGCTAGGAGGACACTGGGGGGAGACAGGAGAAGAGAAGAATTTTTGGATAGGCAGAGAGGATAAGGTATGGTTAAGTAATAGTAGGGTAAGGGAGTGGGTAGAAGTAAAGTAGAGCAGTTATGAGGGACATGAAATAAAAGATATACAAAAAAATAAAATCAGGAGTAGAATTTATTAGAGGAAAAAAACAGGGATAACAATTATGATTTCAAAGTTAAAGCAAAAACAGATTTAATCAAAAGAGAAAAATAGGGAAACTACACTATATGTCAGCCACATTCATCAGCATTGTTTTAGACTAAAATAACTAGATAGCATAAAGTTGGAATATTGCTGTGTTATAGGAAATGATGAGTTGTTGGACTTAGAAAAATATGGAAAGACGTGTACTTACAAAGGAAGACATTAACCACACTCAGAGAAACAGAAGATAAACAAGTATAGTCTTATGTAGATGCATCTATATATGAGTATGATTATAGATATCTAAGTAGATGTATGTGTATGTAAGGGTAGGTATGTATGTGTATATCTATCTCTATATATGCATGTATATACATGTAAGTATGGACATATGTGTATATGTACATATGTGCATATGTGTATGCATACACATACTGTATCCATATATGTGCACACACCTATATAGGTGTGTGTATGCGCCTCTGTGCATGTGTGTGTGTGTGTGTGTGTGTGTGTGTGTGTGTGTGTGTGTGTAATCCCTTCAAGGGGGTGGCAAGAGAGGGACAAGAAAAGGGGGGGGAATAAAGTAAAAAGTGCACAAAAGAGAAAAAAGAGAACTTAAAAGGAAGCAAAGAAAAGATGGAGGACTCAGAACACAATGTACAGTATTTATTATATATGCTTTCTTGAAATGGAAATACATTGCTATATATTTGGAATCATCTCTTATATTCTGCTGTGCACTTGGCAATTTTTTTTCTTTTTTTTCTTTTGTATTTAAGTTTATAATATTTTTTTCTTTTCTTATTGGGTATTTGTTTTAGTATTTCAGTTTAAAACTAATTTTAAAAAGAAAAAAAGAAGATAATATTGGTGGAAAACAATTTGAAATTATCTCCCAAAATTGCTAAGTTGTTCATAACCTTTGACCATTATTAGCCCAAATCCCGTGAAGAGCAACCAATAAGTAAGAGGATGTATATGTCCTTGCAAACTTCTTAGTACAATGCCTTGCACAGTGCTTTTCCATCATAGCCCACCATTTGGGAGAACTACTAATCAAGTTATTGTTAAAATACTATTCTGCTGCAAAAAAAAAAAAAAAAAATGAAGAAAAAGACTATTTCAGAGAAACCTTAGAAGACTAGTATAAACTGAGGAAGAGGTAAGTGATAGAATTAGGAGAAAATAATTACAGAATAATAGTATTGTAAAGATAAAACAACATCAAAAGAAGCCGCAACTCTGAAACTAAAATCAAACATGATCTGTAATGGGTAAAAACTAGAAGTCTTTCCAGTGAGATCAGGGGTAAAGCAAAGATGTTCATTATTATTCAGCATTGTACTAGATATTCTAGCTTTGATAATAAGGCATGAAAAAGAAGTTGAAGGGATGAGAATAAAGCCGTAAGATAATAAAACTTTCACTATTTCTTGATTATATGATAATATGCTTAGAAAATCCTTAGAGAATCAATCAACCAAAAACTAGTCAAAACATTTTACAGCTGTAGCAAAGTTGTAGGTATTAAATAAGCCCACATAAATCATCATCATTTCTATATACTACCAATAAAGAGATAGAAAGAGAAATTACATTTAAAATAACTGCAGACATTATAAAATACTTGGGAGTCAGCTTGCCAAGACATACACAGAACCTATATAAAGAGATTTAATGACATCTAAACAAATGGAAAAATATTACTTGCTCATAGGAAGACCAAGTCAGTATAATTAAAATGACAATTCCGCCTCTATTAATTTACTTTTTAATTGTCATACCTATCAAAATATTAAATAATTATTTTATAGAGATAGAATGTATGATAATAAAATTCATATGAAAGAATAAAAGATCAATAGTATTGAGGGAATCATTAGAAAAAATATGTGTGAAGAAATGCAGACCAGCCATACCAGATTTCTAATTTTACTACCAAGTGGTAATCATCAAAATAATTTGGTAGTGAATAAGAGCCAGAGTTAGTGGTTGATAAATGGAATAAATTAGATAAAAAGTGTAGAAAAATTAGTGTCTGTAGACATTTTGTGTCAGACAAACTCAAAGATCTAAGTTTTGGGAGCAAGAATTCATTATTTCACAAAAACTGTTGGAAAAAAATTGACAGCAATCTGTCAGAAACTAGGCATAGACAAGCATCTCATACTATATGTGGAAATAAAGTCAAAATGGCTATCATTAAACATAAAGGGAGATATCAGAAGCAAATTCAGAGAGCATGGAGGAAAACTGTAAGATATACGGATAATGGAAGAATTTAAAACCAAACCAGAGACAGAGAGAAAACTGAGAGGTAAAACGGATAGTTTTGATTATCTCAAATTAAAATAATTTTTCACAAACAAAAGTAATTCAGCCCAAATTAAAAGGAAAGCATAAAATGTGGAGGGAAATTATAGTAACTTTTTTTGATATAAGTTCCATATCTGAAATACACAGGGAAATGAGCTAAATTTATAAAAATATGAGAACCATTCTCCAACTGATAAATGGTCACAGGATGAAAACAGGCAGTTTACAAAAGAAAAAAATCAAGGTTATCAATAACCACATAAAAAACTGCTATAAATGATGAAAAAGTAGAGACATTGGAATCTAAAGAACCACTTCGGAGGTACCACCTCACATTTATAATGTTGGTGAATATAACATATAAGAAAAAATGACAAATGCTCAGGGAGGGGGATGCTAGAAAAAAAGTGTACTAAAGCACTGTTGGTGAAATTGTGAACTGGTCCAAACATTCCACAGAGCAATTTGGAACTATGTCAAAGGGCTAAAAATTTTTGCTGATCTTTTGACTTAGCAATACCATTACTGTGTCTATATCCCCAAAGCATCAAAGAACAGGGGAAAAAAACAAAACAAAACAAAACATATTTATAACTGTTCTGAGGAGACACTCATCCATTGGGGAATGGTAGAGCAAGTTGTGCTATACATTTGGGATGGAATACTATTGTGCTATACTAAGTGATGAAGGGGTTAATTTTGGAAAAAAAAACAGAAAAGACTTAAAAGTGAAGTAAGTAGAGCTAGAAGGATATTTTACAAAATAAAAACAATATTCAAACACTACTCAAATGTAAAAAAAGCAAAAAAACAAAAAACAACTTATCTACTCTGATCAATACAGTGACCAATAACAATTGAGGGATTCATGGTGAAAATTTCTGTCTACCTACAGAGAGTGAACTGATTGCATACTGGAACATTTTCCTTATTTTATTTTTTTCTTTTCCAACATGCTAATATGGAAATAGTTTTTGCATGACTTCACATATGTAAAGAGTTTAATATTCCTCACATTTTCAATAAGTAGAGGAGAAAAAAGCATTTGGAACCCAAAATTTAAAAAAAAAACCCAAACAGTTAAAAAAGAAAGAATTTGCATCTCTGATCAATGAAATAACCAAAGATGCTTCCAGAGGATGAATGATGAAACATGTTGCCTATTTTCTGATGGAGAAGTGATGGATTCAAAATGCAGATTGAGACATTTTTTAATATGACTGATATGGGGATTGGTTTTCTTTTACTATGTATATTCATTATGAGGTCTACCTCTCACAATGGGTATTGATAGAAAAGAAAATGTATTTTTGTTCATTGAAAAATAATCAATACAATTTTTAAAAATCACATTGGATTTCTCTAATGTAACTGAATTCCTTGAGGGAAAGCATCATATCTTGTTGTACATTTCTGTATCCCCTGCAATTACTATCATTTAATCAGCAATCATTTAATAAAGTGCCTACTGTCTGTTTCGGGGCCAGCAGAGTAGGTACAGTGATGCCTCTGCAGTCAGCAAGACCTAAATTCAAATTTGACCTCACAGGCTGACTAGCTGTGTGACCCTGGGCAAGTCATATAACCCAATTTGCCTCAGTTTCCTCATCTGTAAAATGAGCTAGAGAAGGAAATGGCAAACTATTACACTATTTTTCCCAAGAAAACCCCAAATGAGGTCACAAAGCCAGACATGAGTGAAATGAATAAACAAGAAAAATCTGTTTCAGGCACTGGGAAGACAAAGACAAATATAAAACACCCACTGCCCTCAAGGGCCTTACATGTTATCAGGTTAAAGCATAAACCCACATACAGGTAGATACAAAGTAGATGTAAAGTAAATCTATGATATATAAATCTCAGATAAATTTCAGACATCTACAGTAAGAACAGGAGAACACCAAATGTTACTGATAATTTGAGATGATGTGGTTAACTGTACAGTTTTACTAACATGATTACTTGAGGAATTCACTAAGCTTCTTTGCCACCCTGTCCACCTTCTTTCATTGCGTTTTCTTATCCCCACATCATTTACCTCTGTGCCTCACTACCCATGCTGCTTGTCTGTATAATTTCAGTGTCTATCTCCCATATGACTGTACCTTTTTAGGTATAATTGCAACCTTACTTCTCATTGTCTTTCAATTTTTTCCTGGTAAGGAAATCCCAGCAAAAATTGTAATTCATGATGTCACAAATTTATTAGCAATTCAGACTCTGAATACATCTGGTCAGGTGACAAACAAAATTGAGAATTGAAGTGTATTGTAGATATTTTGTTGTCTAGAAACTTAAATTCAATTCAAATCAACAGATGCATAATAAATACCTGCCATATACAATGTGCTCTCTAAAGTCCTACATTTTTAAGGACTAGATAAAAGACCATTTCCAGGAGAGAACACTTTCTTCTTGGAGTTTACAGGATGAGAAAGGAATCAGTGAACATGCAAAAAGTGACCCATGAAAGAAGAGAAGCATCTTGAAAAATAGAGAGAAAAGAGTACATCACACCAGTGCTGGACTATTCATACAAATGAATGGAGGAACAAAAGATCAGGGTAAGCTCAGTGGGACTCTTGAAATGCATGCTTGGGGAATGGCATGAGACTGTGTCAAGAAAGCCCCGTTACGGAAACAGTCAGGAAGATGGTGGAGCAGAAAGACACACATACACAGGGACTCCCCACAGCCCATAAAATACCTGTAGAGAGGGACTCTCAACAAATTCTGGGGCAGCAGAAGTGGAGAACAACAGAGTGGAGGAGATTTCCAGCGCAGGGGGACTTGAAAGATCCATGGGAAATATCGGTTGCACTGGACATAGAGCAGAGCCCAGCCCAGCCCAGCCTTGGGGCTCGTGAACAGCCTTTGAGGGCGGAATCTCTAGTTGTGGAATCCCCAGTCCTAGTAGCAGCGGTTCCCAGATCCTTCAACCCACAGGTCAGTGACGGGTTATTTTCAGCTGGCCAGGAAGGAAGAAGGGCCTTCCCATAGCTCTGGCAGCAGACAGCGGCCACAGAGGCTGCACAGCAGCCTGTACAGACTGCTCCATTGTTGGAACATAAAAACCCCTGGGGCCACTGAAGAGCTGAGTCTTATCTCAGCCTTGTGTGGAGGCCCTAGGGGTGCTGGTCTTTGTCTCATACTGAATGGTGGCCCTGCCCATCCAGCTTATCTGAAAATCAGCCCCCAGTGCTGCCTTGGGAACTGGAGGCCAGGAGGCGGTGGTAACCGCTAAGATTCTGGGCACAAAAATCCCTCTCTGCGCATGTAGAATCCACCAATCACCTCCTGAAAGAGATCCAAAAAGAGAAACTCCTAGGAACATTGTGGCCAAATTCCAGAGTTCCCTGGTCAAGGAGAAAATATTGCAAGCAGCTAGAAAGAAACAATTCAAGTACTGTGGAAATACAATCAGGATAACACAAGATGTAGTGGCTTCTACATTAAGGGACTGAAGGGCATGGAATATGATATTCCAGAAGTCAAAGGAACAAGGACTAAAACCAAGAATCACCTACCCAGCACAACTGAATATAATACTTCAGGGGAAAAAATGGTCTTTCAATGAAATCGAGGACTTTAAAGCATTCTTGAAGAAAAGACCAGAGCTGAAAAGAAAATTTGACCTTCAAACACAAGAATGAAGAGAAGCATAAAAAGGTAAACAGCAAAGAGAAGTCGTAAGGGACTTACTAAAGTTGAACTGTTTACATTCCTACATGGAAAGACAATATTTGTAACTCTTGAAACTTTTCAGTATCTGGGTAGTTGGTGGGATTGCACACACACACACACACACACACACACACACACATAGAGAGAGAGAGAGACAGAGCACAAGGTGAATTGAATAGGATGAGATCATATCTTAAAATAATGAAATTAAGCAGTGAGAGAGAAATATATTGGGAGGAGAAAGGGAGAAATGGAATGAGGCAAATTATCTCTCATAAAAGAGGCAAGCAAAAGAGTTTTCAGTGGAGGGAAAAAGTGGGGAGGTGAGAGAAAAAACATGAAGCTTACTCTCATCACATTTAACTAAAGAAAAGAATAAAATGCACACTCATTTTGGTATGAAAACCTATCTTACAATACAGGACAGTGGGAGAAAGCAGATAAGCAGGGTGAGGGGGATAATGGAAGGGAGGGCAGTGGGAAGAGGGAGAAATTTTGGGGAGGGATAGGATCAAAAGAGAGAATAGAAGCAATGGGGGACAGGATAGGATGGAGGGAAATATCGTTAGTCTTACACAACACGACTAATATGGAAGTCATCTGTAGAACTACACAGATATGGCCTATATTGAATTGCTTGAGTTCCCAAAGGGAATGGGTGGGGAGGGAGGGATGAAGAGAAGCTGGAACTCAAAGTTTTAGGAACAACTGTTGAGTATGTTCTTGCAACTAGGAAATAAGAAAATACAGGTAATGGGGTATAGAAATTTATCTTGCCCTTCAGGATAAAAGAGAAGATGGGGATAAGGGAAGGGAAGGATGTTAGAAGGGAGGACATATTGGTGATAGGGGTAATTAGAATGCTTGGCATTTTGGGGTGGGGGGAGGGGAGAAATGGGGAGAAAATTTGGAACCCAATATTTTGTGAAAATGAATGTTGAAAACTTAAATAAATAAATTTAAATAAAGAATAAAAAAAAAAAAAAAAGAAAGCCCTGTTACACTTTAGTATCACTCTCACTTCTTACAAGTCCTAATAAAACCTTGGTCATCTCTATTTACTGTCCCCTCACTTCCTACAAGTATCATGGTCAGGGTGGCCAAACCGAAGAAAGAGTCAATAGCTCAAGGGCTCTGAGGAAAGTGTATAGCAAAAATATGTCACCTTACTTCCCATAAAAACTATTTTCATATTGCCTCACAAATAAACCTATTGACTGCTCTCTGACATTCCTTCAGTACAGAAAAAAAAATCCTTCATTCCACAATTTATTTTTTTCATTTATTTAGTTAAATAGTTCTTCAATCATATATTAAAAAATTACCATTCAATTTTTTAAAAAGAATTTTAGTTCCAATTTCTCTCCTTTCCTCCCTTTACCTTTCCTTTAGAAGGCAAGTAATTTGATATTGATTATTTATGTGAGGTTATATAAATTATATTTCCAAAATGTCCATTCTCAAAAATAAAATTAAGTTTAAAGAAAGTATGCTTCAATATCCATTCAGTGATCCTCAGTTCTCTCTCTGGAGGGGGATAGCACTTTTCATTATGGAGACTTCGAAATTGTCTTGGATCATTGTCTTGATCAGAATAGCTAAATCTTAAACAGGTCATTATCACTGCAATATTACTGTTACTGTATAAGATGTTCTCTTGCAGCTGCTCATTAGCTTACCATTGATTCATCTACATCTTTCCAACTTTTTCTGACACCATCACTGTCATTTCTTATAGCAGAATAATGTCCCATCATAATCATAAACCACAAGTTGTTTAGTCATTCCCCATGTGATGGTCATCCCCTCGATGTCAGTTCTTTGCCACTACAACAAAAGTTGCAGCAAAATTTTTTGTACAAATGTTTTCCCCCCTTTTCTTTGATCTCTTAGGGATACAGAACTAGTAGTGATATTACTGAGTCAAAAGTTGTGCATAATTTTAGAACCGATAGGGGTCACATGGTAACTCTGAGATATTTTAATTTTCATTTCTCTAGTCAATAGTGATTTAGAACATTTTAATCGTTTTGATTTTGAAATTGCTTTTTTATATTCTTTGTCCATTTATCAACCAGAGAATAGCTCTTATTTTTGTAAATTAGATTTAATTCACAAATATTTGAGAGGTGAGACTTTCAGAAGAGAAACTGTAAAAAATAAATAAAATAAAATTTCTCCCAGTTTCTACTTTTTTTTAATTTTAGTTGCATTTGTTTTGTGAAAAAGATGTTGTTTTTTTTTTTTAAATTTCATGTGATCTAAATTATTCATTTTACTTCCTTTGATCCTTTTATCTACTACTTTCTTGGTCACAAACCCTTCCCTTATCCATAGATCTGACAGGTTAATTTTTCCATGCTCCCCTAATTTACTAATAATATCACTCTATGTCTAAAATTAGTTATTAATTTTGACCTTATTCTAGTATATGGTGTGAAATGCTGTTGCATGCTTAATTTCTTCCGAATTGCTTTCCAGTTTTCCAGCAATTTTTATTGAGTTCAGTGCTTACCTCAAAAGCTTAGAATTTCAAGTTCATCAAACATTCAATTATTATTGTGTACTTAATTTATTCAACTGATCCACCACTCTATGTCCTAGCCAGTAACAGACTGTTTTGATGATTACCTTTTTGCAATATAATTTGACATCTGGTACTGCCAGTCTGAATTCCTTCACATTTTTCCCTTGATATTCTTGACCCTTTGTTCTTTCAGGTAAATTTTGTTATTTTTTTCTAGCTCTTTAAAATTATTCTTTGATAGTTTCAACGGTGGCTGGCTAGGTGGCACAGTAAGTAGATGCAGTGTTGGACCTGGAGTCAAATCTGGCCTCAGGCACTTACTAAATATACAACCTTGGACAAGTCATGTAACTCTGGTTGCCTCAGTTTTCTCTACTACAAAATGATCTGGAGAAAGAAATAACAAGCCACTTCAGTAGCTTTGCCAAAAGCAAAGCAAAAAGGAATCATGAAGAGCCAGAAACAAGTGAAAACAACTAAGCAACAAGAAACAGGTTTAGTTTGCATGACACTGAATAAATAAATTAATATAAATAGAATTGTCATTTTTTAAATTTTATTGACATGGCCTACCCATGAGCAATTAATATTTTTTCCAATTCTTTAGACCTTATTTTATTCATGTGAAAATTGTTTTATGATTATGTTTATATAGATCCAGAGCTTATCTTGGCAGGTAGACTCCTGAGTATTTTATATTGTCTTATTTATATTTAAATTTATTTATATATAATTACATCAAATTTTAGCTGGAATTTCTTTCTCTTTCTATCTCTTCCTGCTTGATTTTATTGGTAGTATATAGAAATGAAGATGATTTATGTGGGATTGTTTTATGACCTACATCTTTATGAAAGTTAATTCTTTCAAGTGTTTATTTTTAGTTTAGTTTATTCTCTAGGGTTCTCTAAGTATATTATCAGATCATCTGCAAAGAGTGATAGCTTTGTTTCCTTATTGCCTAATTTTATTCATCCAGTTTCTTATTCTTGTCTTATTGCTATAGCAAGCATTTATAGTACAATATTAAATAACAGTTGTGTTACTGGACAGCCTTGCTTCACCTCTGATTTTATTTGGAATGCTTCAAGTTTATTACTATTACAGAAAAGTCTTGCTCTGGATTTTAGATAGATATTAATAATTTTTTAGAAAGGGTTACTTTCTAATGTTTTAGTAAGAATGGTGTTAAACTTTTTCAATGACTTTTTCTGCATCTACTGATATTATAATATGATTTTGTTGATTTTGTTATTGATATAATCAATTATTAAGATAATTTTCCTAATACTGAACTAGTCTGGCATTT